>NC_044033.1:447217889-447542434 GCF_901765095.1 Microcaecilia unicolor | reverse complement strand
ATTGTCCTTCACATCTGTTGTATTAACTTTTATCATGAGATCAAGCAAACTGTTTACATGTGGCAATTCCCTTATAAAACATCTAATGCAACTTAGACCCAAAAATGTTATGCAGGCTTCATTTCTCAAAGTATTTTGCCAAATTGCTTTCCTGTAAAGATCAAATAACTCTTTCGAACAGTTCACGTTCTGCTTAGATAATTGTAATCGATATTTAATTTTTTATATTAGTTACTGCATATATTTATGAATTCTGTATTGACTTGGCAGAATGCATTATGAATCATACTTATGTTCATGACATGGCAATCATTTTTAACTGTTAGTAATTACTTGCAATTCATATTTTCATTTGTATTGCCAGTTATATGCATTAAGGGAATATTGTACACTGAAGGAAACCTGTGAAAAGAATAGGGTAACTACAGACTATGCAGCTTTATTAATTTCTTTTTGGTGTGGGTATGTACAGAACCTTTTTGTCTTGTTTTTCACTTTTTCATTTTTGCCATTTTCTTTATGCTTTTGTTTTCTTTATTTAAAACAAAGAAACAACCACAAGATGAATAAAAATCAGCACACAATTTTAGAAGTTGGGGATGTTGCATGTTATACATGTAAATGGACATGTGCCTTGGAAGCTCTGGCTGCTCCTAACCATTTCAAACAATTTCAAAATTAATATTTTGAAATAGCTCCTAAATTTCTGCTCTATTTTCAAACAAAACTGAGGAACGTAAGGGCCCCTTTTACAAAGGTGCACTAGCATTTTTATCGCGAGTTAAAACTAAGCATGCGCTAAACACTAGAGACACACATATATTCCTATGGGGTGTCTCTAGTGTTTAGCTTGCACTAATCAGCGTGCACTAAAAACACTAGTGCGCCTCTGTAAAAGACCCCCCTAAGTTTTCAGATCAAAATTCATCTTAATTTAAGAGCTTAAAATTTATGATGGCAATTCCTAATTATGAATGGGCAGGAGTGGGCTTTGACAGCAACCCCAACGATTGGGAAGTAGGACCAGTGCTGGGCAGACTTCTACAGTCTGTGACCTGAGGATAGCAGGGATAGATCCAGAACAAGTGTACGTTTTTGTGTCACATTCACCTAAGGATTGGTAGAGAGTAAAATGTCAGTTTGCAACATTGTTGGATTGCTAGTTTACAATTACAATTAGACATATCTCGCTACTAACCAGTTCTGGCTCAGTGCTGGTTACAAAGAAAACAGTACAATAAATGATACAATAAAATACCATTTCAATTAAATCACTCAAATCATATAATAAAACACAATTTTCTGAAATAATACTGCTTGATAGTGCAGTATCCCTGGCAGATACTGAAGAAAAACAGCCTCACCTACTAACGTTTATGTAACATGTCTAACTATAGTAACTTGTAAGCCACATTAAACCAATTACCTAAGTGGAAAATATGGGGTCCAAATGCAGAAAATAAATAAATATATAAGTAAGTAAATAAATAAATAGGCAAGACTGGTTGTGTACATTGATTTAAGTTTTACATTTTTAAGAGGAGGAAATTGCAGAGTATAATTTTCCTTTGAACGTAAAGCCAAATTAGAGGAACCAAACGTAAAGAGTGTTATCATATATACTGTTGTCTGACCATGCAGTATCCTATGAATCCAAACATTGTTGGATTGCTGGTTTGTTCAAGTACTGACAATGAAGGTGACTATCCAGAATTATAGAACTACTCTTCCCTGATTGCATGACGGCCCTATTTGATATGCCAGTTTTTGATGAAAAAGGAATGTAACCTGCAGGGAGCGGCAGGTGTTGCTCTGGCTGCCTTATTAAGCAGACTGGATAGACCATGTGGATCTTTAGCTGTCATCATATGTTCTGTATGTTACTATGTATGGCGCTTCCTTGTTAGCACCCCAATGGTGCTGGGAACACCAATTCCTGATGCTTTTACAGAATGCTTGTGCATATCCGCATTGCTGCCATAAAGAAGGTGTGCCAGACAGGTTAGATTATCAGCACTGAATTTTAGATACTGATAAGTGTACCTCAATAACCAGAAATGTGTGGGCTAATCATGTAGGCCAGGGTGAGTTGGCTTCAAGGGCCTAGGACACAAATGCTGCATCCCAGTCTAAACACTGGTGCTAAGAAAGAGTTCAGTTCTAATTTAATTGGCCTAGATAGTCCAAATTTAAATAAGTTATTTGGTATTATGAGACAGCTAACAATTGCTCAGTTAATGTTTCTAAGTTAAAACAGCCTACAGCAGGGGATTTTGCATTGCTTTTCTTTGGTAAAAGAAATACTATATTTAGATCTTTTGATTGTTCTGAGAGATATTCCCCCAAATTCTATATATGGCACCTTAACTTGTGCACGCTAATTTGGCCTCATGGCCAAATTGCACATACAAATTAATTGATTAACAAGTCAATCAGCGCCAATAATTGGTACTTAACCAATTAGTGGCACTAATTGACTTTAATTAGAATATACGCTCACAACTTTCTAGGCATATTTTACAAAACGGTTCATGTAAATTCTAATGCATGCAGTCAAAAGGGGGCATGGCTACAGTCATGGAATGGACAAGTTGTGAGCATTTAAAAAAACTATGTGCACTATCATGGAATACACCTGATCTGTGCCTAATTTAGGCTCAGGTATTTAAACCTGTTTTTTAGGTGGCCTAAATTGCTGCATCTACATTTTAGTTGCAAGAACGGTGCATATGCATATTCTATAAACTACCGCTAACTTTAGGCATAGTTTATAGAATCATGCGAACCGCATGGTTTTTTGGCACCAAATTTTAAGGCGCCATTTATAGAATTTGGTCCATTTTGCTCATTGTAAATACCTCTACTGCTAACTCTTTAGATGGCATAAACAGCTGATAAGAGCTGGTCTTCTTTTTGAGGTGTTTCAAGTTTAGAAACTGAATTATTTATCAAAAGATTGTCAAACTCCCATTATCATTTAGACATACAGTCCGTTTTCGCTATTCGTACTTTCAGTCTTCGATTTCACTTATCTGCGGTGACTTTCTTTGAAATCAATATTTGCTATTCATGCCATGTATTCTTGGATATGCGTATTTCAAAACAGCCTTCTTATCTTTCACTTTTCTCATTTTGGCATTTGCCTCTGGGAATGGCCACCAAGCATGTAGAGAGTGAGTTGCAAGCTACCAATTCTATATGTTTTTTTTCCAGAGCAGGAACTTAACCACCAAACTCCCACAGGACTACAATTAGAATACATAATATAATTAATTAATTCTCATATGAGACAGCAACTGGGATACAAACGTGACCTCTGACGTTAGCTCTCTGATTGCCTCTGTCCATGATTCTCCTTTTATACCCTTTTCTCTCATAGGCTAGTATTGGAAGTACAAAGTCAGCATATTCTAACATATTCCAGCATATTCTAGTAAATTCTATCTTACAGAAGCAAAGTTCTTCATAACATATTTGCTTATCATAAATAAGGTCAGTAAGGTTATCCTACTTTGCAAAAACCATCTTCCCAGCAACCAAAGTTGTGTCTCTTCCTTATCTGCTTTCATGGTCAGCAGCAAATTTCCCTTACATTACTTCATTTTCCTGCCACACATATCTCTGTTATGACTCCATATCTGCCTGTCTCTCCAACAGAAGGGCAAGCTGACATGAGATTCAGATTCTCTGTAATTCTTATTATTTAGCTTCTCAGTGACTCTTAACCTGTTCATAGCCTGTTTACAGAGGCCTAGCTTTGCTCATAATTCTCAGTTACTGTTGTAAAGTTATTTTATGGTTCATGACCTGCATGTCCCATATAAACATGTTGTAGCTGTCCTCTGACCCTGTTTTTGGGTGCACTATGGGGGTCATGAGCCAACTCCACTGTGGGTAGCCTCTGTAACCTTTGGGGAGAAGCAGGATGAGAAAGATGAATGTGTATTGTTTGGAGTGGGTACCTTGTGGAGGTGGGGAGGGGGGAATAATGGGTTGTGGATTGAGCTGGAGGGAGACAGTGCTGAGAGTTGCCCGGTGGAGGAGGTATAGTTTGGGCAGATCCATGCTGCACTTACCTAGGAGCCATCCGCCGGTAATCTTCCCTCGCTAAAACCTGCAAAAGATTCCTGAGTGCTGCAATATATAGGCATCATGGGTGGAACCTGGGTATCGGGCACACACGTCTAGAATCTCCCCATGGGCGTCACACACAACTTGCATATTGAGTGAGTGGAATGCTTTCCTGTTCCTATAAGTGGCCTCTCGTGCCTGGGTGGTGGTGGTGGAGGGGTCTAAGTGCGATATGTGTGCAGTCAATGGTGCCTATGACTGAGGGGAAGTGAGCTACAGCGTAGAAGTCAGCCATGCTGTTCTGCAGGGCCTGGAAGGTGGTGGGGAAGGTGATTTACTCAGAGGTGTGAGTAAGGAAGGCATCATGGAACTGGGTGAGGCAGTTAGAAATGGAAGCCTGGGTGAGACCCGTGTTCACAGATAGGACAGACTGGAAACTCCCAGTGGCCAGAAAAGATAGAGAAGCAGTGATCTTTAGGTGCACAGGGATGGGGTTGTTCCTTTTGGCCCTGGGCTGCATGAGTAGTTTGAGCTGGTCACAAAGGTGCTGAATGGCAGCCCTATCAAAGCGGTACCTAGTGAGACACTGCAGGTCAGTGAGGTCTAGGAAACTGATACGGGGCCTGAAAACTCTGGGGCGTGAGTACCTCCTGCGGTGCCTACCCTCTTCCTCCAACATGTAAGCCACCTGTGCATTTAGTGCCTCCATTTCCCCACACTACAGGTGCAATGCAGTGCCAACAGTGCTCACCTCTCCCTACCAACTTGATGAAACACAGCAGCAACAAACAGAAGCTGACACTGTCCCACTACTAACAAACAATGCGGTCACACACTGCAGAGCCACACTGCAAGCACTCTCTGACCCACTACAAACTCTCCTGCCACACCCTCTAGCCACTCACTCTCCAAGCAGCAAACAACAGTCTTCACAAACACGCTACAGCAGTAAACAGGACAAAGAGACAAAGAGAGACTAGAAACAGGTAAAGGAATGAATTATGAACTTGGGGACAGTGAATGGAGAGGGATAGGGAAAGGGGATGGGGGGATAGAGGAAGGATTAGTGGTGTCTGGGTTTGGGGGCTAGAAGGGGTAGGGAAAGCTGAAAAGGTAAAACACAAATGAGGCAGGTGAGGGTGAAAATGTTCCGACTATGGCACACAGACGACGGTAACAGGTACTCAACAAACTCTCAGCTTTCTCTCCCAACAACGCTCTCACCACTCTCCAGCTGCACAAAAATCGTTAATGGGTCTAAAGACGACTTCCCCCTTACCCTGGTCACTTTTATTTCAGGTCTAACTAAGGATGCCCATGTTCCCACCCATACAAAAAAAAAAAAAAAGAGAAGAAGCTTGGCTGATTGGGCGCCTGCACTTTTCTGTGCCTGCAGGGAGGGAGGCGAGCTAGAGACAACATTTTATGAGCTCCATTGTCTGTCAGTATATTCTGTGCAACTACTGATCGACCCCTGATGAAGGCTTTTTTAAAAGCCGAAACACGGACCGTGTAGGGTCCTTAATAAAGTTTTCCTGGAGCATCTCACCCCTTGTCTCGGATTGATCTCTTGAAGTTGTGTTTTTCCACTTTTTTCTTTTTTGTTGAACTGTTGTGGAAACTTCGAACCCCTTTTTGTTCCCACCCATACAAAACCATTTCGCTAGCCATTATACGCTGGTGGCGCCCATCTCGTAACGCCGCCCATAACACGCCCCCTATGGGGACGACCATAGATGGGTGTCCTCGCTCTGAGGACGCCCTTATGGCCCTGTTTAGATTATTAGATTTGGGTGACCTTCTTTCATGGGGACGCCCATGTGCCTTTTGTGTCGCTTTTTGGACACCCTTCTCTTTCGAAAATTAGCCTGACCCTGTGTTTATCCCATGAATTTTTGAATTTACTTACTGTTTTTAACTCTACCATCTCTCCTGAAAGGGTGTTACAGGCATCTACTACCATCTCTGTCAAACAGTATTTCCTGATGTTATTCCTACATCTACCCCAGATGTGCAGATGCTCAAGGTCCAAAACTGACCAAGCACCATAGGGTGTCGGTATCATCTGGAAGAAGAGATAAGAAGAGAAATCTGGTCATGACATGGGGTGGAGAATAGATGAGAGAAATGCTGTTAATCGCAGGGAGGAGTGGTGGAGGAGAGAACTTTTCTAATGATGCCTGATGGCCGAATTCTTTTGCATTTTAAATTAAATTTACAGGATTTTTTCAGTCCTGAAGTAAGGGGTGGGGGTGTGGGGTGAATATAAGAGGTAGGCTATTATTAGAAAGATTATGGTAAATAAAATAGCTATTTGGGTTACATGACTGAGGTACTATCTAAAGGAAGAGAGACAAAAGAAAACTTACCTTTAAATGAAGAGTCTATATTATTACTTGATTACTAAATTATTGAATCAATGACCTCATAAATATATGACAGTATCTTAGAAAACATGTTCTATGTGCACTTCCTAAAATTCATTAGACCTTAAGAATCCTCAAGAAAGACCAGTTATCTCTGCCATTGATTTATTGTGCCAGCTGCTTACCCATTTTGTTGATTAGTTTCTCTAGTCCTTGTTACAAATGAAACCTCCTTATCTGAACTACATAATTCATTTTGTGAATTAATTGAATCACATTGGAAGTATTATTGATATTATACATTTCTGTTACCCATAATGCCATTAGGTTTTATACCAATGTTATTCATGACTAGGACTTACAACCTGTCAGGAAAATGTTGATTGCTAAACAAAAGAAAATTTCTTCCTCTGAGTACTTAATCTTTTTTATTGATGATAATCTGCCTAAGAATTTATTACAAGATAATTAAATTATTTAATAATGATGCTATCCTAGACTATGGGATCCAATATGATTCTACCTAATGCAAACACTTCTAGTAGGAAAGTATGACTAGGGAAATAGCAATAATAATGTTCAACAATTTTGTTGAGGAAAATCTGGAACTTAGTTACTAACATTTGTTAACCAGTTAACATGTTAATCCATTGGGATCTTGCCAGGTACTTGTGACCTAGATTGGCCACTGTTGGAAACAGGATACTGGACTTGATGTACCGTCAATCTGTCCCAGTATGGCAACACTTATGTTATGTTCTTAAACATTCAATAAATTGCATTAATGTACACACAGGCAGTTCTATTTGTGATTTACATATGTAAATACCAGCATATATACATCTATGTCGATTAAATGTAGAAACGTAGGATTTGCACATGTAAGCACATCTTGGTGTGTTTTGAATGGGATTAGGGTGGGGTCATAAAATACATGAGGTAACTTTTTTTTTTTTTACCACCATTAGTTTTATGCTCAGATATTCAATGCTAGGCCATGTCTAGTCACTGGCATTGAATATCTGTGTAGTAGCCATACTGGGTCAGACCAATAGACCATCTAGCCCAGTATCTTGTTTTCCAAACAGTGGCCAAGCCAGGTCACAAGTACGTGGCAGAAACCCAAATTGTGGCAACGTTCCATATTACAAATCTCAGGGTAAGCAGTTGCTTCCCATGTCTGTCTCAATAACAGACTATGGACTTTTCCTCCAGGAATTTGTACAAACATTTTTTAAACCCAGATACGCTAATCGCTGTTACCACATCCTCCGTCAAACTGTTCCAGAGCTTAATTATTCGTTGAGTGAAAAAATATTTCCTCCTATTTGTTTCAAAAGTATTTCCATGTAACTTCCTTGAGCATCCCCTAGTCTTTGTACTTTTGGAATAAGTAAAAAATCGATTTACTTCTACTCATTCTACATCACTCAGGATTTTGTAGACCTCAATCACATCTCCCCTCATCTGTCTGTTTTCCAAGCTGAAGATTCCTAACCTCTTTAACCTTTCCTCATACGAGAGGAGTTCCATCCCCTTGATCATTTTGGTACATTCTTCTTTGCACCTTTTCTAATTCTGCTATATCTTTTTTGAGATACGGTGACCAGAACTGAACACAATACTCAAGGTGCGGATGCACCATGGAGTGATACAAAGGCATTATAGTATTTTTGTTCTTATTCACCATTGCTTTCCTAATAATTTCATGCAGCTGATCCTCTGTTTTTTTTACCTTTCTTCTCATTTTATAATAGTCTGAAAGTTAAATGCTAATGTATTTGATTTCCTGTGTGTACTTACTCCAAAGCTGATATAAAATCTGATCATATTATGATCACTGTTATCAAGCAGCTCCAGCAACATTGCCTCCCGACCCAGATCATGTGCTCCACTAAAGACAAGGTCTAGAATTTTCCCTCTCTTGTTGGTTCCTGAACCAGCTGCTCCATAAAGCAATTGTTGATTTCATCAAGGAATTTTACCTCCTTAACATGCATTGATATTACATTTACCCAGTCGATATCAGGGTAATTGAAATCACCCATTATTATTGTGTTGCCCAATTTGTTAGCCTCAGTAATTTCTGTTAACATTTCTAACATTAGTCTGTTCATCCTGGCCAGGTGGACGGTAGCATACACCTATCACTATCCTTTTCCCCTTTACACATGGAATATCTATTCATCGGAATTCTAAGATATATGTTGTGTATCCTACAGAATTTTTAGTCTATTTGATTCAAGGCCTTCCTTAACATATAATGCTACCCCTCCACCAATTCAATCCACCCCATCACTGTGATATAATTTGTACCCTGGTATGACAATGTCACACTGGTTATCTTCCTTCTACCAGGTCTCAGAGATTCCTATTATATCTATCTTTTCATTTAGTGCAATATATTCTAACTCTCCCATCTTAATTCTTAGGCTTCTGACATTTGTTGCCACGATTTTGGTTTCTGCCAGGTGCTTGTGACCTGACTTGGCCACTGTTTGGAAAACAAGATACTGGGCTGGATGGACCATTGGTCTGACCCAGCATGGCTACTCCTATGTTCTTATGTTCAATGTTTATTGTTCCTATTCACAACTTGCTCAGCAGTTGCAATCTTGAAAATCTGTCTGCTATTTATTTAAAGCCACTGATCTACTATGGTTTCAATTGCAACCTCTCTATTGGGATGCCCTACCTTTCCAGTTTTGGTGATATCTTTTAAAGATATCTTGTTCTGAACCATGCACTTTTGAGTGACTGTTAGCATTCCTTCAATTTCTAGTTTAAAAGCTGCTCTATCTCCTTTTTAAATATTAGTGCCAGCAATCTGGTTCCATCCCAGTTAAGGTGGAGTCCATCTTTTTGGAGCATGCTCCCTATACCCCAGAACGTTGCCCAGTTCCTAACAAATCTAAATCCCTCATCCCTGCTCCATCATCTCAACCAGGTATTGAGACTTTGGAGCTCCTCCTGCCTCTTGATCCCTGTGTGTGGAATGGGGAGCATTTCTGAAAATGCTACCATGAAGGATTTGTATTTCAGATTTCTATCTAGGAGCCTAAATTTGGCTTACAGAACCTCCTTACCATATTTTCCTATGTCATTGGTACCCACATGTATTAAGACAGTTGGCTCCTCCACAGCACTATCTAAAATCCTATCTAGCTGATGTGTGAGGTCTGACATCTTCGCACCAGGCAGGCAGGTAACTAAGCGATCCACATCCACCTCACATCCACCAGCCACCCAGCTATCTGCATGCCTAAAAATCAAATCACCAACTACATCAGCTGTCCTAACCCTTCCCTCCTGGGCAGAAGTTCCTAGAGATATGTCGCTAGAAACACAGTGTGAGTGGATATTGCATCCTCTGGTGGGATGGTTCTGGCTACTGGATTACTTCTAATTTCTCCAGGGTGATGCTCTCCTTTTAGACCTCTCTTCTCCAAGGTAGTACGGAGCTGCCGGTATTTAGGCAGGACATCTCTACAATGTCCTATATTTATCTCTGTCTCCCTCAGCTCTTCCAAGTCTGCTACTCTAGCCTTAAGAGAACAGACTCATTCTCGGAGAGCTAGGAGCTCTTTCTATCCAGCACACACATATAAGTTTTCACCAACTAGGAGATAATCAAACATTTGACACTCAATGCAAAAGACTGGATAGCACCCCTCTCTCTGCTGGACTGCTATCTGCATCTTAGTATTAGATAGCTGTTTAGTTTAAACTTCTTAATGTACTAGGGATATTAGATGAATATAGAGAGCCTTAAAATTATATGATAGTGTTTGCATCCCAGAAACTAATTAAATGTAATTGGCTATAAATGAAGAGATGTGCTAGGGGTGGGTGGGAATGGGAGTGTGGAATGAAGACTGAACTAGGCCCTGCTGTGCCTTCTAGAGACAATGGGTTAATGCTGTGGGGCAGAAAGTTCAAGTTCTAAAACTATGGTGAAAAGGGTATGGAAACTAGTTAATAAAGTTTGGGGGTGGGGGGGTTAAATTCTGTCTTTATCAATAACCTACAATTCCTTTTTTAAACCCCAATTTTTAAGTTACTAAAGCACAGAGCAAAATAATGTTCACTTACCAGAGAAATGTTCTCTTCTCTCAGAACTTCTCAGAAAGAAAGTTAAGTTGGACCTTTCCTCTCTATATAGTTTTGATTCTAAGGGGACTGCTTCAAACAGACCTTTTGAAGCTAACCCAGTAATCAGATTGCCCTTAGTAACCTTGCAACTCTTCTACTTCCTCATAACTTAATTTATACCTATTTCAGGTCAGTAGCAGTGTTTCATCTCCAGCTGTCAAAGAATTGGTTTTAACTTAACTTTGAGCCTTGCTACATTCCTTTTTAATGCTCTTGGCTGTTAAGTTTCTACTTCTAGAGAAAGTTTCAGTTTAAAACTATAGGGAAAAGGGTTGTATACAATGGAACTAGTTAATAATGTTTGCTTCTTTTTTTTTTTTTCTAAGACTGAACTAGAATGAGTGTGCACTGTTATAAAAAAAAAAAACTCATTTCATTCCAAACGACAACCCATCTTTACTATGTCTTGTGACAGAATATCTTATTATTTTGTTTTTATATTAACAACAAAATGAAAAAAAATTGTTTCAGGCTGTTGTATGGCTCTTAGAACCCAGTACTTGGTTCTACATGGCTAACAATTGCTATGCATCCTGAAATGAACTAAAAGTCTTTAAAATGCTACAAAACTACTGCATATTTTCATGGTGATACTTATTTTATTTACTGTAACTATTTGCAGAAACATTCTATTATACTCCTCCAGCTGAAAAGGAGATTACAGGTATAACTTTGGCAAGAAACATCATGTGGCTAGTCTTTAAAATTATTTTTAGTTTACAGAAGCCATAAGCAGTAGCTAAGTGTTTTATTGTGGAGTTACAATTTTCAGAGTCTACAGAACAATAAAACTTGCAGACAGCTAAATAAAATGGAGAGATATAAAGTATGGACCACACAATGTTCTCTTTTAACAGTGTTTTAATCCAAGCTTTCTTCAACTGGAACAAATATATAGGCCTAATTTACTAAGTACTTTCACCAGAGACACAGAATGGGGAAACATTTCCTTAGTAATTAGGGTCCATGAAGCAGGAAAGCTTTATATATAGAAACAGCCGCAACCACGGACCCTGAAGCAGGACCTGAAACTCTGGCCACAGTTGGCTGTGGAAAGGAACTGGGCTGTTGAACTCCTAAGTCCCATTGAGTTTAATTACCAAGCGATATTGAGGATTAAGAATGTTTACATAGCACAGCACAGCATACATTCTGATAGATTGGAGGTTTTTTGCCTGTGATGCGAGTGGATACTTCTTAGTCATATGACAGTGTATAGTGCAAAAAAAGGAGTTACTCCACGATACGTTAAGCTTTTTCCTCTAATTATAATCAAGACACTCTATGTTGTTATCCAAGTGGGAAGGATTCCATTGTGATACTTGAATCTAGTAAAAGCAAATCATGCAAATAAATCTGATTGATTTCTTTGACTGTGATAATCAAACTGGATCAAGAGCATGTACTTGGTATGGTCTACTTAGAGTTCAACAAAGCCTTTATTACTGTTTCTTATATTAGGCTCATACATAAACTGAATGGATTGAAGATGAGATCTGAGGTGGCAAATTGGATCAGAAATTGGTTGACTGATAGATGGCAGAGGGTGGTGGTAAATGAAATTCGCTTGGAGGATGCCGTTACTTAATATGTATGTTACTGTGTACCTTTTATGATGCCTACAATTGTTTTTGTCTTTGGATGGCTTTAGGAGTGCTCTGTAAACCTTACTGTTAATACCCATAGATTTTGGTAATTCACTAAGGAATTTTTTCGGTTGTTCTTTGAAAGCTTTTCAGGTGGCTCAGAATTCAGCTGCCTACCTAGTTGTTTGATGATTGAGCATCTTGTGCCTTAGTTCAGATTCTCATTATTTAGTGTGCCAGGCTCTACTTGGCAATCTTGATATTTAAAATATAAGTAGGCTCTAATCCCTCCTATTTAAAATCAGCTCAGACATGTAAGCACTATTCTATGGTTCAAGGTTTGCCATCTCTGAAGGCAATACACAGGGTTGTGCTCAAGAATGTCTAGCCTCGACTTCAGTTTTATAGAATGCTCTGTCAACAGAATTTTGACTTGTGGACAATATGTGTATCTTTTAGAAAGGAACTGAATCCAGCAGACTTTCCCTGATTTTTATTAGGTTTTTAGAGCACTAAATCGTTATGGTTTTAACCTCTTCTATTTTATGTCAGTCGCTTTTAGTATGTTCTTGTTTACGTTCTTACTAATGTTTTATTGTTATTTCCCTAGTACTGTGTATAGGTATTCTATAAATTATATAAATAAATAGTAGCACTGCATGCCATATGGTATCTGTGTTTGTACCAGCAGGCCATAACTTTCTAGATACTAACAGGGTCAATGCCAGCAGTCTCTGGAAGCTGGGTACTATTCTGTAAAGTCACAAGAATTTAAGAAATCAAATGTCTGCAGAGTCCCCTCATTGGTTTTGGTTCTGCTTGGATTGTTTCAGGAGTTCAAATTAAGGTACGAAGGTTAGGGCTTTTGGATATAGAACTGGGTATGGTATGGAATCTTACATATTCAATAGGGATGGGCAGGCATTAACAATGGATAGAAGAAATGCCAATGACAGAGATGCGAGTAACTAGTGAGGTCATTAAATTTGCTGACAACACAAAGTTATTTAAAGTTGTTAAATCACAAGAGGATTGTGAAAAATTACAAGAGGACCTTACAAGGCTGGGAGACTGGGCATCCAAATGGCAGATGATGTTTAATGTGAACAAGTACAAAGTGATGCATGTGGGAAAGAGCATTCCGAACTATAGCTATGTGATGCAAGGTTCCACATTAGGGGTCACCGACCAGGAAAGGGATCTAGTTGTCATGCACTGACTCCACTGATGCAAATCTCTCTCATGAATATTCATTGTGGATATCCTGAAACCCTGACTGTCTAGGGTGCCTCCAGGACCAGGTTCTGAGGACACTGACGTCAGTGAAGCCAAGCTCTGACTTCCTTCAAAAAGGTTCGAAGGTTCGTGGTGGTGAAGCCACCAAAATCACTCTGGGCTCCGCCCTCGAGGGCGGAGCAATGGCACAACAACGAAGGGGTTGGCAGGGAGGGAGGCAGGGAGGCGGGGGGGTGGGAAATCGCTCCGGGCCCCACCCTCGCATCAAACGTCATGATGTTGGGGGCGGAGCAATGCCAGAACAACGAAGGGGTTGGCCATGGAAGAAGGGAGGTGGGTGTTGGCGATGAAAACCTTGCTAGCGCCCGTTTCATTTGCTCTGAAACGGGTTTCTTTTACTAGTGTAATCATAATGCTGGTTAAAGTATCAAAAGTCACAGCTGTGCATATTGCCTCACATGTGCACAAACATGCAAAAATGATGCAGCCGATGTTGTTTTTCAGCCATGTTCGCTTCATATCTACAGATAAGGCAAACTGTATTCCTCCACATATGCACATTAAGCTGAGCAGTTTTCCAGTCGTAAAGTATGGTTTTGATTGCAATAGCAACCAAAATACAGAGAAGGATAACCCTTAAATCACAACATCACTATCACAGAAGTGAAACACCACTCCAGCATAGGTCAGAGGAAGAGTCATCTGCATTACAGATTGAATCAGCTGCCAAGCTTGGGTCCAAAAACTATGTACCAGGGGGCAGGAAAAAAGAAGATGATCCAGCGTTTCCATGGTTTGTCCTCAGGACCAACAAAGATTTAATAGCATTGCATCAAGCTTATGCAATTTGTTCAGAGTCCAGAGCACTCTCCAACCCACAAAGCATGAGACTGTCGTAATGATGCAGAAGCACAGCACTGTAAGTGTTTAGTCCAGAATCATGTTCAATGTACAGCTGTAATAGGCATATGTACCTCATGAGACTACAGATCACACAAGCTCTGGCCAGGTTGAGTATTCACAGTGAGAGACATCAATAGTTTAAACCAACGGGAGGCCTCATGGCCCAAACTATGAATATGGGCAGGAGATCAAGTAATGCTAGGTTGCTCATTCAGGTGATTGAGGTCAAGTACAGTGCAACAGAGCAGATGATGCAGTTGAGTCCACTTGTAACACTGTTGAAAAGGTAAACCAAATTTGCAGCTCAACTGCGAATAGAAGGAAAATGCAGACTTGTCCATGACACCTCCCACAATATAAATAACTTTATCCATCCAGGTTCACAGAAGAATACATTTGCCATTAATACACAGTGAAGCATTGTTCCAAAGCAGCCAACTTTTAGTAGCACTAAGAGGCACCTTCAGTCTGACATCTAACCACTGTAGAGCTGTTTGTGTAGAGAACAAAATTGTGTTGCGCCAATGAGAGGATAACAGAATAGCTCCTAACAAGTCCTGTAATCTTAACAGCCCCAGCAAATCCCGCTCCAACAAATACCAAGCTGGTGCTCAACCTCAGGCATATCCAGCAACCATAATGCTCCTTGAGGAAGAAGATATGCCCAATGATAGTTGTAAAAGTGGGGTAAATTAACTCCTCCTTGTTCCTTCCAAAGTTGGACCTCAGCACAAGTCTAGGTTGTTTCCCATGCCAGATGAAATGCTTGATAAGCTGATTAAGGGACTTGTAGAGTGACAGATAGAAAAATACAGGAATCATACTCAAGTAGTAGAAAATTACAGGGGCAATAGACATTTTGACAGTCTCAATGCAGCCCCACCAAGACAACCATTTAGAGTTCCACAGACCACATAAAGGATTTTACTTTAGCAAGCATGGCAGTAGCATTAGCATCCAACATAGACCTAAGCTGAATACCAAGATATTTAAGACCAACCTGTTGGCATTTGAAGGAATAGGAATCCCTGAGGTCCATAGTGCAATGCATATTGAGCGGTAATAATTCAGACTTTGTCCAATTAATCTTATAGCCAGAAAATGTCCCAAATGAAATGATGAGCTCCAACAGCACTGGTATTGTTTGAGCAGGCTTGGTTACATATAACAGACCATCATCTGTGTATGCAGAAAGCTTATACTCACACTCATCCACTGTGATCCCTGCAATACCATGATGTTTTGGGATAGCTAATAGCAATGGCCCAAGGGCAAGGTCAAATAATAGGGGTGACAGCGTGCACCCTTGGAAAGTATCCTGCTATAGGCAGAAGGAGTTTGCTAGTTAATTATTAATGTATAACCGTGCCCTAGAGTCATGGTACAGAGCCTTTTCCATCTCACAAAAGTAAGGGCCAGTACCAAACCAGTCCAATGTACACAACATATAGTTACATTTGACATGGTCAAAGGCCTCCTTAGCATCTGACGATACCGAGAAGGCAGCTTGTCCATGGAACCTGCAATGCGCATTATCTGCATACAAAGCCTAGTATTATGTTTCAATAATTTTTATTGATAATACACCGTGTAATACATAACTTGAACACTCTATAGTCACCTTTGAAATCATGACATCTCAATCCTACAAAAGTATAACTTTAACTTGTATCATCGGTATTTACATTTTTCCTCCTTCCTCCCTCCAAAACCGTCACCCTCCCTCCCTCCCTCTTCCTAATTTACCCCCAAAGCCTAGTATTATTAGCTGAATGTCTGGTAGCCACAAAATCTGATTGATCCATGTGAATCAGGATGAGAAAACACTTATACTTATACTGCCAACACCTTAGCAAAGATTTTCCCATCCATGTTTGTAAGGGACAAAGGCCGGTAGTTGGCAACCTCCAGCAGATCCCTACCCGGTTTCAGAAGCACAATTAGCAATGCCTCAGCCATGATGCCACGTGACAGCTGTATGTGATGGTAAACCACAAAGAGCCTAGGCAGTAAAAGAGACAGAAAAGTTTTGTTACATTTTACTGTAAGCCCATTCATACCCAGGGTTTGCCCATTCTGAAGAAGAGATAATGCTTCTAAAATCTCAGCCTCATCAAGTTGTCTATCCAACAGCTTTCTATCAGCCTCATTAAGCATAGGATGCTACCAGCCTTATTTTCAAAAGTGATGGGCGCCCATATTTCGACCCAAATCAGGAGATGGGAGCCCATCTCGCAAAGGTGCCCAAATCGGTATAATCAAAAGCCGATTTTGGGCGTCTTCAACTGCACTCCATCGCGGGAGTGAACAAAGTTGATGGGGGCGTGTCGCAGGCATGGTGAAGGCGGGACTGGGGTGTGGTTATCGGCTGAGGAGAGATGGGCGCCTTCGGCCGATAATTGAAAAAAAAGGGCGGCAGAAGCAAGAATTTGGTTTCCTTTTGCTGGACCCTTTTTTTTCACGACCCAAGTCCCAAAAAAGTGCTCCAACTGGCCAGATGACCACCGAAAGGAATCGAGGATGACCTCCCCTGACTCCCCCAGTGGTCACTAACCCCCTCCCATCACAAAAAAAGAACTTTAAAAACTTTTTTTGACAGCCTGTATGCGAGCCTCAAATGTCATACCCAGCTCTCTGACAGCAGTATGCAGGTCCCTTGGAGCAGTTGTTAGTGAGTGCAGTGGACGTCAGGCAGGCGGACCCAGGCCTATCCCCCCTACCTGTTCCACTTGTGCTGGTTAATGTTGAACCCTCCAAAAAAAAAAAACCAAAACCCTCTGTACCCACATGTGGGTTTTGGGGGGGGGGGGATTTGGGGGGCTCAGCACACAAGGGAAGGGTGCTATGCACCTGGGAGCTATTTTAATTTTTTTTTTTAATTTGTAAAAGTGCCCCCTAGGGTGCCCAGTTGGTGTCCTGGCATGTGAGGGGGACCAGTGCACTACGAATCCTGGCCCCTCCCACAACCCAATGCCTTGGATTTGTTCGTTTTTGAGCTGGGCACCTTCGGTTTCCATTATCGCTGAAAACCGATAACGCCCAACTCAAAAATGCCCAAATCCTAGGCATTTGCCCCGCAAAACCCGTATTATCAAAAAAAAGATGGGCGCCCATCTTTTTTTGAAAATACGGTTTGTCCCGCCCCTTCGCATGGCCGCCCACGGAGATGGGCACCCACTTTCGATTATGCGCCTCCACATAGTCTCCAAAAAAAATCATCACAAGGCTCCATAGTGGCAGATCCCTACAAACTATAAAGCTGTTCCTAAAAAGCAGTAAACTGTTGAGAGAAATAGCCTTGTGATCACTATGTAATTGACCCTGTTGATCACGAATTGCAACAATCTTCTCCCTATTTTCCCTACCCTTTAAGTTGGTCACTAACCATTTTCCAGCCTTATTATTGGCACTACAATAGGATGCCTTCTGCACAGAAAACTCTCCCCTAGCCTGTTGACTTAACAATAGATTATACAAAAATTTCTCCTTAAACAACATAGAAAGGGTATCTAGAGTCCAGTTAGATAAGAGCTGCCTCTCCAGGGTAGCTATGGAGGTTATAAGAGCAGTAATCTCCTATTTCCTCTCTTTATTCAATTTAGCAGAGTAGCTAAGACAAGCACTTCTAATCATTGCATTAAAGGCACCCCAACAATTATCAGGGGAAGTGCTGTCAGGCCTATTAAAATCAAAATAATAACCGGAGACATATGTGCAACAAAATCAGCATTCTGCAGCAAGGCATTATTGAAGCATCAAACAGGTTTGTCAGTTGGCCTGAAAGTTCCTTATACATAGTCCTCCCAGCACAAAGTGTGCTTGATGTTGCTGTCATCGAGGTGGCTGTGTTGCTGCTAAACTTGGTAAGTCTGATATTGTAATGTTGTTTCTCATTTTGTTTTGTTTTTTTTAAACTTATAAGCGTAGGTAATCTGTTTTTTTATAAAACGTTTATAAGTTGCCTAAATATGGCTGCATCTTCTACAGGGTGGTTGAACAAGGCTGAGATGTGATTTAGTAACAGTGGTGTGGTTTAATAGTTTTAATGGAACAAAGGAGGTTATTTTTAGAACTTTACTGAGCATTTTCCCAGTGACCTTGGGGTAAAGGTCTGGTGCATCTGTGAATGTGGTATGTAATGTCCTTAAGAATTTGTTTGCTTGAAACACACAAAAGCATGTCTTTTTTGATGCATGCGTACATTCAAACACTGATTTAGAAGCACGTTCTTGGACAGTGGTGTAGCAAGGGGGGGCGGGAGGGGTGGTCTGTCCCGGGTGTCAGCTCGGGGGGGGGGGTGCTCCCTGCCAGTTCCCCCCCTCAGCGCATCGACACCCCCCCCCGTGCCCACCCTCCTCCGTCCAACCAGCTCCCCCTACCTTTAAATAAATATCGGAATCTGAAGCGAGGCACAGCGCCTCGCGCCTGCACATATAAGAAATGTGCAGCGTCTCATTGGGCCTTCTCTCGCTCTGTCTGTCCCGCCCTTGCAGAAATAGGAAGTTGTGTCAGCGGAGGGTGGGACAGACAGAGCGAGGGAAGGCCCGATGAGACGCTGCACATTTCTTTTACGTGGAGGCATGAGGCGCTGCGCCTCGCTTCGGATTCTGATTTTTTTTAAAGGTAGGGAGCTGGTTGGATGGAAGAGGGTGGGCACTGGGTCGGGGAGGGGGTGTCGATGCACCGAGGGGGGGTATGTCATCGTGCTGTACCCGGGGGGGGGGGGGGGGTGCAATGGCGAACCGCCCCGCCCTGGGTGGCAGCCCCCCTCGCTATGCCACTGTTCTTGGATAAATGGAAATGTGCCATAACTTTGGCTAAGCTGACTCTTGGAGGCAGTTAAGGAGGACAGCTGAGGGAGGGAAGAGGAAAGGGTGGAAATTCTAGGTCCTCAGAGACTGGAGATATGGATCTCTGATTGGTGGAATAGGATGACAGATTCCACCAATCAGTGTTGGAGTAAGTTAGGGAGTTTTGGTAGTGTTTGATCCGGATTCAGAGTGATTTTTGTGTGGAAGTCTGGGAAGTTAACAGGTTTGAGTTCAGTGGCATTTTGGGGTATTTTGGTATTACTGTTTGGGGCTCGGGTATTTTGGTATTACTGTTTGGGGGGGGTTCTTGGTGGAGTTTTTTTGGCCTCCTGGGCTTTCTTTTATTTGTTGTAGTTTCAGGGAGCTATGAGTGTCTGTATGGGCAGTTTCTCTGGGTTGGCAGTGCTGTGGTCTTAGAGCCACCCGGTTTTGGTACCTAGTGAATGATTTCCTGGCAGTGAGTAGCCGGGAGGGAGTTTGGTGCTGTCAATTGCACAGGGAGTCATGGCTCTAAGATTGGGGGGGGGGGGGGGGTCATAGAGGTATAGTAGGTTGAGGTGGCACATGTGATAGGGGCTTAGGCAAGAGGGTTGTTCAGCTGCTTTTAGATTTGTGGATGCTTCTGAGGGGGTGTATATCAATGGGTGTGTTGGGGGGCAGCCTGGGGAGGTCTTTGGGGAAGAGTATTGGGTCAACTGTGGGTAGGGGGGAAAGGCTGGTAGGAAAAAGGGGTCTGTTAAGAGGACACAGTGTTCTTAGAGTTGGGAGGTGTGAAGGCCACTTCAGTAGCCGAGGGAGTGGTTCTTGACCAGGAGCACAGTGATCTGCTGATTGGTGAGTGAGTTGGATGAGCCTGGGTGTGGGGTGGGTGAAGGGGGCGTGAGTGTGAACAGGTCAAGGGGCAGAAGTAAGTCTTTGCACCAGAATCTTGGGGATAAAAAATGTGTTAACAATTTAAAGTGGGTGGTGAAGCGGCTTGATAGAAGCGCATGCGGCATGCAGTGGGTACCATTCCTCTACAGGTCTGGGAATCCAATTCTTCGGATTCTGAGGAGTCCTCTTTGTCCAAGTCTGAAGTTGCTGTTGGCCTTAGTGTTGGGGTATGGGAGGCTCCTGTACAGTGTTTCTTTTTATGTTGATACCAAGGGAGCACACATTTTCTGGGATGCCAGTAATGGCACCCCTTGAGTACTATTGGTGGTAGCGATTCACCCAGGGTACACTGCGAGACCTTGTGGGAAGACCATTCATTGTACACGTCCATTCTCTTTCGCAGGAGCTTTGGGCATATTCAGCTCTTCGAGTGGTGAGTATTACGTTTTCTTTACATCTATATACACTTTACTTGTGGGGTATGTAATGTCTTCTCCCTCTCCTCTGGACATGGTTATTACATTTTTCCCTACTGATAAAAACACTCTGACCCTTATTTGTGCCCCTGATGGAAGTATTACAAAGGCTTTAGAAGGACTTACTGCACTAGCTAATGAATTAGCTGAGAACTCTGGTACTGATACCACCTGGACTAGATGGTTTGACAACATGTTTGGAAAATGGAAAAGTATCATACTTTCAGTCTTAACTGCAATAATTGTGATCATTGCTGTTTTTATGCTATGTGGCTGCTGTATCATACCTTGTGGCAGGAGATTAGTGGAGCGTGTTGTTGAAACAGCCATAAGTAAAAAAAAGATCCAATGGGACAATATGTTATGTATGAAAGAATGGTTCGTTGTGTTGATCCAGGAACCTCTGAAATTTATGCTGATCTTGATCATGAAATAAATGACCACACTGTACCTAATGACGATGTTAATACTAATACAGTTACTACAGATGATACTAATACTCCTAAAGACAATAATTTTGAAAGTAAGGTGTAAATCATTACATTTGTCTTCTCACTTGCACATGTTTACCTATAACCATATAGAAGTAATCAGTCCGTCATGGGCTATTCAAAAGTGTGGGACCTGGGGTTTATGCAGCTGGCTATGTTTTATGTGGTTAAGTGTGATCACATAAAGATAGAACCAACTTTTATGCGGTCCAATTTAACTGCAAAACTTAAGAAAGTTAAGTGCTGAATATCTACACTTAACCACATAACTGCCGACTCTGCCCCAGACTGCCCACAAAATAACCAGCTTTCAGTTTAGTGGTCTGTGATGATATTCAGCATATAGCCCTGAACAAGCACTTTAATTGGTCAGGTGCCGTTTTTGGCCAGATAAATCACTTTGAATATTGACCCCCAGGTCTTTAATATCTTCCTAAACTATAAACAGTTAATACTTCTTTGGGGTTCCACTTATAGGGATAGTATTGGGCTCAAAATCTACCTAAATAGCCTGAAATTGTCTAAATAGGAAATGGCAGAGGGAGAACAGAGTGAGGGCCAGTGGTAGCGCTAGCTGGATAGCTGCAATATTCAGTAGCCTCTGGATAAGTTATAGATTTGATTTAGACCTGCTGAAAGTATAGGGCTGGTCTAGTAACCACATTTCACATATATATTCAGCACACTGCTTATACATATAGCAGTGCTAAATATATGGAATCATTTCAATAGCATGGATGGCATTTAACTTATTCTAGTCACCTATTTCAGTGTTAACATTGCCTTTTGAGAAATACTAGGAATAAGGGATCATATTTTTAGACCAGATGAAAATGATCTAATTATCAAAGCATACATAATTGTAATTGCTAATACTCATACTTGCTGTTTTAAATGTTTAATTTCTCATATATATTACATTTTAATATGTTGAGAACAAATTAGTACAATTTTTGTAAATCATTTGAAGCCTTGATGACTGTGTTACTGCTCAAAACTCTCAAAGTTGTGCTAATTCAGTCATCTTCTATATTCCTTCCTTGTGAATGAGGCATATGGTTTATATATTATGTAGTAAGTAATTGTTTCTGTTGCTTCTTTAAGCCTTGTACAATTATTACACCAATTCATGCAGTAAATTAAGACGGAGGACAATTCTATAATTGGATGCCAAGAAGTAGGTGCCACAATAGGGCATGCTTAGCGCTAATTATATGAAGCCCTTAGGCGCACCTTTGTTATAGAATATTAGCGCAAACCCACTTTGGCATGCCAAACTTTAGGTATGAAAATCAATAAATCTTAACTAATACACATGAAGTAACACTCTGAATGAAATAAACACTTATATACTAAAAGAAGTGAAGAAAAAAATACCTCAGAAACTAGGCTCTGTAGGGACAAAAGATGTCCTGCATATAGCACTACCATGAAGACCTATTCTAAGTTGTGAACTTGATTTTCCACAGTTAGACCATGCCAACTTCCGCATACAGTTTAAACTTCTCATACTGACCTTTAAATGCATCCACTCTGCAGCCCCCCATTACCTCTCCACTCTCATCTCTCCCTACATTCCTCCCCGTGAACTCTGCTCACTGGATAAATCTCTCTTGTCGTCCCCCTTCTCCTCCACTGCTAACTCCAGGCTTCGTTCCTTTTCTCTCGCAGCACCTTATGCCTGGAATATACTTCCTGGACCTATACGTCTAGCTTCATCTCTACCTGTTTTCAAATCTATGCTGAAAACCCACCTTTTCACTATTGCTTTTGGCTCCTAGCCACTACTCAATTGCCCTCCCCCATGTCCCTTCCTTCCTTCCTTCCTTCTCACCTTTACTTCCCTCACCCATAACTGTCTCGTCTGTCTGTATTATTTAGATTGTAAGCTCTTTTGAGCATGGACTGTCTCTCTTTATGTCAGGTGTTCAGCGCTGCGTGCGTCTGGTAGCGCTATACAAATGCTAATAATAATAGTTCAGAAAAAACTCCACCTTTAATATAGCACAAACATAATCTTCAGAGTGAAAACTCTATGCAAAAGCACAGGCATTAATGCTTCAAAAGGAAACTGTTACAGTTCATCAGTTCAAACTGACACGGAGGGGCATAATCGAACGGCGCTGGCCATCTCCGGAGCCGGCTCCGCAAGTGGGCGGAACCAACCGTATTTTCGAAAAAGATGGCCGGACATCTTTTTTTTTCAATAATACAGTTGGGGCTGCCCAAATGTCAGAGATGGCCGGGTTTGAGATGGCCGGCATCGGTTTTTGCCCATAATGGAAACCGAAGCTGGCGATCTCAAACCGGGCCAAATCCAAGGCATTTGGTCATGGGAGGGGCCAGGATTCGTAGTGCACTGGTCCCCCTCACATGCCAAGGCACCAACCGGGCACCCTATGGGACACTTCTAAAAAGATTTAAAAAAAATTAAAATAGCTCCCAGGTGCATAGCTCCCTTACCTTGGGTGCTAAGTCCCCCAACCCCCCCTAAAACCCACTCTGCCCCCAAAACAGAGGCTAACCAATCATACAACAGGTATGTTCTAAAACAGATCTCACAAGTTTATGAACTACAAAACCCGCTCTAAAAATGCAGACCATTCAATGCAAAATTTGAGTCCATTAGATGCTATAGAATGAAAAAAATAAATCCATTTTTATTCTTTCTGGTTTAGCAACATCCCAAAATCACCCCTATGGTTAGAGTGATACAATTGTTTCAGCACCGTGCATTTCAGCACGTAAAACTGATGATTCATCGACACACAATGTGCTACCAAAGGAGCATCCAACTTTTTCAAACATGAACAATACTCAATAAGTTGAGCCTTTAAACTCCTCAAGGTTTGCCCAATATATAGAAAATCACAAAGACAATGGATCAGATAGATGACACCATCAGATTCACACGTAGTCAAGTCTTTCAATACACTCTACCTAAAAGTTAGGTATGATCACTTACGCGAAGTCAATGGCTGGTATAAGTGGGCATGCCTAAGTCTGCCAATCAATATGCAATTGTGTGCATTATTTGGTAACATGTCCATGTGCATGTCCCCCTTGTAGTCATGTGTTATAGAACTTAGATGGTACCTTATAGAAAAGTGGCTATTGCATATATGCACATCACTGCCAATTATTGGCCCCAGTGATGAGCACAAGTGGCCTGTACTTCTGGGCGCCTATTTATAGCATTGCTCCAACTCTTAGTAGCTGATAACCTGTTCTGGGGACAATTATTTCCTGTGATGGCTACTAATTTAAATGCATATACAAATTATGCTACTAAACATACATGGTGAGGTAAACATTATCCTTCTGGATTCTATACATGGCACCCAGATTTGCACACATATCCAAGATTAATAAATTCAATGACATCAATAATTGGGTGCTAACAACCAATTATTGATGATAATTGGCTCTCATTAATATTTTTGTGCGCATCAGGCTGTGTGCTATTCTATAAGGCTGTGCACCTAATTCCCATAGCGCATATCTTGAAAGGGGCATAAGAACATAAAAGTAGCCATACTGGATCAGACCAATGGTCCATCTAGCTCTGCATTCTGTTTTCCAAACAGTGGCCAAGCCAGGTCATAAGTACCTGGCAGAAACCCAAAACATGGCAACACTCTGTACTACAAATTCCAGGGCATGCAGTTGCCTCCCATGTCTGTCTCAATAGCAGAATATGGACCTTTCCTCCAGGGTTTTGTCTAAACCTTTTTTAAACCCAGATAGGCTAACCACTGTTACCACCTCCTCCGGCAAAGTGTTCCAGAGGTTAACTGTTTGTTGAGTGAAACAAATATTTCCTCCTATTTGTTTCAAAGTATTTCTATGTAACTTCCTCGAGTGTCCCCTAATCTATGTATTTTTGGAATGAGTAAAAAATTGATTTACTTCTACTCATTCTACACCACTCAGGATTTTGTAGACCTCAATCATATCTCCCTTCATATTTCTCTTTTCCAAGCTGAAGAGCCCTAACCTCTTTAGCCTTTCCTCATACAAGAGGAGTTCCATCCACTTCATCATTTTGGTCGCTCTTCTTTGAACCTTTTCTAATTCTGCTATATCTTTTTTGAGATACAGTGATCAGAACTGAACACAATACTCAAGGTGCGGATGCACCATGGAGTGATTCAAGGGCATTAGAGTATTTTTGGTCTTATTCACCATCCCATAAGTACATAAGTATTGCCACACTGGGGCAGACCAAAGGTCCATCAAGCCCAACATCCTCTTTCCAACTGTGACCAATCCAGGTCCCAAATACATGGCAAGATCCCAGAAAAGCTCAATACATTTTATGATGCTTATCCCTGAAATAAGCAGTGGATTTTCCCAAGTCAATTTAATAATGGTCTATGGCTTTTTCCTTTAGGAAGTCGTCCAGACCCTTTTAAAACCCTGCTAAGCTAACTGCCTTTACCACATTCTCTGGCAATGAATTCCAGAGTTTAATTACATGTTGAGTGAAGAAACTTTTCCCCAATTCGTATTAAAATTTACTCAATGGGTGGCAGTAAGTGCTCCCCACCACATGGCCATGCAATAAGAGTTATCTTACTGCATGGCCATTTTTTGGGGAGTGCGTTTTACCCATTGAGGTAAAAAGGGCCCTGGTGTGCTGGAAAAATGGCTCCTGCCACTACCGCAGGACCCTTTTCCTGCAGCTTAGTAAAAGGACCCCGTAACAAATTATAGGCTTGGAGGAGTAGCCTAGTGGTTAGTGTAGTGTACTAAGAACTTGGGGAACTGGGTCTAAGTCCTACTGTAGCTCCTTGTGACCCTGGGTAAATCACATAACCCTCAATTGCACCAGGTACAATACTTAGATTGTGAACCCACTATAGACAAAGTACCTGTATATAATAAATGTAAACTACTTTGATTGTACCAGAGAAAGACAGTCTATCAAATTCCATTTCCATTAGCCATCTGGAAAGAAGAAAACCAAACTGAAAAATGAATTCACCCAAAATCAATTACACAAAGTTAATCAAATGGTAAAACCAACACTCAGAACATAATAGTGGTTTATTTTGCAATTAAATTTTGTTAGACTTGATGTAACCCAATTGTGAATCTATTCCCATTAAAGGGACTCAAACTGGAGCTTATAGACTTTTAATTATATTAGGATGTGGAGTTGGGAAATTGGTCTTCACATGGGCTTAATTAATGGAAATATTGAACTGGCTGAATAAATTGTGCTGGTTACCAATCGTATACATTGGTACGCTCTTAATTAACACTTTCATGCTCCATGAAAGGGTGTCTAAGAGAGATGACTGCCACAGTTTGAACAACAACATGGCACAGCTTAAAAAACCATTTTCTGCCTTTCTGGAATACAGTGAGCAAGAACTGGAATAATTTTCACTTTGGTGGGACGTTATCAATTGTTAATTGCAGTTATTAGTTACTGGGTCTTACTGGAAAAAATGGGAGCTGTGCTAAAATAGCATGATTAGTGGTAACATATGTTTTAACTGTAGCTCTTGTTGATAATTTTGCTCCTAAGATGTGTTATTTTACCACTAACTGACTGGCATGGGCTGAATATCAGCTGGAATGTCGTTCCATATGCAAAATATTTTAAGATGTCTCCTTTCATGATTTAATTATCACATACATGTTACACACATTTCTAGTTTATGGTGTAATTTTCAAAACCATGTAGGTTGGTGCGTATTCTACAGTCAAGTTTTACTCGTGGATTTTATACTAGTTCTCAAAGTTCTAATAAAGTACCCACCCAATTTTGAAAATGCAAAACATGCATTGCCATTTTCCCTGGCTTAATCTTGTCTCCAAAATGGCTAAAAATGAGGTTAAAATTATTATTATTATTTTTTTCAATATTTATCAACCTCTTACTCCCTAGAAGGCTCCAAAGTGGCTTATATAAAAATACAAAAGAATCTCATCACATTATAGACCATGTATGGATCACAATACAATTAATAGTGGTACCCTTGGAACAATATAGGCAGTTTTATCAACATTTCGAGTGGACAGCTTTCCAAAAGTCCTTTACCCAGGCAAGTAGCCATTTATAATGGTGAATGTCTTGGAAAATCAACCTTCCCGTTGTAAAATTATTCTAAAATGAAGCTGCTTATTTTTCAAATGAAGAAACACTTTAGACAGCTTTACCTTTGTGCAAACCAAGTGTACATTAAAGCTGTTAAGAAATCTAGGGATTCTTTTACAAAGGCATGCTAGCGAACGCTAAAAATAAGCACGCACTAAACATTAAAGTGGAATATGGGCTTCTCTAGCATTTAACACATGCTAATGATTAGCGTGTGCTAAAAACTATTGTGCCTTTGTAAAAGACCCCCTTATTCTCTTGCCCCCCCCCTGTTTACAAAGCTGCACTAGTGGCTGTCACACAGCATTTACGACACAGTCCATTCAAAGTGAAGGGGCTGTGTCTGCATTACTGTACCACCAGCCGCTAGGGCAGCTTTGTAATCAGATTTGTATTATAGGTGTACATAATGAGAAATGAGAGACATGTAGTACTATGTGTTTTCAATGTCATCTTTCCTAAACAAAATCAATAAAATGGTTGTCACTGAGAACATTAGGTACATTGTCATTAAGCATGGCAGTCTTTTTGGTTATCGAATATGTTTACTCAAATAATGTAAAAACACACACAAAAGACTTTAGAAGCAAGAGATCATTAATAATCTCAAGTTAACCTGTCGTAATTTAAAAATGTGTTGAAGCCTCATAAACCACGTCTGAAAATAGTGTCTGCTTTATTAGATATGAAGGGAGAAATGTCAACACCGAATAACAGGACAATTATATTTAATAGATTTCTGGCATAGATGGGCAGAAACACTGGCTGAGGTTCTGTTTGTAATTGGAATGTAATGAAATATGACAAGAGTGCATTAAAGAAAAGTGATTCCCATTTATGGTAAATTATATGGTGTAATGCCAAAAGCTTCCTCATGCCCAGGATCAAAGTATGAGGTTTATTTTGCTGTTAAACTGCCACTGGTCACTGAGCAGTCTTACGAAGAAAAAGTCTGTGTTGCTGCAGGTACACAAGCAGTAGAAATAAGAATCAGATTAACTTCAATACTGACAGCAATGTCAGAGTGTATTGTGAACCTGGATTACCAGTTTGATTGGGTATACAATTGGTTTAGGGGCCCTTTTACTAAGATGGGTAGGTGCCTATGTGCATCCAATGTGCGTGAATTTGGAACTACCACCTGGCTACCCAGTGCCCCGAGCGGTAATTCCATTTTTTAAATGCATGTCCGATATGTGCGGTAGCAAATAGTTTTTTTATTTTTTACCATATGGCGCTAACTGGGCAGTAATTGGCAGTGTACGTGCGCCTATGATTACCACCCGGTTAACGAGTGACACTTTACTACTAAGTCAATGGGTGGCAGTAAGGTCTCAGGCCCAAAATGGATGCACACCGATTTTTATTTTGTCACGCGTCCATTTTTGGCCAAAAAAAAGGCTTTTTTTGCAGGTGCACTGAAAAATTGACCAGCGTGCAGCCAATACACACGCCTACAACAGCACAGGCCATTTTTCGGTGCACCTTAGTAAAAGGACCCCTATGTTTGTGCAGTGCTGCGTACGCCTTGTAGCGCTATAGAAATGCTAAATAGTAGTAGTAGCAGTAGTAATAAGCAGTCTTTCTACCGTAATGCTAAACAGCAGGGATTTGACTCCTCATCTGGAGATTCCGATGGTAGCTCCGGCGACGATGCTGATAAACAAATTGCTCAACGATAAAGGGGCTCTTTTTCCTTCAGAGACCAAATGGGAAGTTCCCAGGGTGGCAGAGGAGGCATGGCCAAGAATCATGGCAATATGAGATACAACATGTGCATGAAGCGGTTTGTGACACAGCAGTGATTAATATATCTTCTCAGATACTAACAAACAACAAAGTGTTCTTGATCTTTGTTTGGGTTTTGTTCCCACTGGGAACTACGATGCTTTTTGTACCAGGATTGCTATTAATCCATTTATAAGGAATTTACAAACTAAACATTATTTTTCAAAATAAACCAGTGTTGCCTGATATTTATTTGGTTAAGTTTAAATCGAATTGTTATCCTCCTGGACCAATAGAAGCATCTATTATGGTTTTTAAAGATGTACTGGAAAAGGATCTGACTGACTTGTCTAATACTCATTCTAATATCTCCTTTGGTGAGAGAAAAGCATTATCTGACCTTTCTAAATAAGACCAGCTGGTTATCCAACGTGCTGACAAAGGAGGTGCAGTGGTAGTTCAATTTATGAGTCAGTATATGTTCGAGGCTACATCACTTTGGAAAAAAACACTGTGGGATTTGCATCGCTTAGGTGCCATACCACAAATGAGTGGACTATAAGGAATCTTTTTTTTAAAGTCACATGGTTATTTCATTCCTGCTCTTGTATTAAATATATTATTTGTGCCAGTATTTGAGATTACCCAAATTAAAACATATATGCATATTGCCATCTTGCACATAGTATTACTGCAATGAGCTGAGGTGGATTTTGGATTTACACACATGCTTTTGGATTTCCAAATATACAGTATGCACATAAACGTTATGCATACTTAAGAGCAGGTATAAATGTGAACACTGGGAAAATTATCCCCCTGATTCTATAAAGATCACCATAAATTGTGTGCACAAATTTAGGCATGTTCCCCATTTCTGTGTGCAATTTAATTGAATAGCAAGTCGATCAGAGCAGTATGGAGTGACACATATATTTTGAGATATTCAAAAGTATGCGTGCAAATTTTCTGTGTAGTAAATAGCAGATGTAAAAGTATACATGTGTTTTTTGAGATAATTTAGAGGTTTGTAAGATTACCATCAAAAGGAAAGTCCCAGTATTTACATGGGGCTGAATAACATGGCTGAAGCCAACCTACTACTACTACTACTATTTAGCATTTCTATAGCGCTACATTTGCGCTACATTTGTGCTTGAGCAGGAGTTAACAGTTTTTCAGCTATCAGATCTCTATGTTCTTCTTATTAGCAATTTTTTTCTTTCTGAAGGGAAGTTTTTTTTTTTCTAGCAGTGTGTGCCTCAGAGCCATGGGAGAGGTGCAATGCGTGCTGAGTGGGAAGACATTCAGATTTTCAGTGCAGTGGATTTGGAGTCCAGATATTGGTGAGAAAGGGGGTGGTGTAGGCACTCAGCGGAATGGGAGGTTTGGGGCCGTTGAGTGCTAGAGTGGCAGTGCATTTATTCTAGCAAAAAAAGGTGCCGGTACTCAAATGCTAGGCCAACCTTCAGGGGTGGGGTGATCGCTGAGGGACCCACCCTACAATAGCCAGGCCCCCTGCAACCAGTCACAGAATCTATGGCAAGGCAGAATTGGTGTGTAGAGCCTGAGCTATTTCATTAAAACTTGGGGTCCATGGGTCAATTTTAGCAGACAATGGAAAAGGTGCCGGTACTCAGTACCTCCAAGTACCCCCTCAAAAAAAGCCCTGTAAGAGTGGACACACCTTTAGAGGGTAATTCTAGAAAGTGTGCCAAAAGTTAAGCACCAAAACATTGGGCACTAATATATATGGTGCCAAACAATTGGTGCTAGAAAAAGTGTTATTCTATAAGCCATGCTTAAAGTTAGGCATAGTTTATAGAATAGCACCTATGCCCGGGAATTGTGCCTAACGTTAGGCACAATCATCTGCAACAAATGAAAAATGTTGCAAATATACCCACCTACATTAGGCATGTATCCCAATTATTCTATAACAATGAGCATTAATTTTAGGAATGCCCCCGTTATGCCCTGACCCTCCTATTTCTATGCCATCTTTTTTCTGATCGCACAAAAATGCCAATTAAATCTAATATGTGCCAACAATTGCTTGTTAAGGCAATTATTGACACTAATTAGCTTGTTATTCAATTAAATTGCACATACAAATTGGGTGCACATCCAGATTTGTGCCTACACGTTTTGGCAAATTTTATAGAATTAAAATTTACACTCCTAAATCTATGAGCATAATAGGCTCTAAGTTAGGAACATAAATTTAGGAACATAATCTTTATAGAATAAGGCCCTAATTCTATAACAGGATCTGGGCACTCAGATTGAATTACTACTAGCATAAGTCAGCATTTATATGCACATCCACTTACACCAAAAGAGTGGTATTTTATGTACAGTTTGACATAAAACTTACAATTTTATAACAGCATAATAATAGTAAAAAGATCAAATATAAACATACACACAATCAACGAGGTAAACTTAGATAAGGCAAACTGAATCCCAGTGATAGGACTAATATGATGCAGTATCAGAAATATAAAAGTTTAACAGCACAGTAAAATATAACAAATATGAGACATGACAACAGAATACGAATAATACCATAGTGGGTAGCACGGAAGAGCATTCATATGACATATGACACGTGCTGATGCCAGCGCTGGCCCCTTTTTGCTGCAGCTTGATAAAAGGGGCCGTGTGAGAAGAGCCAGGCTTTCACCTGCTTTCAGAAATACAGGTAGTCTTGAGTTTGTTGTAGCTCCTCTGGAAGTGAGTTCTAGAGTATGGGCTCTTAAGAAGACTCATGGGCAGGTGTAAGACTATGCATTTCTTTTGACAAGGGTACAGATCTGGGCCCCAAAGGTGTGTAGAGGGCTTATTCTTTAGGCACTCTGGCTAACCATCTTTTTTTTTTTTGGTGACAACAAAGATAAGCAGATCAGATGTGAGATGAAAAAAACTGCATATTTATTTATTTGTAACATTTATACCCCGCACTTTCCCACTCATTAGCAGGTTCAATGCGGCTTACATAGTAAATCAGGTAGACAAAGTAATAAAGAATGGTTGCAGCTGTAATATAGTAATATAGTATTTCAGATTTCCAGTAAGTGCAGCTCATTCACCCTTGTATTTTCCCAAGTTTACACACTGAAAGTGTATATCAATCAAGGCAGCATTGCTCTCTTTGTCACAGAAAATCTCAGCAGTCAGCAAAGCCCTTCATGCCAAATCTACTCCTCAAGAGAATCTAATTGTCTCATGGATTTCAGGAATTTCACTTGGATCGGCTCACTTTTGGGGGGGGGGGGGGGAGCATATCAATCATATTTTGCTCTTTTCCACACATCCAGTTTTACCAGATGTTCATGAAGCCAGCTCATGTTTTGTGCCACAGGAGGCCCCCAATCTCCTGCCAAAAGTGCCATCAGGTCGGCAAGCACTATTTCTCCAATAGTTCCTCAGGAAGCTGGTTACTGGCATGCAAGCACACACACGCTGGGATCTAACCACAGGACTTGTCAATTTGAACTCAATGTCTCTATGATTTAACGCTGCTGACACTGCAGTTTTCTCCGTACTGGCATTCACTGCATTACAAACAGGCTCACTGGATTTTCTTACTAAGCAGCAAGTTAGTTTACCAATGAACACAGCATTTTGGTTATTAATTTCAAAATAAAATTTTCCCCATGATCTAAGTGGTCAAAAAAGTAGGATTTAACAGGCAGGGTGAGCCAGAATTGGGATCAAATGGCTATCTTGTATTGGCACACGTGTCTCCCATCATATGGAGTTTTAAATTTTTTTATTTTTTTTCCTGAAGCATTTTTAGGAGTCTTATGCAAAAAAGTAAAAGTGCTTATCATCAAGAATCTTCCTGTCTCTCAGTCTGTCTTTATGTATACACTAGTAAAAGAGGCCCATTTCTGTGTGAAATGAAACGGGCGCTAGCAAGGGCTCCCTCCCCCTCACACTCCAACCACCCCTCACCCTCCCCAACCCCCCAAACCCCACTCACCCCCCCTGGGAGTTCCCTGCACCCCTGTTTTTGGAGTTCCACACTCCCGTCCATCCAGTGGTGTGCTGGAGCAGGCTCTCACAGGCTCTCGAGAGCCGTTTGTTAAGTTTTTAAGAATTTTGGGAGCCGGTTCTCCATGGCTACTTTAACAAATGGATCCCAAAATGTGGGCTTGGGCCCCTCCTGAATTCTCTTTTACTTTGCTGGCGAGAGAGAGCCCTCTGTTAACAATTTACCAGCAAACCCCTGCGTCCATCCCTATCTATCCTCCGAGTTTGAGCCCCCTTCCCCTCGGAGTTTCATGCCCCCTACCTCCCTCCCTGTCCTCCACGTTCCAGGCACCCCTCCCCTTCGGGTTGCAGGACCCCCCTCCCCTTACAGTTGCAGGACCCCAGCTGCCCCTCTCTTATCCCAAGACCCCTTCCCCCTCTCTCGTCCCAGGACCCCCTCCCCCTCTGTTATCCTAGGACCACCTCCCCCCCTCTCGTCCCGTGCCCTCGAGTTCCATGCACCCACTGTCGTTCGAGTTCCACAACCCCGCGACTCCCTCCCTCTCTCTCTCTGTGGCCTCCGAGTCAAGCAGGACGTGTGCTACTACTACTACTATAAATCTGCCCATGCCCTTCGTAAGTGCCGGCTGTTTTTTAAAACTTTTTACCTCCTGCCCGGCCAGCAACAGTGAAGTTCAGCACGCACAGATGCCGCTTCAGACTGCCTTCGCTCTCTCTTCTGTTTCAGCTGTACCTCTGGTCCCGCCCTTCCGCAAACAGGAAATGAGGGTGGGACCAGAGGCACAGCTGAAACAGAAGCAAAAGAAAAGGCAGCTTGAAGCGGCGTCCGTGCGTGCTGGACTTCACTGTTGGTTAATCATATAGGCTGCTCCAGGGATGGCTCAAGATTGAGCCAGGGATGAAATGCCACCCTCGTGCCCACCCACACTTGGTCTAGTATCTCCTCCCTTCCCTCCTAAACCCTCTTTCCCACATTTACCTTATTTTTTTTCTTTTCCAAAAGCTGGCAGTAGCAGCGTCAGCGATTCCCCTAGGCTGCCGTGTTGCCAGCACCAGCCTCTTCTCCCTGTGGCCCACCTTTTAATGTAACTTCCTGTTTCCTTAGAGGTGGGATGCAGTAGAGCGAAGAGGTCAGAGCCGGGAGCACTGCGGCAGGGCAGCCTATGGGAATCGTTGACGCTGCCACCTTCTGGAAAAGAAAAAATAAGGTAAACATAGGGAAGAGGATTGAGGATGGAAGGGAGGAGATGCTAGACCAAATGTGGGTGGGCACGAGGGTGGCATTTCATCCCTGCCTTGATCTTGGGCCATCCCTGGAGCCTACGTGATTAACCTGGAGTGAGCAGGTAACTCTAATTGTTGGAGAAAAAAGTATTTAATAATATGTGGAGATCATGCATAAAACATTAAAATATTTAGAGGAATATGAGTTGCAAGCCATATGACAAAGTGTTCAAGTTTTTCAAGTAGTCTGCATCTTGCTGTGCCTGCATTACTGATACGCAAGGATTACATAAAATACCAGAAAAAAATTTAAATTGTTTTGGAAGCTCCACAGGGAGAAAAAAAGATCTGTCTCAATTTAGATCATTTCTAGGATTTAAGTACTATAGATGATTTGTGTTTCAAACGGCATCTATTTTGCTTCCAGAGGACTGCTAAAAGCTTGACAAAATGGGAAAGAGTCATGAGAATGTGAAGCAACTTTTCTGGATATAGTACAATACTTCCCATCAGAAAATATTTATATCCTTCAAGCCAGCTTTCTCTACCATGTTAACATACACTGCATTACACATGCATACTATAAACAGCCTCAAAGTGGGTAATTCTGTACATGTCACCTAGAGTAAGAATTTTGTTGCCGTTATAGAATATCAGCCTAAGTCTGCAGCAGCTATCACCCTAATTCTGTAAAAGACTCTAAAAATTGTGCACACAAATTTGGGCACACACCCAATTTGCAAGCACAATTTAATTGAATGAGCCAATTAGAGCCAATAATTGACCTTTTAACATGTAAATTTAGGAGTGGGATCTCCGCCTAAAATTTATGCATGATCAGAAAAAGGGGGCGCAAAAATGGGAGGAGCTTGGGCATAATGGGGTGTTCCTAAAATTATCATGTGTTGCTATAGAATAATGGTGATATGTGCCTAATTTAGTCATGTAGTTTTGCACCATATTTCAGTTGGAGCAAATGACCATGCCTAAAGTTAGATGTGATTCCCGGGTGTAAGTGATATTCTATAAACTGCACTTAACTTTAAGTACTTTTTGAGGGGGGCAATTTTTTGGGCACCATATATAGAATCTAGCTCTAACCCCCAGATTCTATATGGCATGCCTAGCGTTCTGTGCTGAAATCAAAGTGTATTGTATAACAATGTAACTTAATTAGCTTAACAAGCCAATCAATGTTGTTAACAGCACTTAACAAGCAATAATGATCACTAATTGACAATAATTAGAATTTACGCACACAAATTGCTAAGCATATTCTGTAATGCAGAGCATCTAAATTTTAATGCATGCAGGCAAAAAGGGGCACAGTTATGGATGGGGAAATGGGCATTTCATGGACTTTCCAAAATGTATGCACACTGTTATAGATTATGGCCCTCTGCACCTAAATCTATGTATCAGAATTTATGCCATGTTTTTGTTGATGTAAATGTAGGGCGCGTAGACTTAGATGCTAGGACATCAGCTAAGCATATTCTATATACCGCACATAAATCTAGGCGCCACTTATAGAATTGCTTAGTCGGCATTGATTTCCGCACAGATTTTTTAGGCACCATATATAGAATCTGGCCCTATGTGCATAACTTTAGGCATGATCACTTATTCTATCTCTATGTCAGGCATAAATGCACGTGTCTATATGTGTGTAACTGACAAAATTCTAAAAGCTCAGTATGTAAATGCCTGGCATGTCCCTGCCCTACCCAGGCCCTTCCCACATTCTTGCCCCCTCATAGTTATATGCTATAGAACTTAGATGCCAACATTATAATATAGTGCCTACGTGTAGTTATCTACAAATTAGGGCCAATTAGTACCAATTAACGTTAATAATCACCAATTATTGGTTGTTAGTTTCAATTCACACCTAATGAAGCACTTAAGTTATGTGTGTAATTAGCAGTGTTCTATAACTTGCATATGACATTTTGTTCGCTAAGAGGGAAATTCTACAAATGACACTCAAAATTTGGCACTGAAAAACATCGGTGCTGAACAGTATTCTGGAACGGGCGTTCCAGGTTCAGCGCCCTTTATAGTATAGTGTGTAGCACCAGGATTTGCCCTCCATTTTGGGCACTAGGAGTTATACCAGCTGAAAGCAAGTATAAATCCTAGTGCAGAAGTTGATTGTGGATCTCTTGAATTCTATAACACTGTGCACATTTTAAGGGACTGCCCCTGGCTCTCCCATGCTCCTTTTGCATATCTGTACGGAAACAAATGCTATTCTATAAATGGGCACATAAGTATGTTTTCATGTGGATCTGCTATTTATGCCCTGTTTCAGTGCCTTGCATTCATTTTAATGCTTTTATGCCTAAAATTCAGCACTGAAATAGTGCCTAATGTTTGGTGTCTAATATAGAATTTCCTCTTAGGCACAGAAATGTATACACAACATTATAGGATGAAGGGGAAAGAGTCCAAAATCCAAAAGGAATACTAACACACATATGAATAGACTAGAGAAATAGCGTAAAGGTTAAAGCAGCAGATTAAGAACCATGAAAACTCAGATTCAAATCTTTGCTGCCCCTTGTGATCTTGGGCAAGTCACGTAACTCTCTGTTGCCTCAGGTACAAGCTTACCTTGTAAGCTCTCCGGGGAAAGAAAAAGTGCCTACTGTACCTGAATGCAATACACCTTGAACCTTTGAGAACAGCATGAGCTAAATTATATATCCCTCCTTAAGTACATTTATCAATACCTTCAGAAGTAAGCAAGGTTTCAACATGTAGCCAGCAGCAGACAATGTGACCATGGAATAAATCTCATTTATACTGTAGAATAGGTGAAGCCAGGAATACCAAACATATTATTGCAAAGTTAGCTATTAAGGTCTAGGCTATAGGTGATTATTCTGTTATTGAGATGGACATTGGGGAAGCCACAGCTTGTCCTGGGATTGGTAGCATGGAACGTTGCCACTATTTGGGATTCTGTCATTATTAAAATAGACTTTGGGAAAATCCACTGCTTATTTCTAGGATAAGCAGCATAAACTGTATTGTACTGTTTTGGGATCTTGCCAGGTACTTGTAACCTGGATTGGCCACTGTTGGAAGCTAGATACTGGGCTAGATGGATCATTGGTCTAACCCAGTATGGTAGTTCTTATGTTCTTATGAAGTTGAATTTTTTTCTGTGGTTTAATAATTAAGGTCCTCTTTTGCTAAACCACGCTAGTGATTCCCGGCATGGCAAATGAGTAGAAGCCCATAGGAACTGAATGGGCTCCCTCTCATTTACTACATGGAATTGCTAGTGTAGGTTAGTAAAAGAAGGCCTAATTGTGTTATGAGTTACTATTTGGGGAACCTAGATTCATGAGAGGTTTTTTTTTTGTAATATATCCTATAATTCCAATGAATCCACCAAGAAATTAAATAAATCACGAGTGGTGAATCATAGTTTATATATTTTAAACTAGCATAGGTATACGAAGTTGATCTGTGGATGGAATTAGGAACATTCATATCATTAGCTCATCATATATCTGGAATATTCATAAAATTAATTATATAGTAATCATCAATCATATTTTTTCATGTCAATGCCAACTACATTTTCTCCTTTTTTATGCAAATTAAAAATAACAACTGAAAACACACTTTAAAATGAGCTGCAGGTCTCCAGCGTCGAATGTCTTCTCAGAAATTCACAGTAATGCAGCAGGGTCTCCAGCATCATAGGGCCACTGTTTGCATTAAAACTCCCCACCCACACACACACACAATGTGTATGACCTCGAGCCCCCTCTGTTGCCCCCTCCCCTCACTAGTTGTGGCAGTCCATTCTCAGCCTGCAGCAGGTGAGCTCAAAATCTCTCTGATCCACTCTTCCTGCCCTGGTGCCTCTCCTGCTTATGCACTTCACAGCTCAAATCAACTTCTTGGCCTGCATGGTGCACCACATTGTTTGAAGTGTGTTTCAAACACATTTGAATGAGGAGGAAGACACTCTGGCATCCAGAAAATGGGTTAGAGAAGATACTAATCCATAATTCCACTAATTCCATTTTATTACCTTCATCTTTCAGTCGCCTAAGACGGGGTAGGCAACTCCGGTCCTCGAGAGCCGCAGGCAGGTCAGGAAAATATGCAGGAGATTTGCATACCATGGAGGCAGTGTATGCAAATCAAGTTCATGCATATTCATTGTGGATATCCTGAAAACCTGACCTGCCTGCGGCTCTTGAGGACTGGAGTTGCCTACCCCTGGCCTAAGATCACAATTATCTGCCATTTTGATGACTTTAAATAATTGTGTTTCACATATAAATTTGATAACCTCACACAATGCATATTTTCCCAGATCATTTTTGAGTATGTTAAACAGCACTAGCCCCAGAACAAACCCTTTAGGCACTTACTATCATCCTACTTCAGTTACAAAGTTACAACCCTTTCACCAAGCAGTGCTAAAAATTAGACTATGGTATCCCCAATGCGGGTGCACTGAGGCCACTTTTAGCACTGTTGGTAAAAGGCAGATTTTTCTATTTCTAAGAGCAATCAAAATGAAAGATCTGGAATTCATTGCTGGAGGATGTGGTAACAGCAGTTAGCATATAAATACATACATTTTGCAACACTGGGACAGGCCAAAGGTCCATCAAGCCCAGCATCCTGTTTACAACAGTGGCCAATCCAGGATACAAGTACCTGGAAAATCCCAAAACAGTATAATACATTTTATGCTGCTTATCCTAGAAATAAGCAGTGGATTTTCCCCAAGTCCATTTTAATAATGGCTTATGGACTTTTAGGAAGCGAGCCAAATCTTTTTAAAACCCCGTTAAGCTAACTGCTTTTACTACATTCCCTGGCAACGAGTTTAATTACACATTGAATGAAGAAATATTTTCTCAGATTTTTTTCTAAATTTACTACTTTGTAGCTTCATTGCATGCCCCCTTGCCCTAGTATTTTTGGAAAGAGTACACAAGTGATTCACATCTACCCATTCCACTCCACTCATTATTTTATAGACCTTTATCATATCTCCACTCAGATGTCTTTTCTTCAAGCTGAAGAGCCCTAGCTGTTTTAGCCTTTCCTCATAGGGAAGTAGTCCCATCTGGGTTTAAACAAGCATTTGAACAAGTTCCTGGAGGAAAAGTTCATAGTCTGCCACTTCCTGCTCTGGGATCGGTAGCATGGGATGTTGCTACTAATTGGGTTTCTGCCATGGATTGGCCAATGTTGGAAGCAAGATACTGGGCTTGATGGACTATTGGTTTGACCCAGTATGGCTATTATGTTATGACCTGTAGGACAATATAAAGCAAATAAAAGTGCAAGTGAAATGAACCGAAAGAAGAAGGAAACAGATTGTGAATGAAGAGGAGAAAGAAAAAAATGGAAAATTAGAAAAAGGGAGGAGGATAAAGAGTGGATAAAAGGAAGGTAACACTTACTCACACTAAGGGGTCTGGATGTGTAGTGCTATGTCAGGGGTATTGGATAGTCTGGAACAGTGATGCTATATCAGGGAGTGTTGGAGTGTAAAACTGTAATACTGTGTTGGAGGGGTGTCAGAGGTGGGGTTCATGACTTGCAGGATGTCATGTCCCCTACCTCAACACAAGCGGCATTCTCGGGGTGCGCAGGGTCCTGGCAACACACACACTTGACTGCCTCAGCCTTGAGCCATGTCTGTGTACTTCTCTGTCTGCAGGCTCCTTGATTGCCTTGCTGTCATGCACCTGGATCTGCTATCTCTGCCTGGCTTCCAGGCTCTTTAATTGCCTTGCTACCACGCACCTGTGTTGACTTTCTCTCTGCCTACCTGACCTATGGAAGCTCTCTTCTTCAGTTGGTTCCTGTCTACGTCAAAAAGCTTGCACTATTTCTGGGACGTTTTCTCTCTGCCTCATTGGTTCGGCTTCTACTTGGGTAAGCGTTTCTCTTCAGCGTACTCTTCTGTTTGCTGTCTGCCCGTAAAGACCCTGCTTGTACCTGGATTACTCTTCTGTTTGCTGCCTGCCTGTAAAGACCCTGCTTGTACCTAGATTACTCTTCTGTTTACTGCCTGCCTGTAAAGACCCTGCTTGTACCTGGGTTACTCTTCTGTTTGCTGCCTGCCTGTAAAGACCCTGCTTGTACCTAGATTACTCTTCTGTTTACTGCCTGCCTGTAAAGACCCTGCTTGTACCTGGGTTACTCTTCTGTTTGCTGCCTGCCTGTAAGGCCCTGCTTGGACCTGGTTACTCTCTTGTCTGCTGCCTGTATGACTATCCTGCCTGGACCTGGCTACTCTCTTGTATGCTGCCTGCCTGGATATCCTGCCTGGACCTGGCTATTCTTTTGTCTGCTGCCTGCCTGAATATCCTGCCTGGACCTGGTTATTCTCCTGTCTACTGCCTGCCTGAATATCTTGCCTGGACCTGGTGACTCCCGGGTCAGTTACCTGCCTGGACCCGACACTCCTTAGCTTACTGCCTGTTATTCTGTTGTGACCCACTCCTGAACTTCTTCCTTCTGCTCTCCTTTGGCTAGTCTCTCTGGGTGCCCCTTTCCTGTCCTGTCAGTATAAGTCCTGTTGGCCGCCCGCACCTGGGGCCTCAACCCTCGGGGAATGGCGGTCACCACAGGTGAACTTCGGGGTTGCTCGGTCGCCAAGCAGAACTCAGGTCCGTGTCTTTTCACACCCGGCAGCACACTGCTCGGCACAGGAACTCACCATATCTGACACAGGATCAGGACAAGAGCAGAAGGGAATCAGGGGGGTGGGGTGCATGAGTATCAGAAGCAGTGATTTAGTATATATAAAAAACAACAGCAATTCCAACATCCTTCTTAGTAAAGACCAAGACAAATAATTCATTTTAGAGTTCTTTTGCTAAGGTACGCTAACCGATTTAGCTCAGGGACCCTTTTCAAAGCAGCGGTAGAGCTACTGACGCTTTGTTGTGTGCCAATGTGGCACTACTTTCGACTTACTGTGGGAGCCAAAGGTATTGATGCCCCCATCGCATACCATTTCTGGCACACCAGAAATTATTTTTAATTATTTCTGCCTGGGGCTTAGCTGGTGGTAATCGGGCAACGCCGCATGCTACCTGGTAACCACTGGATTAGTATGGCAGCCCCTACCACCTCCCAAATAGAAGGCAGTAAGAGCTCCCCCAGGAAATGGTCATGTGGCAAGTATATAGTTACTGTACAGCCATTTGCTTTTTTTCACTAAAACCCCGCTGTGGTGAAAGGGGCCGCCGCGCGTGGCAAATCCACATGCCAAAGACACCTCAGGGCCCCCTTTTAACCACACTGTAGTAAAAGGGCCCCTAAATGCAAAGAAGTCCATTTTATATCTACAGGATTCTTAGCATGCACTAATCGTTAGCCTGTACTAAATTGGTTAACACATCTTAGTAAAATAACCCCTTTGTTTTTCTGCTATTACCTTTTAATTCTCTGAGCACTCTTTTTATTGCTTAGTTTTTTGCTTTGTATGTACTTGAATAGTTTTTAAATTAGTTTTGCTTCAATAGCACACTTCTTTTCAAATTCTCTCTTTGCCTTCCTTATTACTATTTTACATTTAATTTGCTAGTACTTATGACTTTGTTCTTAATTAAGGTGTACATTTAGTTCTTTTTTTAATGCCCTTTTAACTTTAACCACCTCTTTCACCTTAACATTAAACCACACTAGCAGTTATTTGGTCTTCTGTTAAAGTTTTTTAAATGCAAGTATATATTTTATCTGGGCTTCTAAAATAGTATTTTTAAATAATGTTAATTCATTTGGCAACTTCCTCCTTTTATTCTTTGTTTTTCCTAATGTCATCATTTATAAAATTATATATTATAAAAAGTGGTTTTCCTTGGTGTCCTCTTTTTTCTGGTTATGACAAATTTGATCCTGTTATGATCACTGCTAGTAAGTGGCTTCATCACCATGATTCCTCACACCAGATTCTACGTTTCAGTATGGATTAGATCTAAAGTAGTTTGGCCTCATCTATTTCAAGAACAAGTGCTCCAAGAAGCAAAGAAGCAGTCATTTATGGCATTAGAAACTTACAGCTCCTTCTACTAATCCGCAGTAATGATTCCCACATGGCAAATATGACAAAGCCCATAGGAATTTAATGGGCTTTATTGCATTTGCAGCACTGGGAATCAATACCGTGGCTTAGTAAAAGAAGCCCTTAACTACCCTATCATGTCCTGATTTATATTGAGGTATTGTGTTACCAAATATATTACACTTTTTAATTTATGTTAATGTTTTGTTGTCTGTGTCTTTATCCTATCCATGTGGATGGTAGTACACCTTTGGATTCCATATAGTGCGCTTAGAGATCTATGCTGCAATCCAAGCACTTTCTATAACAACATGCATAACTTAATTGGCTTAACAAGCTAATCAGCGTTGCTAACAGCTCTTAACAAACAATAATGAGCACTAATTGGCAATAATTAGAATTTACATGCACAACTCGCTAAGCGCATTCTGTAATGCAGTGCACCTAACTTCTAATGCGCACAGGCAAAAAGATGCGTGGTTATGGGTGGGGAAATGGGCATTCCAAAATCTTTGTGCGTAGTTATAGATTATGGCCCAGTGCTCCTAAATCTACGTGCTGGAATTTACGCCACATTTTCATTGGTGTAAATGGAAGTGTTGTAACATAAGAAATATTTAACTTGGGGATATTGCTCCAGAGCACTAGCTAATATTTACAAGTTTTAAGATATATATTGAATAATTCTCCACCAGTTACCCATTAAGGCAACAAGATTCACAATTGCAATGAATTAAATATTATCTCTGTTGAAATGCAGTAATCCTGCACTGTGAGATTTAAAAGCATGTACCCAGGACACAAAAGACCATATGTTTAGCTTCAGAAAAGGTTTATTTAATACAATTGCAGCGAGAGGTAGTTCTTTTCAAGAGATCTTACAGATAATCTGTGCTTAAAGCCAGGCAACAGGTTTAAATCAAAAGTTATTAACTTACAAGAGTCCTTTGTTGTAGAAGCTGAGTGATGAACACAAGGCACATGAAAGATCCTCATAGCAGGGAGATGAGCTGCAGGTCCCCAGAGCAGCAGATCCCAAAGAGCAGCAGGATAGAAGAGATCTTATGTCTGGAACAGCTTCTGTCTTTTATACATTGCAAGTTGCAGGAGGATATGATCACATGAACCTCAGCACTTGCTTCCTGGTTTGCACCGGATAATTTGCAAGGCATTATGGTTAATGTAGTCTGTTCACATGATCACATTATAAGTCTTTCCTTTCTGCACCTGTCCTGGGGTCTTCTTGTCTGATAGCTGATGGGAGGGGGCAGATATACATATCTGAGGTAACCAGCAAATGGTTTTAACAAGCAAATGCCTTGTTTATGGTTTTCCTCTGAGTCCTTTGTTTTCAGTACTTCTCCAGACTTTCTGTCTCCTGGTATCTTTGATCTTCAGAGGTGTCTTGGTGATCCACCCAGTCAGCTTTTGTTACCAGTCCTTGTTAGGTCTTTTAGGCAGAGGAAGCTATGTCTCTGTGAAGCCAGTACCTTTTTTCTCTGTTAAGTGTTTGTAATTGACTAGCCCTGCTATCAGAAGTTCCCAGGAAAAGGGAGGGGAAAGAGGGGCTTGACATGAAAGCCAGTTTCATTGCTGCAGTTTCAATTAGTCTTTTAAAAACTGTATTTTTATATTGTTATATATTTGTATCTGATTCAGCCCAATCAACTGACATACTGCTCAATAATTCTGACACCATGTTGCAGTGTGTGGTTTTAGGTGCTGAGATATCAACTAAGCATATTCTATATACTGTGCCTTAATCCTAGTGGCTAGTGCAGCGGACTTTGATCATGGGGAACTGGGTTTGATTCCCACCGCAGCTCCTTGTGACTGTGGGCAAGTCACTTAACCCTCCATTGCCCCAGGTACAAAATAAGTACCTGTATATATGTAAACCGCTTTGAATGTAGTTGCAAAATACCACAGAAAGGCAGTATATCAAGTCCCATTTCCCTTCCCCTTTATCCCACTTACAGAATATGCTTAGTTGACACTGATTTCTGTGCTGATATTTTAAGGCACCATATATAGAATCTCCTCCATACTGACACCACTATATTTTTCTCCATCAGACTTAGGATTCCTATTCATAAAGATTCTACATGCTATTTTGGCAATTACCACACAGCACCTGCAAAATCTTAGGGCCTCTTTTATCAAACTGCGCTAAAAATTCCCGCCCTAGCAATTCCAGCTCAGCAAAACCAACAAAACCCATTCAATGTGAATCGCTAGTATGGTTTGGTAAAAAACATCCTTAGGATATCTAAATAAATGAGACCAATATTCAGAAATATTAAAAACATAAAATGGCAATATAAGATTACACTTATTTAGTAATTAAAAAAGTATTTGAAGTGATCTTGAAAAAAGCCTGAAGTGAGTAAATCATTAAAATCTTAATTATTTAAAGGTTTAAACTTTACAGGCAAAATTAATCAAACTGTGAATGATTATTAAGTGATTTGAGATGCAATTAAAGTAAACACTACTTAGACATTATTTTTACTTACTTGTCACCTAAAAAATAAAATTAAAGCTGATAAATATAGGGCTTTCCCTACTGATTATGAAAAGTATTATTCTAAAATAAAAGTAAATGTTCTTTTACTCTCAATTTTACATTCCTACATATTTTCCTTTGGCTCATGCTTTCCCTCTCAACTTCTGGCAGATAGCCTGGATAAGTTACAGACTCCAAATATTTCTAGAACCTTATAGGTAAGGGAGATTTATTTATTTACTGATTTATTTATTTATTATTTTGTTAAACTATTTCACCAAGAGTTTATTATTTAGGGATAACCTCTGCTATTTCAGTGCTGTTCTGCCCTTGATTCAAGCTGGTTGCATGAGGGCTGTGTTCTGCGAATTTAGGCCTGTCCCAGGCCTGCCCCACATTTCTGGGCCTGCCCAAGCCCTACCACATGCAACCAATTGGCCCTACCACATGCATTGGCATGCAACCAATTTTTTCCCTCCCCTCCTCAGCAAGCATCAGCCTGCCTCCAGCTATGACCCCTGCAGTTTAGTTTACAGCTGTCAACCTCTTCTGCCCTTACTCGCCCTCAGGCCTCCAACTATGTCACGCTGTCCTGGAATGCCCAGGTAATTAAGGGGTCCTTTTACTAAGCCCTGCTCAAAAGTGGTCAGCGCTGTTTGTAGTGCATGGGTTTACCACATGCTGTGGCCACTTTTAGGGACCCTTTTACAAAGATGCGGTAGGACTACCATGTGGGTAGCAAATTACAAAGTTTCACTACCATGTGGGCACTGTGGCATCTGTGTTTGTTGCATGACGTTTCCTGTGCCAGAAAATATTTTTCTATTTTCTAGCGCAGAAAACGGGGAATATGCATGCCCAGCAGTAATCTACCGGTACTGTCTGATTACCACCAGGTTAGCACATGAGCCCTTACCGCCTTCTAAATATAAGGCAGTAAGGACTCAAGCAGTAAATCACCATGTGCCAATATTTTTATTAGCGCACAGCCATTTAAAATTCTATTTAAAATAATGGAAATACCTGCTGTGGTAAAGGTGGTCTCGGTACGTGGTAATTTTCACTCGCCCACACTACTGCAGGCCCCTTTTTTTCCCACAGCTTAGTAAAAGGACCCCTCAGTGCAGTGATAAAATCGGCACATTTGTATATTTTCCTATAATGGCCACATGCTAATTTCTCAGCAAAATACCATGCGCTAATATTAAAATTAGCATGCAGCTCTTTATGCCTGAGCCCTTACCACCACCTATGTATAAGGTGGTAAGGGCTCACATACTACTCATACGGTAATCAGGCAGCATGCAGCAATGTGGCTGCATTGCTGATTACAGCTAAGAACGCCCCCTGCAGTAGAAAATAGAAAATTATTTTCTACCACGGGAAACTGCACGTGCCAACTTCAGAGCTATGGCTGGGTGCCCACACTACCCTGGTGGTAGGGTTAGTTTGGCTTACACTCTTCACGCAGTAGCAATATCACAGCTTAGTAAAAGGGCCCCTTATTTTGCCTGTCTATACAATGCCCCTCCCCCTAGTGAATCAGAAGTAACTTTTCTTACCTGATTCTTGACTGGAATCATGTTAGCATAGCCTAATGACTGCATGGCATCTCTGTATCCCGCCATAATTGGTTACAATTCCTGGGTCAAGTCCTCCATTCTCCAGCCTGGCATTGTTAAGGATATTGGGATGTCATTGCAATAATAGTCCATGACAGTCCATAAGCTAGTAAACATGTGTTAACAGTGCATGGTCCCTGGATTCTGCATTGACTAGGTTAAGTGAATTGGGAGTGAGATATGTGATTAGGGGAGAACCGTAAGCTAATTGTGAATGAAGGCATTCTACCTCATCAGAAGCCAGATGTGAATAAATTAAAACAAAAAAAACAGAAGAAAACTGCCAGGCAAAATACAACTGTCAATAATAGAATACTCATCTATTTTGGAATATATTTAAATGAAAATTGAAAAAAATGTTGCCAAAAATTCTGCAAATGATTGACTTAAGGAAATGCTAAAACTGTCAAAACAGAGAGAATTAAGGAATACATTGTCATAGCAGAACCAGAAACAAAGAATGAGCTGTACGTTAGAGAATGACGTGGGGACAAAGTTTGTTCCCGTCCCCGCAAACTCTATCTCCATCCCTGCCCCATCCCCACGAACTCTATCCCCGCCTCGTCCCCACGAACTCTGTCCCTATCCACAGAAGCCTCACTGTTTAACCACACTTAAGATTTACCTTTGGGTTTAAAAAGCAAAATCATGTGCATGTAAGGACCAGGGGCGTATCTGAACTGCGGCGGTAGGGGGGGCCAGGGCCAGAGTGAGGGGGCACATTATAGCCCCCCCCCCCGCCGCCGCCGCCGCCGCCATTGCCGATCCCCCTCCCCCCAGCCGCTACCATTGCCAACCCTCCCCCTCCGTTGCTCGCTTACCTTCGCTGGCGGGGGACCCCAACCCCCGCCAGCCGAGGTCCGCGTCCTCCTGCCGCTGCCGCTGCCGGCTGCCTTTGGTGCTTTCATTTGTCCATTGAAGCTGGCGCCAACTAAAGTTTCTTTTGACTCTGACGTCGCTGCACGTTGTACGTGCAGGACGTCAGACTCAGAAAATGTTTCTGAGTCTGACGTCCTGCACGTACAACGTGCAGCGACGTCAGACTCAAAAGAAACTTTCATCGGCGCCAGCTTCAATGGACAAATGAAAGCACCAAAGGCAGCCGGCAGCGGCAGGAGGACGCGGACCTCGGCTGGCGGGGGTTGGGGTCCCCCGCCAGCGAAGGTAAGCGAGCAACGGAGGGGGAGGGTTGGCAGCGGTAGGGGGGTCCAGGGCGAAATCTGCGGGGGCCCAGGCCCCTGAGGCCCCACGCAGATACGCCCCTGGTAAGGACTGCATACACAAATTAAAACAAATGCCCTTAAAATGTAATAATACTGGACTGGTCTGGCAAGCAATAATAAACAGTGATGGAATATTCATTCACATAACAAGCAATAATGAGCACTAATTTTCCTAATCATTCATCATCCATCCATGCCCAGCAACTCTCCATTCTTCCCTGCCCTCTCCTCCATCCACCCATATGCAGCAAATCTCCATTCTCCCCGCCCTCTCCTCCATCCACCCATATCCATTAAATTTGCTCTCTCCCCTACCCCCTCCATTCATCCATCCATGTCCAGCAATTCTCCTTTCTCCCCTGTCCTCCCCCTCCATCCATCCATATCCAACAAATCTCCATTCTCCCCTGCCCTCTCCTCCATCCACCCATATCCAGCAAATGTGCTCTCTTCCCTGCCCCTCAATTCATCTATCCATGTCCAGCAATTGTCCTCTCTCCCCTGCCCTCCCCTCCATCCATCCATGTCCAGCAATACTCCTATCCCCTTCCCTCCCCTCCTTTCCACGTCCAGCGATCTCTTCTCTCCCCCTGCCCTCCCATCCTCTCCATGTCCAGCAATCTCTTTTCTCCCCTCCCCTCCCATCCTCTCCATGTCCAGCAATCTCTTCTCTCTCCCTCCCCTCTCATCCATGTCCAGTGATTCTCCCTGCCCTCCCTCAGCTCCCTGACAGCCTTCCTCTCCGTTCCTTACTGCCCCCTCCCCCGCATGTTTAAACGTTTTATTTTCCTCGCAGCGATGGAAGTGAAGCACACAACACAATGGGCTCACCTCCAGCCTTTCCCTTCCCTCACAAAGTGTCCTGCCCTCGCAGAAACAGGAAATACATCATTGCAAGAAGGCGGGACACTGAGTGAGGGAAGGGAAAGGCTGCAGGCAACCCCTCTGTGTTGTGTGTTTCACTGTCATCGCTGAGAGGAAAATAAAAGGTTTAAGCGCGCGCATGGGGGAGGGGGCAGGAAGGAACGAAGAGGAAGCCTATCCGGGAGCTGAGGACGGGAAGAGCTGCCTGCAGCATTGCGCCAGCCCTGCGTTTGGGGGGAGCAATGCCCCCTCGCTCCCCCAAACTACGCCCATGGGTAGGCGTCTGTTGTACCACAGGTGCAGGGGTTATTACTGCTCGTGCGGGGCGGGGAAATAACCTCTTTTTGCACCCATGGTAAAACTTTGAAAATGTTCCCCATTCCTGCGGTTTTACTGTGGATTACTGCAGTTTACCACGATTACCCGCTCCTGTGTCATTCTCTATTGTACATGTCAGCAGTACTCAGTGTTTACTTTCATGAAAGTGTTGCATTTTAATATACCTGACTCAATGACGTCTTGTGAAATTTGGTGCCCGGGGAGTTTTCTATCTAGAAATAAAGTTTTTATTCATTTCACTGAAAATGTCCGAAAGAAAATTTCAGTATCTTAAAGCCTCATTTATAGTTACAACATTTGTTCAAGTAGTATAACTTTGGAATATTTAGAGTATTTTCAACTTTGAGATCTAAAAATGCAAAATCATTATAGCATACTTGTCAAAATTGAAGAAGGATTATTTAAAACAGCATGAATACTTTAAACTCTCTTCTGAACCTATTTAAAATGTTAACAATCATATATAAAACATTTGACATTTCTAATATGAAGAATGAATTGTATTATATGAATAATCTGATTTTAAATCCTTTTAAAATAAAAAAAATATTATCCAATTTATTTTTGAGTTCATTTTCTAACAAAAAGCCTGCATTGTGATTTTTTTCCAAGTTACTACCTCAGAGACAGCTAAACAAAATGTCAATAATTATTTGATTTTGAGTTGTAATCTTAGATTATGTGGCATATTGCAGTCAAGCTATAGGTCAGTATTGATGTTGAAGCATATAGATGACTTTTAAACTGGATACAGATCAGATATTATCATTAGACTTGTAAGAAAATATTGGAATAAATACCAGCCATGCTAGAAGAAAAGAGGAAATACTGAAGAGGCTGATGATGGAGTCAACATTTTTGACCAGTGACACACCAACTCCGATGGATTAAAGTATCCTAATGTATGTTGACATACATTCCAAATGCTGCTAGTACATATGGAGCAGCATTTTAGGAAGGATGTACAAACTGGAATTGACACATCCAGGTTGGGATGTGTTAAGTTCCACTAATATTTTAGAAATAAATCTGTCAAAGTAAAGCCTGTTCTAAAATAGATTGTTGTTTATGTACCATTTTATAACTATAAACATCTGAAATATCAACAGGCTCAACACAACAACATAAATGTGTATGGGCCAGCATATAAATATGTATGTTCTGAAATATCAACATATGCCTATATGTGGTGAAACATACTTTATTTTATTTGAATTGAGATCACACCATTTTCAATAGTTGATCAAGTTTATTTTAGAAACATACATGTATATTTTTTCCAAAGATCTTACAGAGCCTGATATTTATTTTATTTTTATTGGGGCTGATATTGAGACCACAGGAGGCAGCCCGGCTAACCCCTGCGGTCAGCATTGAGACCAGATATTCAATGTTGGGCTGTTTCTGGTGATGTCACATCTCTGGTGCTGCATGTTGATAGTGAGCCCTTGTGCTGCCTCCAGAGAGGTAGGTCGACGATCGACAAACCTGAAGAAGCTTCAACTATACCAACCACCATTCCTCGAGGGTTGAGCCCTCAGGTTCAAGTAGCCAGCAGGACTTGAGAGGATGCTCAGGCAGAGACAAAGAAAACCCTATTCCTTAAACTGCCTTTGCTAGAAAAAGTAAAGTAACTTAAAAATAAAGATACCAAGATAACCTATTTAATTCAAGTGCTTCAGTGTGTGAAGGAAGAGCGGGACTTGGGGGTGATTGTGTCTGATGACCTTAAAGCTTTCAAACAGGTAGAAAAAGCGATGGTCAAAGCCAGAAGGATGCTTGGGTGCATAAAGAGAGGCATGACCATCAGGAAAAAGAAGGTGATAGTGCCGTTGTATAAGTCTCAGGTGATGCCCCATTTCGAGTACTGCGTGCAGTTCTGGAGACCGTACTTACGGAAAGATATAAACAGGATGGAGTCGGTCCAGAGGGGGGCTACGAAATTAGTAAGCGGTCTTGAATGCAAAAAATTATAGGGATAGGCTTATGAACCTCAAAATGTATACGCTGGAAGAGAAGAGGGAGAGAGGAGACATGATAGAAACATTTAAATATCTCAAGGGCATTTATGTACAGGAAGAGAGCCTTTTTCAAATGAAGGAGAGCTCTGGAATGAGGGGGCATTCGACAAAGTTAAGAGGGAATAGGCTTAGGAGTAACCTAAGGAAGTATTATTTCACAGAAAGGGTGGTGGAGGCATGGAATGGCCTCCCGGTGGAAGTGGTGGAGTCAAGGACTGTTCCAGAATTTAAAAAGGCATGGGATAAGTATGTAGGATTGCTTAGGAACAGGAAGAATTAGGGGTTATAGAGGATGGGTATACTGGATGGGTCATATGGTCTTTATATGCCGTCATGTTTCTATGTTTCTAACTCTAAATCTACCTTTCCAAAGTTTAAAAGCAATTTCCCAACAGAATAAATTACCAATGAAGATTTGTATTGCCCTGGAAGTCCTCCCAGTACCTCATCTGGACTGAGAAACACTTTGAAAACAGATGTTACCCTGAGCAATCCATTAGAGAAGAAGATTACACCAAGGTGTTAGTAAGAGATTGAGACTCACTTCTTTCCCAACAACATACTAAACATCTCTGGAACTAGTCTGCCCACTCAGATTCTTGCATCTGGCAAGTAACATCAAGAGAATCATCGGAAGGCATTGGTACATACTTGAGGGCCACAGCTGTTTTTAAAATAAAACTCTGACTGTAGCTTACGCAAGGAATACAACCCCCCAAGAGAAATTTTGGCACCATTGGCTCTACCTGAAATTACCGATTGGAATTATACATTCATTGGACACAAAGCATGTGGGCATTGTTCTATCTGTACACATTCGCCCTCCCTCAAAGACTTTACAAATTCCCAAACAGGAAAGAAGTTCATTCTTCAGATTGGAATACAGTCCAATTAATCTGCATCATCATTTGCCCATGCAATATGTTATATATAGAGAAGGCTAAGAGGATAATAAAAAACCTGTATTATTGAACACAGGAGCTGTATCAGCCATAATGTATGCTCAGCACCATTAGTAAAACATTGGTATACAGCCTAAAACTTTTGTGATAAAGGGGGAGATTCTATATATGGCGCCTAGAGAATCCAAGAGGAGATCATTTTTGCCTAAGCATATTCCATTTTCACCAATGAAAACATGGTGTAAATCCCTATGCGTAGATTTACACAGACTCGGTCATATTCTATAACAATGTGCATAAATTTGGGAGTGCCCAAGAAACACCATTTCCCTGCCCATAGCCATGGCCCTTTTGAACTACATGCTTTAGAACTTAGGCGCAGTTCATTACAACATACGTTTAGTGAGTTACGCATGTAATTTCTAATTATTGCCAATTAGTGCTCATTATTGCTTGTTAAGGTCTGTTAACAATGCTGATTGGCTTGTTAAGCCAATTAAGTTACATGCATTGTTACAGAATACGCTTAGATTTAGGCACGGAACACTAGGCGCGATATATAGAATCCGGTAGTAAATGTCTAACAACCAGATCAAGATGCAGTGGCACTGCATTAATGAGGTAAGAGCAAAAGTTCATCTATCAAGTAAATACAATTCAACCAAATGAGCTAAATTTAGAAATAGAACATAATGTGGGGTTGTTGTTTTTTTTTATAATTACTTTATGTGTACCTCTGGGTCTTTGTCCTTTTTTGACCCTTTTATAATTCTGCTATATATTTTTTGAGATTAGGTGACCATAATTGCATGCAATACTCAAGGCGAAGTCACACCATGGACCAATATCGAGGCAATACAATATTCTTTGTCTTGTTTTCTATCCATTTCCTTATAATTCCTAGGAAGGGAGAAAATAATAAGGCAATAGTTGGACCACAGTAAGGTGTGAAAACAGAATAACATGAGAAAAAAAAAGAGGAGTTATTGCTATCAGGGGCAGAAAAAGCAATGGGAGATTAAGGGGTCCTTTTACAAAGGTGCGCTGAAAAACGGCTTGCGGTAGTGTAGGCGTGGGTTTTGGGCACGCGTCGATCCACTTTTCAGCGCGCCTGTAAAAAAGCCCTTTTTAAAATTTTTGGTGATAATGTACATGCGGCAAAATCAAAAATTGCCACGCGTCCATTTTGGGTCTGTGACCTTACCGCCAGCCATTGACCTAGCGGTAAAGTCTCATGCGGTAACCGGGCGGTAATGACCTAGGTGCGCCAAATGCCACTTGGCGCGCATCCGATATGCGTGGCCAAAAATAACAATTATTTTTCAGACTCGCGCCAAAAATGAAATTACCGCAAGAGCCACACGGTAGCAGGGTGGTAACTCCATTTTGGCATGCATTGGGCGCGCGTAGAGCCTTACGCGGCTTAGTAAAAGGGCCCGTAAGGGAGCAATCACCTCTCCTCCCTCCAGTGGAGCATTGCACAAAATAAATGATTTTCTAAAACCTACAGGGTGAGGGGGGGGGGGGGGGGGGGGTAAAAAAGTAACCTCATAGAGCTTTTTGCTGTTTTCTCAGCAACTGCTTAGAATTTCAATGTGAAATTTTACAGCTTTATTTGATGTTGCTATCTACATTTATGTGCCATATGAAATGAGATTGTCTTTAAATATGGGGAAGTTAAATACTTTTTAGCATGACTACCCAGTGATTTTTGAGCATTCAAAAATGTTTTAACTGTAGAACTACCATTATTTGCAACAAAAAAAATGGGGTAGTAGCTTACTGATAATGATGTGCAGTGTCAGACTTTTGTCTGGGGAGCAATGTTGTTGTCTTATCCCTAGCTCCACCCAAAGCTGCAAACAATCGCTGAATTGAAGGAAGCGCTGCAGAAGATCTGAGACAGTCTGCCACAGGGACCATGGACGCTTTGCACATTCACAGTGACTGCAAAATTCTGACACATGGTTTGAATGATATTATTTTACTGAGTTTTAGCTCGCTAGGTAGTAACACTAAAATGTCAGTAACATCAACATAGCTTAAGATAATGCACTTTATTTAATAGTAATATGTAACCATGATGACTAAATAAGCACCTACAATTTCTTGTTGAAATTCAAAGTGGTTGCTGAGAAAATGGCAAAAACACTCTGGGGTTACTTTTTTTGCTTCACCCTGTAGACATTCCCTGGAGTAGGTATCCAGATGTTCATGTTGGTGGACATAAATATGCTTTTCCTTTTTGAAATGCAGAATTGATATATATGTTTTTTTTTCAGCCCACCTAAAATGTGCACTTCCTTGCCATATGAACATTTTTTGAGTTTTAGACGTGTATATCACAGCTTTTTATTGACTGCTGGGTGTCACACTGCCTATTTGACTAGAGTTCAGCTGCTTGTTTGATGCAATTGCTTGTTTGATATTGTTGTAATATTTATTATATATGTATTTTTGAAAACCACCTAGGCGATTAAGTGGTATATAAAATTTATAATACACGACTAAGGCAGAAAGTTATCAACAGGGTTAGTGTGAAATCAGACTATTTTTTAAACACAAGTTGGGTTATTTATTTTACTCAACTTGTGGTAAAATAACCCAACAAGAGTAGCCCATGCTGACAATTCCCACTGGTTTATGCCTGTTAAAAATGCACATAGCACTTCTAAATTAAACAGAATTAGCTAATTAACATGTTAACAGTGCTTTGAATCTATGTTAATTAATTTGTGAGTTTATAATGTAAAAAGATAGGTTAATGAGCTAATGAGATGCAAACTATAAAAAAAATTGTTCATTATTAGTACATAGAAAACCTTAACCTGTCTGAAAGACAATACAGACCAGTTATACCTCAGAGATATTGTAATAATGTACTCGCTTTCATGCTTGTAAATTAATTTAAAATAAATGTGCATTTCATTATCATGGACCATTAATATCAGTAAATTAACATACTTCAACAACCAATATTAACACACTTCATGTGACATGCATTCATTCTAGGCTCTTGTATTTGCTTCCTACTTTCCCTCACTTTAAATAAATGAAACGAAAATGAGCAAGATTACAAAAGCTCTACAAATTATAGGGTTCCAAAAAAAAAAAAACAACCCTCAAATTGATAAAACTGAAAGGAATTCTCAAACCATAATGGTTGTCAACTAAGTTGTTTCAAATTGCTGGTATCAAACTATAAATGTATAAATTTGTAAGTGCTTTTGTCAGACTTTAGTCTACAAGTATGTTGCAACTAGCATTAGGTTTCACAAAAATTTGAAATAAGATGAGAGACAGGGAGAGATGGCTGGCTGATAAGAGGGTGACAAAAGCTGTAGCAAAGATCTGGGTTTCCTAGCCCATTATAAATCATAAAATTCTACTGCTTTGTCACCTTTCTCAGCCACCCAGCTTTCCCCTTTTCTCACCTAACTCATCCCAGCCTCTTCCTGTGAGACTGTCATTGGAATGTTGTTGTGCTTTTGTGTTTCACTTATATCTACTATAATAAAACTCACCCTCAATGTTCTGAAGACAACGTTCTGAAGTCACTCAGTCACTCACTGAAGGGTTCATGGATTCATGGTCGTGAAGCCACAACACTGACCATGTCTCTCTGCCCCGCCCTCGCATGACGGACCAATCAGAAAAAACACCCTCAACATTCTGAAACACAAAGGACCATCACAACACCGTTCCCAAGCAACACTAGGCAACGTAAGACGGACCAATCAGAGGAAACTACGTGACAATAAGGGAGGAGCATTCCCCAGCAGAATGGCTCATTATCTGTGCAGCACGGAGAGCACAGAACCACCGCTGGAACGAGAGAAGAATATTCCTGCTGTGGGTATGTGCAAAAATAGACCGGGGGAGGGGGGGAGAAATTTTTAAATGCCTAATGCCAGTACTGAAGAGTGCCAGAGGGCCTATAGCACAGACTATATTTGGGATCGCTTGACATAGAATCAGAGGAGCCAGAAAACAACGTGCCCGTCACCATCTGGGACGTGGGCGAACAGGACAAGCTGCGGCCCAGCTGGAAGGATTACCCGTGACCCAGCCAGCAGCAAACAGCGACCAAGGAAGGGGGAGGAGTACTCCTTCCCTGCCTAGGAATCGCTGGAGACTGGCTGCCAAATTAACGAAACAACCGCACACCGACGCACCACCTCCATCATTCGAAAGGCATCCACTCTTTCTTCAACAGAAATGCAAACTAATAATACAAAACAAACAAAGAATACATGGTTTCTCAGGCAGCTGCAGGTAACTCCCCACCCCCTTCCTCTTCCCCTTTTGCCGAAGCGGCCAAGGACGTGCCCAACCATCCCCAGCCTCAGGCAAGCTGTCTCCTACCTCGGGGATTCCCCGAGCACCCGGAAAAAGACGGCGCTGATTCCTGCAGCGCATAAATGTTCCAGCATTCCCCTGCAGCCGGCCTGAAATGGACCAAACATACCGGATCACCCCCCGACGGCCCGAGACCGTGCTCTTCTCCCTTCCGCCAACTTAAAACAACCATCCCCGTCCTCAGGCAAGCCGTCACCCACCTCCAGGATGCCCAGAACCCCAGCCCAATGGAAAAAGATGGCGCTGCTTCCAACAGCACATTTCTCTTCCAGCATTCCCCTACAGCAGCCCTGAAATGGCCAAAAAATACCGACAGACAAATAACGTGCTCCTCTACCTTCCGCCCATCTAAAACAACACTGCTGCCTCAGCACAACACAAAAAAAAAACATGGAAAAAAAAAACAACACTCAACAAAGGCTGACCCCCCTACAACCACATTTACATTTCACCAACAGAAAGACCCCCTTCCACAAACCTCCTTGACAGACAAAACCACACACACACACAATACAACAGAAACACACCCTCAAAGCCACACACCAATCCAACCCACTTTGCCAGCACAGCACATCCCCCAACCCCCAAGCAAAAAACAAAACAAAAAAAGACACACATCAACAACCTGCACACACACCGCACCCTCACACCCTCACACACACACACACACACACACACAAAACCACATGCTAGCGCCCGTTTCATTGGTTTCAGAAACGGGCCTTTTTTACTAGTATTCTGATATTTCTCAACATTTACTTATTTACAATCTGAAGAAGAAGGGTTACCTTCCAAAGCTGATCAAAAGATGTATTAAGTTAGTCCACTAAAAAAGATATCATCTTATTTTCTTTTCTGTTTTGGTTTATTTCTATTTATTACCTTTACAAGTGGACTAACACGGCTACCACACCATTTTACCCAGGAAAGATGTGAAAAACGGAATTGACATGTCTATGTCAGTACTTGTACAATTTGAGTAGTATTTTAAAACAGGATCTGCCCAACATAGAGCCTGTTCTAAAATACATGAAGGAAAAGACCTACAGGTCCTGCCAGGGACAAATATCTAGGTCAGAAAGGGATAGACATGCTAGGGGAGGACTCATTGTAGGAAAAAAAAAGTTGTGCAAAAAGATGAATATAGTAGGGGTACCTAGATGGGAGTGGGTTGTAAAATAGATACCTGGAATACCCTCCCATGGGAGGTGGTGGAGATGAGAATAGTAATGGAGTTCGAAAATGTGTGGGATAAACTCAAAGGAATCCTCTATAGAAGGTATGGAACCAAACAAGCTTATTTAATGGTGGTTAGATGGCAACACCAGTATTTGGGAAGCAAAGCCAGTGCTGGGCAGACATCTACCATCTGTGCCCTGATCATGGCTATGTTACTATGTAAAATGGCAATCTATAGGTGAAGTGGAGGAGTGGCCTAGTGGTTAGGGTGGTGGACTTTGGTCCTGAGGAACTGAGTTCAATTCCCACTTCAAGCACAGACAGCTCCTTGTGACTCTGGGCAATTCACGTAACCCTCCATTGCCCCATGTAAGCTGCATTGAGCCTGCCATGAGTGGGAAAGCGTGGGATACAAATGTAACTAAAATAAAAAATGGCAGCTCAAACACATGTAACTGCGCCATTTTTCACATCTATATTGTGTTACCTGAAAACCAGATATAATTTGGATGGCTCAGCAAAATGTATAATATCCATTCCTCCTGAAAACATATAAATCCTCTCAGACGTAACCCAAAGGGGGGCGTGGGCATGGAGGCATGGGTGGGTCAGGGGCATTACAGTGTTATAGAATTTGGTGAATATGTGCAGTGTTATAGAATTTGGTGAATGCGTGCCCAAGTTGCATGCCAGAATTTACACCAGGTTTCAACTGGCATAAGTCCTTGCACTCAAAGTTGTGCTGCTAAATTTATGCTCCTAAATTTTGCCCTATTTTTAGCAGTTTTAGACGTATAACTTTCCAGCTGAAAATTCATCGTAATTTAGGAGTTTAAAAGTTATACTCAAATTTAGGACTGCCATTCATTTGCCTAGATTCAAGAGCCTAATTTATGAGCCTATAACTGAAAATTACTCCTAAGATCATAACCTTTTTTTTCCATCCAGAATCTGCCTCTGTTGCCTCCCACTTTTTATACTCCTCAATTTAGTTATTTAGGGGGGGGGGGGGGTCGATGTTCAGCCGGCTGTGGTCAGTGTTTTTTGGCACCAGCATTGAATATCCGGTTACACATTTCCAGATAACACTTAGGACCCTGTTTACTAAGCTGTGCTGTAGGCGCACTAGCATTTTTAGCACATGCTAAAGAATAGTGTGTGCTAACGCTAGAGATACCCATATATTCCTATGGGTGTCTCTAGCTTTAGTGTGCACTAAAAACACTAGTATACCTTAGTAAACAGGGCCCAAATTCAGTTAAGTGCAATATTCAGAACGTAACTGGGTAAATTAAACCAGGTAAAGATAGGACTGTGTTTTATGCAGTTCTATTTATCTGGTTACTTATCTAGTTAAGTTCTAAATATCTGCACTTCAGCAGATCATGGCCATGTTAGGTTTAAATATATATGATTTTCAATATTGTCTATTTTGTCAAGACTCTTGAAGCTTGATAACTTGAGGCCTCAATATCTTGGAGTATAACCTTGGCAAACCAATCACCTGAAGTCTCTATTATTTTTATGAAGTCTCTTTTATTGAATAAATCATAGATAATTTACTCACAGATAGATGTTCAGAGGTGCTGCTCCAGGACACACAGACTCCTTAATCTGAGAGCTGTTGGGGGTGGAGATCTGAGGAGAGGTAGCTATATTGCAGGGGAGGGAAGGATAGTTGAACAGGTAGACATGATTCAAAGCTGGGTGACTGGAATGTGTGATATCTCATTAGGGAGGAGATATTTTCAAGGTAAAAAACCAGGTTTGTTACAGGGAGTTTCAGCAGGACAAAGCTGTCTGGAATAAGATGATGCATTCTCCATGTCTCTGGCTAGATGCTGGTGGAATGCCTCATGGCGGAAGGGACAAAGAGGTGTTGATGGTTCACACTGGTTCAGGGAGGAGCAGATAGAGACCAATGGGGACAGAGCCTGACATCGGGTAGCAAGGGGTGGTCCTAGAGAATGGCTCTCTATTGGAGGGAAAGGTCAAACCTGGCTGACCTCCCAGGACAGAGATAGTGAGAATGACCAGGAAATGATAGCAGGAAGACAAAAGATCCAAGCTTGGCAGAGAGAGAGAGGAGGTCTGGGCAGCCTCACAACCAGTGGTAACAGTTCTTACACAGCCAAGCAAGTGTGGTTGCACTGCCTGTGAACTACATTACCCACAGTGCATTGCTCATGTATCTTTGCAGTGAGAAACTGCAGCAATGGTAGTCCTTAGAACTGAGAATAACAGTAAAACACCTTATAAACTAGTGTGAGGCTGTTGGATGACAGAACATATTTATTTATTACAGTGTATGTTTCTTTTGATGTATGGTTTTACTTTTTCTTGCCAAGGTTTTTGAAAGGGTCATGGTGATCCTATTGACTCGAGCAATTAAATCAACAGCAGATCAAAGTTGGACTTCTTCCTTGCTTTCTGAAACACTCTGGGGGTCTTTTACTAAGGCACGCTGGCATTTTTAGCATACGCTAAAAATAGGCGTGCTAAACGCTAGATATGCCGATGTATTCCTATGGATGTCTTTAGCGTTTATCACGCATCTATTTTTAGCGAGCGCTAAAAATGCCAGCATGCCTAAGTAAAAGACCCCCTCTGTTTCTTTTGATTTAGTTGAGTGCTCTGTCATTTTTATTTGTTTCAGAGCAACTGGTGTGGAAGGGTATTTCGGGATCGGTTTGCTTCATTTCTACATGTTTGTACTCAACAGGTTCTGCGAGATGGGTGGTTCAATATTATCCTCACTGTTAAGTCTTTTTCTGCAATCATTTATCCACTTGACTTCTAGATCTGGATTTGAATGTTTATTCTAACTGGAAAATGCACCTTCAGAAGGATATAAACAGGATAGAGTCAGTTCATGGAGGACACTGTACATAAGTAATGCCACACTGGGAAAAGACCAAGGGTCCATCGAGCCCAGCATCCTGTCCACGACACTGCCAATCCAGGCCAAGGGCACCTGGCAAGCTTCCCAAACGTACAAACGTTCTATACATGTTATTCCTGGAATTGTGGATTTTTCCCAAGTCCATTTAGTAGTGGTTTACGATGTTGAAAAGTGGTTTAAGGAAATATTTTGTTATGGAAAGGGTGTTGAATGCATGGAAGAGCCTCCTAGTGGAAGTGGTGAAGATGAGAAATGAATTTGAATTCAAGAAAGCAAGGGACAATCAGAGATGATTTTTGAGAAAAAGGAAAGAATTGTAAAGCTTAGTAGTTTGGTTTGGACAGGCAGATTTGACAGGTCATCAGGGCTCTGCAGTCATTTTCTATGGGGTTACTATATATTCAGGAGTGGAAGAGTAGCTTAGTGGTACACCATGTTTGACATCCAGAGGTGCCTGGTTCAAATTCCACTGATGCTATTCCTTGTGATCTTGGGGAAGTCACTTAACTCTCCATTGTTTTAGGTTCAAAAATTAGATAATGAGCTCTCCAGGGACAGGGGAAATACTTAGTGTACCTGAATGTAACTAATCTTGATCTACTACTGAAAAAAGGTGTGAACAAAATGTAAATAATAAACCATGCAGAAGGGGTCTAATGTTTAGTGGCATTTAGATGGACAGTGCTGCTGAATGTCAACTCTGACTGCCTCAGTACTCTTTGATTACTGCCAGGAGAATCCAGAGACAGTCTGGAAGGATCTAGTAGTTATGTGGGCACTGGCAATACCCATTCCCCAGACTTTTATGCTAAACAGGCAAGTTGAACAGCAGAGTCAGTCCTTACTATAAGCTGTTAAAATTGTCTATGCCCATATAAGTTTAAGTTCATATTTATTTGATAAACCATCTATTGGTATCACAAAATAATAGAGTGGAGGAGTAACCTAATGGTTAGAGCAGCAGCCTGAAACCAGGGAAACCTGGTTCAAATCCCACTGCAGCTTCTTGTGAGCTTGGGCAAGTCACTTAACCCTCTATGGCCTCAGGTATAGTCTTAGGGGCCCTGTTTCAAAGCTGTGGCACGCTTACCACAGCAAAAAAATGGTGTTCCGTGGGGTGCGCTAAAGCATCCCATGGTAATTTCAGGATGTGTGCACGCTACCCACGCACTAAAATATAAAAATTTTATTTTTGGTGCAGGGGGCATGTCTGGAGATAAAGTGTGGGTGGACTCTGCACTAATTGGTTAATGCAGCTACATTTCTGCATGCCTATGAAATGGGTGGCATTAAGGGCTCACACGCTAATCGATGTTAATGGCCACATGCTAATGGCAAAATTTACACATGGTCATTAATACAAAAAAATGGGAAATTCTGTATTTTTACCCCAGCAGGAAAAATGGCCTTAGCACATGGGAAAGACCGGTATAAGGGCATACTAAGGCCACTTTTAACTGCTGTTTGGTAAAAGGGTCCCTTAGATTGTAATCCCTACAGGGACAGGAAATACCTACTCTAACTTAATGTAACTTGCTATAGTTATAACTGATTAAAAAGGTGTGAGCCAAATAAAAAGTAAATACATTTCTGGGTACAACTGATTGACTTGATATTATATCCTGGTACCTGGATATAGCCCAGCACTGAATATCTGGGTCTAATTTAGCAGATGACAATCAACATTTAAAGAAATGCTGATCACCACTGTGATATTACAGTAATCAGGAACAAATGGTGGGGGATGGGCTGGAATGGTATAAACCAATAAGTTCTTTTCCAGTAACATTAACTTTGTCATATATTCATATGCTGGACTGTTGTATGGTCTCCCTTGGCCTCTATTTATTGTACATTTTGGTTTAATTAGAAGATGCGATACACAAACAGCTTGAAGATATATTGATGCAAAGAAAACCGATCTGCACTTATATAATAATACTAGCAAACCATTTTTATTGTATTATGATCCAGCAATTTTCTTATGAAGCAAAACATTTAAAACACAAAACTGAAATATTATTTCCAAAAATTGTGAAAAGCTCACTTGCAATTTTATAATCTAGGCATTCACATTTGCATGGCCTTTGGGCACTTGTGTGTGTAAGTGTACACTTATTCATGAAAATGCCAGCAGGGTTCTTAAGTGTTATTCAATAATGCCTTGCCTAACTTACAAAGCATGTCAACGCAAAGGGGCTAACACATAGGCAGAACATGTGGGTTCCCAATCACACATGTAATTTACTTTTGTGGCCTGCCACAGTTACTTGTACATATTTATGGAGTGGAGGAGTAGCCTAATGGTTAGTGCAGTGACCTGAGAACCAGAGGAACTGGGTTCATTCCCCACTGCAGCTCCTTGTGACTCTGGGCAAGTCACTTAGGGGTAAAAAGCCACCAGATGCACATGACCATGCAGTAAGAGAACTCTTACCGCTTGGCCATGCGTCAGGGAACCCTTACCGCCACCCATTGAGGTGGTGATAAGGGATCCCGCAGTAACCGGGCAGCACGTTGGGCTTACCGCTGCTCTGTAAAAAGGCCCCTCAACCCTTTGTTGCTCCAGGTACAGAATAAGTACCTGTATATAATATGTAAACTGCTTTGATTGTAACCACAGGAAGGCAGTATAACAAATCCTCTCCCCTTATAGATTTGATTCCAGGTCTATGGCTGATGTGATTGTGGGTAATTAATGTTAGACATGCTGATACTTGGCTATGCTAGTATTCTATAACAGAACCTTGAGTTTTGGTACCATAATGGAATAGGGCTCCTACTGTGCTTCCTCGGGGGACTAAATGGAGGTGCTTGGGTGAGGAATTGTCACTTTTTTGCCATATTTTTATCAACAGAAAATACCCATCATTGAAAAATATACATTGATATTTGAAACAGTATCAATAGGAGAAAACATAAAGAAGTCTACAATTAATCATACAGTGCTGTATGAAGTGTCACTCATCTATCCTCTCCCTTAGTGTAGGTTACAGAATTCTTTCTGGGCACAGCACCAATGGCTGCCAACACTGTAATCACTGTCATATCAATAAAATATTACTGCTCAGCTTCCCTATGGTAGCACAGATAAAACTACTAAATATTTTACTGGAAACTGTGATACTTATGGCATTCAACATCCATAACAGAGTTTGAATGACTCCTACAGTATCTAATTAAATCCATCAATTTATTTATTTGACATTAACACTCACCAGGATAGTCCACGTGAAGAAATACAATTTCATAGGAATGTTAGAGGAAAATGAGTAGTTCATGTATGCTAAATATAATTTACTTTAAAATATTCATATCTTTATAAACTTCTATTTAGATGTCATGCATAAACCAAACTAGATAGCACTAATGAATTAGATAACAACTGCAGCAGCCTGGGTGTCCATGTTAATTTCTCTTAAGCATAAAATACTGGTAATTCAGGTGTCAAGTATTCATGGGTAATTAACATCTTTCTGCTGGTATCTAGTAGAATCCTAGGTGAGAGAGAGAGAGAAGGGGGAGACATCTTTGGTGTTTTTCCGTCCCTTGAACCTAGATTTCTTGGAGGCCTTACCTTGCACATGGACCTCTTGTTTTTCCCCATGGGCTGTCTTCTGGCAGGATAGTGCAAGAAAACCCAGAACTGTTGATGTGTACCCCAGTGCTGTCTTTTGAGTGTACTGCTTTGAAGGCAGAGTCATGGCAGTAGACGTGTGCGGTTCCCTAAGCAAGATGGACCCAGCTGCGAATGCGGGAGGAATGGGGGTGCAGTAGCAGTCTGAGGATTGTCAGCCATGCTCCTCCCCTCTCATTGAGCCTGCCACCACTGAAGAAAGTACAGCTTCTGGGAGTACAGGGGTGTTTAGTGAGAATTTACTCAATATATCATCTACTGCAGCGATGCCACTACTGGGCCCTGGGAGGATGGAAAATGAGCTGCTGTTGATCTGATAGGCGTGTTGGCTGCCATGCAGTCATGTGTGGCTGAAGGAGCTGAGTGCTGGTGGTAGTAGAGTAACATTTTGGATGTCAAGGAAGAGAGAGAGAAGAGCTGCGACTTGTTTGAAGCAGGAGAAGAGAAAACTGAAAAAGCAGGGACACTCCCATGCATACACAGTGAGACAAAAGGCCAGAAATGAAGCTTGATGTACTGGCTCAGGAAGTCTATTCCAGGCATATGGTGCAGCAAGAAAAAAAGGAATGGAGTCTGGAGTTAGCAGTGGAGGAGAAGGGTATAGATAAGAGATTTACCCAGTGAACAGAGTTCCCAGAGAGGAGTGTAGGGAGAGATAAGAGTGGAGAGTTACTGAGGAGCTAAAGAGTGAATACACTTATAGGTCAATAAGAGGAGTTTGAACTTTATGTGGAAATGGATAAGAGCCAATGAAGCAATGAGGGGAGAGCTAATATGAGCATAGTGACACTGGCAGAATATAAGTCATGAAGCAGAATTTTGAACAGATTGAAGGGGAGAGAGACAGCTTAGTGGGAGACCTGTAAGAAGCAAGTTGCAATAGTCTAAGCGAGAGGTGATAAGAGTGTGGATAAGGGTTCTGGTAGTGTGCTCAGAAAGGAAAGGATGAATTTTGGTGATATTATAGAGAAAGAAATGACAGGTTTGATCTGTATGTTGAATATGTGCAGAGAAGGAGAGAGAGAGGAGTCAAAGATGACCACAAGGTTACGAGCTGATGAGACAGGGAGGATGAGAGTTTTATCCACAGAGATAGAAAATGGGGGAGGAGGAGGAAAGGTTGGTTTAGGGGGAAAGATAAGAAGCTCAATCTTGCTCATGTTTAGTTTCAGAGACATTCAGGCAACAATGTCAGACAGGCAGGCTGAGACTTGGGTCTGGATTCCTGCTGAAATTTCTGGTGTGGAGAGGTAGATCTGAGAGTCATCAGCATAACGGTGATACTGAAAACCATGAATTGAGATCAGAGCACCAAGGAAAGAAGTATAGATGGAGAAAAGAAGAGATCCCAATACAGAGTCCTGAGGTACACCAACTAATAGTGGGATAGAAGTAGAGGAGGATCCACCAGAGTATACATTAACAGTGCAATAGGAGAGATAAAAAAAAATAACAGAAAAGAACAGAGCCCTGAAATCCAATTGAGGACGGTGTATCAAGGAGTAGGCGGTGATCAACAATGTCAAAAGCAGCAGATAGATTGAAAAGGATGAGGATAGAATAGCGGCCTTTGAATCTGGCCAAGGATGTGTCTCCAGGAGCTACTGCCCAGGTGGGAAGGGTTAGGATGGCTGTTGTAACTGGTGATTCTATTATTAGGCATGTAGATAGCTGGGTGGCTGGTGGATGTGAGGATCACCTGGTCACTTGCCTGTGTAGTGCAGAGGTGGCGGACCTCACGCATCACCTAGATAGGATTTTAAATAGTGCTGGAGAGGAGCCATCTGTCTTGGAACATGTGGGTACCAATGACAGGAAAATGTGGGAGAGAGTTTCTGGAAGCCACATTTAGGCTCTTAGGTAGAAAGCTCAAATCCAGAACCTCTAGGGTAGCATTTTCTGTTCCATGTGCAGGGCCCAAGAGACAGGCAGAGCTCCGGAGTCTCAAAGTGTGGATGAGATGATGGTGCAGGGAGGAGGATTTTAGATTTGTTAGGAACTGGGCAAAATTCTGGGGAAGGGGGAGCCTATTTTGAAAGCATGGGCTTCACCTTAACCAGGGTGGGACCAGGCTTCTTGCATTGGCATTTAAAAAGGAGATACAGCAGCTTTTAAACTAGAAACTGGAGGAAGGCTGACAGTCACTCAAAAGCGCATGGTTCGGAATAAGGTATCTTTCAAAGATATCACAAAAACAGGGAAGATAGGGTATCTATATTGTGAGGTTGCAAAAGAGACCATAGTAGATCAGGTTTCCTTAAATAAAATAAAACTCAGACAAAAGATTTCAAATTAATACTGTCAGGTACTGAGCATGATGTAAATAGGAACAACAAACATAGTTTGAAATGTCTAGATGCGAGTGCCAGAAACCTAAGAAATAAGATGGGAGAGTTACAATATATTGCACTAAATGAAAAATTAGATATAATAGGCATCTCTGAGACCTGATGGAAGGAGGATAACCAGTATGACACTGTCATACCAGGGTACAAATTATATCGTAGTGATATGGTGGATTGAATTGGTGGAGGGATAGCATTGAATGTTAAGGAGGGCCTTTAATCAAATAGCTTGAAAATTCTGCAGGAAACAAAACACATCTTGGAATCCCTGTGGATTGAAATTCCACGTGTAAAGGGGAAAAGGATAGTGATAGGAGTGTACTACTGTCCACCTGGCCAGGATGAACAGACAGATGTAGAAAAGTTAGCAGAAATTAGGGAGGCTAACAAACTGGGCAACCCAATAATAATGGTGATTTCAATTACCCTGCTATTGACTGGGTAAATGTAACATCAGGGTATGCTAGGGAGGTAAAATTCCTTGACAAAATCAAGGACTGCTTTATGGAGCAGCTGGTGGAGGAACTGACAAGAGAAGGAAAAATTCTAGACCTAGTCCTTAGTGGAGCACATGATCTGGTGCGGGAGGTAATGGTGATAGGGTTGCTTGATAACAGTGATCATAATATGATCAGATTTGATAATAGCTTTGGAGTAAGTATACTCAGGAAATCCAATACGTTAGTGTTTAACTTTCAAAAAGGAAACTATGGTAAAATGAGAAGCACAGTGAAAAAAAAACTTAGAAGGGCAGCTGGGAGGGTCAAAAATTTACATCAGGTATGGATGCTGTTCAAAAATAACATCCTGGAAGCCCAGGCCAAATATATTCCATGTATTAAAAAAAGAGGAAGGAAGAGAAAACGATAGCCGGCATGGTTAAAAGGTGAGGTGAAGGAAGCTATTAGAGCTAAAAGAAAATTCTTTAGAAAATGGAAGAAGGATCTGATAGAAAATAATAAGAAACAGCATAGGGAATGTCAAGTCAAATGCAAAGCACTGATAAGGAAGGCAAAGAGGGGCTTTGAGAAAAAGATTGTGTTAGATGCAAAAATACCTAGTAAAACTTTTTTTAGGTATATTAACAGCAAGAAGCTGGCAAAAGTCAAAGCCATAGTGGAAAGATTAAATGAATTCTTTCCTTCGGGTCTTCACTGAGGAGATTTGGGAGAGATACCGGTGCCAGAAATGGTATTCAAAGCTGACGAGTCAGAGAAACTGCATGAAATCTCTGTAAACCTGGAGAATGTAATGGGGCAATTTGACAAATTGAAGAGTAGAAAATCTCCTGGATTGGATAGCATTCATCCCAGAGTACTGATAGAATTGAAAAATGAACTTGCGGAACTATTGTTAGTAATATATAATTTATCTTTAAAACTGAACATGGTACCATAAGATTGGAAGGTGGCCAATGTAACACCAATTTTTAAAATTACAAAAGGAACTTACGAGACTGGGAGACTGGGCTAAATGGCAGATGATATTTAATGTGAGCAAGTGCAAAGGTATGTAATGCAAGGTTCCACATTAGGAGTCACTGACCAAGAATAGAATCTAGGCATCATCATTGATGATACGTTGACACCCTCTGCTCAGTGTAATGCGGCAGCTAAGAAAGCCAATAGAATGTTAGGTATTATTAGGAAAGGAATGGAAAATAAAAATGAGGATGTTATAATGCCCTTGTATCACTCCATGGTGCGACTGTACCTCAAATATTGTGTTCAATTTTGGCTCCGCATCTCAAAAAAAAGGTATAGTGGAATTAGAAAAGGTACATAGAAAGGCAACAAAAATGATAAAGGGGATGGGATGACTTCCCTATGAGAAAAGGCTGAAGCGGCTAGGACACTTCAACTTGGAGAAAAGACGGCTGAAGGGAGATATGATAGAGGTCTATAAAATAATGACTATAGTGGAACGGGTAGACTTGAATCATTTGTTTACTCTTTCCTAAAATACTAGGACTAGGGGGCATGGAATGAAGCTACAAAGTAATAAATTTAAAATGAATTGGAGAAAGGTTTCTTCACTCAATGTGTAATTAAACTCTGGGATTTGTTGCCAGAGAATGTGGTAAAGGCGCTTAGCTTAGCAGAGTTTAAAAATGGTTTGGATGGCTTCCTAAAGAAAAAGTCCATAGACCATTATTAAAATGGACTTGGGGAAAATCAACTGCTTATTTCTGGGATAAGCAGCATAGAATGTATTGTACTTTTTTGGAACCTTGCCAGATATTTGTGACCTGGATTGGCCACTGTTGGAAATAGGATGCAGAGCTTGATGGACCTTTGGTCTGTACCAGTATGGCAGTACTTATGTACTTATGGAAATAGTTGAATGTAAGGAGGAAATGTTGAAGGTTGAGAGCTGAAAAAAAGGGGCAAGATAAAAGTGAGGGTGAGATGATGAAAGCAGAAGGGGGCAATGTGTTCCTGCGGTATACAGTGGTTTCAGATAGAGAAATAGATTAGGAAGGGACAGTACCAAGAAGAGAAACTGCATTGGAGCCATGAGAAATAGTAGATAGAAAATACAAAGTGTACGGAAAAAATGCTGGGCACCTGAGCGGATCAGAGTGGACCTGAGACTCATCCCGGAGAAGGCTGTGAAGATATGCAGATGGGCTTCAAGTCCTCCACAGCACCTGGAAGGCAGCTGGTGGGAGTGCTGGGCTCCTGAAGCGAAGACCCTGAGCGGATCAGAAAGGACCTATGAGGATATGCAGATAGGCTGCAAGTCCTCTACAGCACCTGGAAGGCGGCTGGTGGATCACTGGGCACCTGGAGCAAAGGCACTGAGCGGATTAGAGTGGACCTGGGAGTCACCCTGGAGAAGGCTGTGAGGATATGCAGATGGGAAGCAAGTCCTCCTTTATAAGCAGCCAAACCATATGGTATTACTATTTATGCGCTAATACAAAAGACCGAGAAACATCTCAAAGTCTTCCTTGACTCCTTCAAATAACAGGCTACAACTTTAAAATCATCCCCAGGAAGAATGCACCTTCACTTAAAACACCAAAGGCAAACCTACTGTAATACAAAGAATGGAAACCCACAAGAAAAAAGAAACCTTTGTAGCTACATACAAGCTGGAGTTAGAAAAACAGAGGAAATTCACAAAAGGCCTGCAAACACACTAGAAGTTTAAAAAAGAAACCCAGAAAAAAGAAAATGAGACAGAAACTGTAGAAGATACCAGACAGCAAATTATGCTTGCACATTTCTTAGAATCTTACAGTTATTCACACGGGAAATACATTCAGCATAAGGGAATCTTCTTCATGCTCCTAATCTATAATATATTATTTAGTGCAGAATATACAGAGATGGATGATACATTTGTTAATGAGGCCAGAACCAAAAATAAGGATAAATCTACAGAGAATACAGTAAAATAACTTGTCACAAGACCAAGGAACTATTTCAATGGAAAAATATTTTTTCTGGACCAGACCACTGAATGAATGACCTTATAATCAAAACACTAAAATGCAAATTAAGACATTTTAAGATGAAATGCTAAAATACTTTAATACCAACATATCAGAGACTTGGGTTTGTACTACTACAAGGCATAAATGTGGAGAGGCATTTTCGATATGTCTCTAAGTCCAATTTTGGATGTTTTTCAAAAAAACATCTAAAAATCCTGTAACCAGAAAAAACATTCAACTTTTTGTTTCAAAAATGACTGTTTGCTAGATGTTTTTGTGCTCAGTGCATCTTCCTTTTAAGACCATGTTTGTAAAAAAAAAAAAAAAAAAAACCATTTCCAAGGGAAAAACGTGAGAGGTCACAGCAGCCATTTTTAAGTAGCTGCTGCTAGGGGGAGGAGCGAGGGGATTTTGAATAACAGTAACTGAGGATAATGCTGTCATTGAAAGTGTCATCCGATGAGGATAAGGATGTACCTCATAGCTATTTCTGACCAAATAATTCACCTGACGTGAGTGTAGCTGGGGAGCTCTGAGGGTGGCTATGCAGGGTTAAGGCTGTTTCACATTGGTGTGTTTGTGCCACTGGTCCAAATGATTAGCATTGGTGACAGAAGGCATGGTCTGACTGCTACCATTCTATACTGGTAAACATGCAGTCACAGCTCATTGATCAGCTCTAGCATGTTGCACATTTCTGTGATGGCAGCTTGGCAACTGCAGCATGGCTGAGTCACTGCTCTGGCTCTTGTAAAACTACTCGCTGCTTTGCTGGTTTTATTATTATTATTATTATGACTGTTTGGTTAATTGCGAGTGCCTGGGCCCTGCCTGCTTTTTGTTTCATAGATGGTTTGGCTGGGGGGAGAGGGCAAAACAATAGTAATGTCGTTACTCCCCTCTCGTGCTTTAGTGTGCAGTGCCTCTGAATACCCAAAATTACTTTCAGCATCCAGAATCACCTCACCAAGAACTGGGGAAGCAGACAGTTCACTAACCTCGCCTCATATTCTCAAAGAAAATGAGGGGAAAATTAAACTAAATTTGGATTAATCCTGCTTTTGAATGAACCAAACAGGTTAATGATTAACAATTACTATATTTTTATTCAGAATAAATAAGATAAGCATTAATCAATTACTAACAGTCCATAACCCATCAACATAACAACATTTAAATGCAATAATATGACCCCTTTCTAATATCCCAACCTCTCCAACTTTCAACAATAGCTAAATCTTTATATTAAAGTGCAATGTCAAATTTATTTTACAATCTTATAACATTTTTTTCTCTTTCAGAATTCTCCTACTGGTATCGATACCAAGACTCTTATCAGATAAATATTCAGTGTAAACTTTTCTTTTTTACTAATTTCTTTCTTAACTCTCCGTTGTATCTTAACTTTAAAGAATTGATACTTTGTGTCCTTTTTCTTTTCCCTTTTCTCACAGGACTTCTTATGACAACCCCAGGGACCGAACTCAGGTAAGTAGGAATTATTTCTTTGTCCTGTCACTGTGTTGTCACTTAGCTGCAGTTGATTCTGATGCAGTATCCTCCGCTGTCTTTCTTGTGTAGGGGCCCAGGTATTTTCCAGAATTATTTGTCACCGTCATCCTACACCTCGCTCTTAACAAAAATAAATGGAAGGAAAACCCTATCTTCCTAGCAAACCCCTTTCCCACACTAAATGACTTAACTATATACAGTTTAAAACACTGGGCAACACTTAACTAAGAAAATTAAAATAACTATACCCTCGCTAAACCCCGTAACCTTACTTATTTTTCCCTAAACTAATGAGCACAAACATATATACACCTCCTTACACCTTCCATATTCCACCAAAAAAATCACAAAATACTTCCAACTCACCACTTCCCCCTCACACACTGCCCTCCTATCACCAAACTCAGCCAACTACCACTTCCAACCTTCTCAAGATCATTCCAAACTCACCACATCAGCCACACCATCAAACACACTTCCTTCCACCTCCACAGTCATCAGCGCTCTCCCAACTGTCCCACTGACCGTTTCCTGGGAGACGGCTGCTTGGCTTGGGATTCCGCCCCCAGCCAGCCAATCCCTAGTCCTGCTCAACATTCTGACCCTTCCTGCTGACAAGCGGAATGTTGAGCAGCACTGCTCAATCCCCATCTTAATTGAAAAATCCCCATAGAAATCAATGGGAAATTCTTCAATTAATTTAAAACACCTATAAATTTTCATCAAATTACCCCAAATTTCCCATGCCAATTAAACCTCCCATCCTCTATTAATCTGTGTTTTTACAATTTAAATATCCCAACATTTAACCCCCGCCACGCAACAGTCTTCTAAAAATCCCTGTAAAAATTCCCAAAAAATGAAAAATCTATTTCAAAAATGTTAATATTCCCCTCTGAACCTACTCCGTCGAATTTAACCAATTAACTCTTTCTTAACCCCTTAAAACCAGACCCCTCCCAAATGACCCACTTAAAATATTCAAATTCAAAAACTAATATACCACAAAAATCCAAAAAAATTCCCTGACCCCAAATCCGAAAATAAAATTTAAATTCAACAAACCCCTGATTTTTAAAAAATAAAAATCCCAATATTCACAATTTAAAAATTAATAAATAAAAATTTCGGGTTTAAAAACCCCTTACCTTATAGTAGATTTTCTCTACACTTGACGCCTGCCCCTGGTTCCAGTCCCGGATGTCCAGAAACAAAAACGGAAATGAAAATAAAAAACCTCCGAAGCCGGCCCAAAATTTAGGCCCCGGCTTCGGCCTAGTCGGACAAATGCGCGTTACCGATTTGTGCATGAGGCGCGCCGCCTCATGCAAACGCCCCCTCGCTCCGCGACGTCCTCCACAAACGCCAGCCATCTTCTTTTTCCTTCCTCCCACCCGGGCAAGCTGCACACCGGCCCGCCTTCAAACCCGGGCACTCCTCCCGTCTCCCGGAACCACCATGATGCTGTCCACCGCCGCCTCTCTCCTGCCCAGCGCTAGCCCGCACCCGAAGCGCTCCACTCGCAGCGGTTCCAGTTTTCAGTTCCGGGGATGTGACCCCGAACTGTCACCCCCGATTATTGCTGGCCCAAACAGGGCCCAAAAATATCCCAAACACCTCTTCACTCCCGGGGACGTGCTCAAACGTCCCCGGAAGCCCAACAATATGGCACAGTCTCGACCGGTCCCTAAATGGGCCCGACACCACCCGAATATCCCCGGACTCCCAAAATGGTCAAAGCCACAGGTAAATATTATTTTTTTATTAACCCTCTATTACAGTAAAAGTATGTTATACAAGAATGCACACTTCATTATGCACACTGCCATCTTTCCACCTAAATATGTATTTATTAAGGGGTAGATATTCAAAGTGATTTAAATGGCCAGGAGAGGTTCTTGGCCGTTTAAATCACTTGTCCAAGATTAAGCGGCAATATCCAGCAGCACTTAACTGGAAAGTGACACAGAATATTGCTTCTTAATGGCTAACCCCTAATCTGTGAGCTGTAGGACAGGCTGGGGGGGGGGGGGGGGAGTTTGTACCCAGAAGGATAGCGGTGATATTCAGCCCACTAACTTGGTAGGAACCTGCATAAAGTTAGGACAGAAAAAAGGCTATTCTAACTTTATGTGGAGAAGGTAACCAGGCATTGGTCTGAATATTGGCCGATGCCCAGTCACCTTCTGAGTAGCAGTTCCTGCTGCCCCCATCCTGATCCCCCTCCAACCCCTGGACTAAAAAAAACATCCCCTCAGCCTGATTCTCCATCCCACCCATCTCCCAAAGACAGAGCAAGTTCAGCTGCTGTCCCCCAGGCCTACCTTGATGAATCCCTTGTTGGTCCAGTGGTAAATGGGCAGGATTGATGCCCACTCACTCCTTCCCACATTGGAGGCCATCTAGCAGCAGCCTCATGGTACTTCAATTATTGAGGTACTTGAAGTACTCTTATGTGAATCCTGATGATATTCAGCTGGGACATGCATAAGTGTCTTATGTAGGTCCCTACTGAATACTGGCCAGGATCTGCATAAGCTCCAACAGCCAGGGTATTATGAATTATCCCAAGATATTAAGTGCTGGTATCTGGTCATGGCCTAGCACTGAATATATGGGGTTTATTCTTCCCCTGGCTGTCAGCATTTAAAAAAAAAACTGCCACAGGCTGAATATTGACTGGTAAATTACTATACTGTTTCTGAAATATATGTCCTTGAAATCCTTGTCCACTGAAATGCATCAAGCCCTGTATGTATCACCCTTTGGCAGTGTAGTTTATACCTGAGACGCAGTGGTTGGAGAAGTCACCAATTCAATTCCTTGGCAATCATGCTTCTCTTATTTTACTTCATATTTTTTGTCACTTATATATCACAGGAATTTGTTGCCTCTTAATTCTGGAATTTGGTGAAGGAATAAAACACAGTTATTTCATGACCCTATAGTTGACTTTTATTTTTCACCCCATTCCATTTACCCTCTGAGTCTGTGACCCCTTTTTCATCCTTCTGTCATCTCTCTTCTTGTCCCATCTCCCTGCCTTACCCTTCCTTCCTGACATCTCTCTCCTCTCCCTCTTTTCTTCTATTACATTTAGAATTTTGTAAACTGCCTTGCAGCACTATCATATGATATGTAGTATATCAAGCCGTTGTAATAAATAAAATAAATGAATATTCATCCAAAAGATGACTACCACACAGATGAAACAATCCTAAGATGGCTGCCATACCATGAGGCATACTTAAAATGGCCATCGGATTATGAAGTCAACTCAAAGATGAGCAGGTAACAATACCTGAAAAAGCTAAGAGAAGCTGGTAGGAAAGTCAGGAAAGCAAAGATGCAATGAGAGAAAAAAATACCCAATACAGTAAAATGGGGGGGGGGGGGGGGGGGGAGGGACAAGACATTTTTTAGATATGTTAGTGAAAGGAGGAAGTGCAAAAGTGGCATTGTGAGATTCAAATGTAAAGGGGAGGAATATATAGAAGCTGATGTGATTCCCCCCCCCCCCCCCTCTGAAAATGCCCATGCTTAAAGGGTGGGAGGAAGGATTTTCAGTGTGGTCACTAAGGAGACAGAGCTGCTATTGACAGCTAAATGGTATAATCATTGTAAGAATGGACTCTGTTTAAGTTCTTTTTACACAGTAAACATTTTTGTTTGGGTGGAGGCATGGGTGCTGGGGCGTTTTCTCTTTCATACATTTTTTGTACTCCATAAGGGTGAATATAGTATTTAAGAAGTACTTTGTGTATTGTATGAGAGAAAATGTATTGAGATTTTTATATATACTCTTTCGTCCTCTGTATTATTGAACAAAAGTTGCTGTTTTTGAGGGATCATGACATCCTTCTCATGGCAAAGTGGAATGATTATTACACCTGAATTTATATTGGATGTCTTGCAGAGAAGCAGAGGTGGTTCAGTCTGTTTCATGGGAAGATTATGTGATTAAATCTAAAAGATTGTTCTGAGCTACTTTACATGGAGCGAAAATTTTAGAATACTGTAAGAAAGAAATGATACCTAGAGGTTTGAGAGTTATTAAACCCCCCCAAATTGTTTCTAAATGATAACAAATTTTTAAATAAGTGGGCATCAATTTTGAACAAATGCTCATTAGAGCTCATGGCACTAATTATTGAAAAACATGAACTGTTGTAGAAGATATTTTAAAAAACTTAGCTTTCAAACTATCTGATTTGAAAAAGTCCCTTATAGCTGAGTTTGAATTTGACAAATAACTGCTTGAGACAAAGAAAAAAATTGATCTATTTAGACAAAATGTACATAAATTTAAGATTAAGAACTTTAAAAGGGACACAGCAGATTGTGTTAAGGAATCTATTTACCCATGGGTACAAGATAAACCTGTGGGTAAATCTTCATGAGTTGCTTTTGAAATATCAGATTCCTCCAAAGAGGGTTCTTCAGGTTCAGAGGATCATTTTTTAGGCAAGCATTCAAAGAAAAAAGGTCCAAAAGACAAATTGGGAACATCTCAGAACAGAAATCAGAATTCATGTCCCAATACCTGGTAACAGAAAGAGTAGAACAAGAAGAAAATACTTCTGTAGTGATTAATATTTCAAAATATCCGTTAACTGAGACCGAAAAACAACTATTAGGGAAAAGTTATCTTTTGTTCCTATACAACCCTTACAAACTTTTTGGGTAAGGGTTGATTTGGAACACTTTTTTGGAAATCTACATCTAAAGGAATTCTTTTTTGTACATTCTTTCCAAACTGAAAATTTATCTAGAGTTAAAAATAAATCCTTATGGGCACCTTCTCTCTCTTTGAGTTCCAATTTGTCAGTTTATAAAGAACTGGTGATTAATGACATTGAACAGTATACATCTAAGAAAATTTATCAACATCAGAATTTTTGTATTAGGATAGTAGTAGTAGTAGTAGTAGTAGTAGTAGTAGTAGGATAGCAAGCTTTGAATGATTTGCAGAATAATTGTGCCATTAGGATTTACCAAGCAGATAAAGTGGGTGCTGTGGTCATTATGGATACTGAAGTCTATGACATGGGGGTATATAGACAGCTCTCTATTGATACTGACTATATAAAACCGACAGTTGAGAAATAGCATTAAGAATTTGACTGCTGATGGTTTAGAATCAGGTATCTTATGGAAAGCAGAATTTAATTTTCTCAATAAAGAAAATTTGAAGATTCCAATTTTTTTATATTCTGCCTAAGATCAATAAAACTCTGACAAAGCCCCCTGAACACCCAATAATAGCGGTGTGTGGTTTGCTTTTGGAACTACTGTCTTTTATGTAGGTACCTTTTTAAGACCTCTGGTGAACAAAGGCTTTGCTTTTGTTAGAGATTTTTCACATATTTTTCCCAAACTGTTGGAAGTTTATCATCTTGTTGAACATAACTTATTGGTAACATTGGATGTGAAGTCTCTATATACTTCTATTCCACAAACCAGGGGCGTAGCCAGACTACGGATTTTGGGTGGGCCTAGGCAAGAAGCGGGTGGGCACCAAGTGCTCCCCCCCCCCAACCACCACCAACAAAAATATCTCAGCTTGCGGGGAAATGCTTCTTTCCACCATGGCAGTCTGCAGTACGCATGCGCTGAAAACTGAGCATGCACAGGTGCTGGTATCGTGGAGAGTAGTGTTTTTGTTACCATTAGGGGAAGTCTTCAGCTGGCTGAGCTTGGGATCCCCACCAGCTACCACTAAACGTGCCACGTGCCCATTTTGGGTCTGTGACCTTACTGTCAGCCATTGACCTAGCAGTGAAGTCTCACATGTTAACCGGCAGTAATTATCTATGCGCATTAAATGTCACTTGGCGCATGTCCGAAAAAAAATATTATTTTTCGGTCGCACGTATTTGACATATGCCAAAAATGAAATTACCACCACAGCCATGCAGCAGCAGTGCAGTAACACCTTTTTGGCACACGTTGGGTGCATGTAGATGCTTACGCAGCTTAGTAAAAGGGCCCCTGTGTTTTCTCTCAACAAGCAGAACTGAGTCGGGCACACAAGTGGACGGACTCCCAAAATGAGGGCTGTTCTGATTCATATTGTTCTAATCTTTTACGCAGCCCATATAGTCGATTGTGAGAGTTCTTAGCTGATAACAGAGAAGCCAGCACCATTTGACCAAAGGCACTGTCTTTTGACAACAATTGGTCTAAATAATGATATGCAGTTAAGCATAAAAAAACCCAAACACATAGCTGTTTTGCAGATGGCATCTGGTGAGGCACGCTTTTAGACTGTCGTTATTGCTATTGTAGGTGAAATCAGATGAGGTTTTACCTTAGAGGAGCATCCACTTATTCATAGCAGAATTGTATACAGACTGGTCCATGTCTTTATATTATTAACATGGTGCACTTACCACATGCTCTATGAATGATGATTGACAAATTGAGATAATGCTGTTAAAGCACAAAGAATACAGCAACTGGTAAGTTAGGGTTTTGTGATTAGCATTGCAAAAGAGAAATCAAAGAAAAGATTACAAGCATTGGGGTTAGTAGAAATTGAGACACTACTAAACACACCTCACATTCAAAGGATAAGAAATACTTCTGGAGAAAGTCTATACAAAAAAATTTAAAATTCTGTACAAAAATTCTGCATTAGTTATTTATTTGATTTTACTGACACCTTTTTCAGTAGCAGCTCAAGTTGAGTTACATTCAGGTACACTATTATTTATACAGTATTTGCGTAGAATTCCCACATCATGCTCCCCCCGATCTAGGTTTGACACCCCCCCCCCCCAACTTTCTTACAGCTCATAATAGATCCCTCCCAGCAGCCTTATTACTCAGTTTAGCTTGAAATCCACCCTAGGCTTGATTGCTCTCCCCCTACAGGTCCAGCCCTCAGTTTTCTCTGCCCTATCTCCAGGATGGAAATCCCCCAGCCTTCTTTCTTCTTCTCCCCATTCCCCAGCAAGACCCTCACAGTTCTCTTTTTATACCTCTCTCAGATCCCTCCTCAGAATACACATCCCTGAAGCTCTCTCAAACCACCCCAAATGCTCAGCCATAGCTTTCGCTCCCCTTCCTGGACAGACCCCCATAGCTCTCCCTTCCTCTTCCCTTTGGCACACACTCCCCATAGTTTTCTCTCAAATACCCCCACTTCAAACAGACACACCCATAGTACTGTCTCGAGCCACAACTAGAACAGATATATATACACACACACACACACACAGGTATTTCATAATTTCCAAGGCACTCACTCCACCATACTCTCTCTCAGCCCCCATGCACTCACTACATCATTGCTCACTCTCTCTCAGAACCATTCCCATAGCTTGGTCTCCTGAAACCTGATGTGGCATTGCCCGTGTGCATATTCTGAGCTTGGCCTCTCTTCACCTTCCAGGCTTAGACCATCCCAAGGCACAAACCTCCTGTACTCCTCCCCCCCATCCCCCACATACCCCATTCCGAAATGGGTTGTGGTGCAGAAATCCCCCAGGATTACTTAGTACATTTATGACTAGCTAGCAGAGGCCAAAATCTCTTTCCTCAGGTCAGAACAGCATGAGCGCAAGATGACAAAACATCAGAATATGTGAAACATAAAAACATTCAAATGATAATCTCAAAGAGAAAGATAGGATTGGGGGGGGAGGGGAGAACAGAGAGGGAAATGGATGAGTGAACAGAAGATGACAAAGCAGTCGAATTTTATGGTTTAAACTGGTATAGGAAACCCAGGTCTCTGGTATAACATAGCATTTTAATTTTAAACATTTACATTCTTACATTCCTAGATTGTTTAAAAATTTCCTTTTAGTACTCTGACCATAATGTTATTGATAGAATGTTCTAGTCAAAAAGTACTCTTCCACAGTGGTGTCGCCTTGGTTTGCTTTTTGTTATCTGATAAGTTTGTGTAATCTGATTCTTGTCTTTTTTATTTGGCTGTCTTGTCAACATAACACCCCTCTTCACCTTTTCCCAATACCTAGTTACTCACTAAGGAAAGCATCCAACATAAATGAATCCTACTTATGCTCTTCCTCAATGCTTAAATGATTACATATATTACTAGCGTGTGGTCTGAATTTCTCAAAATCTGTACTGTTCATTGTAAATTCTAAGCAACTGAAATATTTTATAATTACCTTTAAAGCAACTTTTTACCTACTTTCATTCTGCAAACATAATTAATATGCTTGATCTCAACCACAATGAATGTTTCTAAGCCCCAGGTGGGAAAGTTAAAAATTGCTACTGTGGATTGCAAGTAGGTCAGTTTGGTGATTGTAATCCCTATATTATTTAAAAATAATACCTTGCTTTGTAGTTCCCTCAAGTGCAATTTCAAATTTTGCCATTATCTTTTAAGTGCCAACTGTATCTTCAGCAAAGGGAAGCTATTATTGTAGTTCTCATTTATATCTCTCTGCCAGAAGATTGGCATTTGCTGGAAATAGGTAAGCAATATAGGTTTGCCTCACTACCTTCCAAGGTTGGGTTATGATCCTTCAAGAACCCATATGTGTCTTCCTTGGTAAAGGGTACAATACATCACTAAATCTTTGCACCAGATGTTCAAGTTAATATTTTTGCACGCACATTATAGTTTATTAGAAGTTGCTAAACCGCTCTAGCTGCCAAGGCAGAGCAGAGTGATTTACAATCTATAAAAAAAAAAAGAATCAGAAAGGAAAGGAAAACCATTTCAATTATAAAGGTAAGCATTCAAACTCAAAAAGTGAGAGGACAGGAAAGCAAAACAGTAGAGCAGAGGCAAATTCAGTGATCTCAGCAATCTCACACTAGGGAATCCAACAGGGCTGATTCTCCAAAAGCTTTTTTGGAGAGCCAGGTCTTTAAATTGGTTTTGAAAATCTTAAGTGAAGGGTCACTATGAAGAGAAAGGAGCAGATTATTCCAAACATGAGGGGAAAGGAAAAAGAAGGCACAGTGTCTAGTGGATTCAAAGTGAGCAAGTTTGGGGCTTGGTAGCACCAGTCGATGATTGAACAAAAGACTCTAGCTGCAGGAGTGGAGGTGGAGAGAATATCTGACCCTTTCAGTCCATCTTTGGGCCTTCCCCAAAATGGACTTCTGGCTATGCCCCTGATTGTTGCACTGGCTGCTGGAAGCCAGTATGATTAATGTTAAAATTCTGATGTTGATCCACCAAGTGTTGTATGCTACGGCTTCATGGTACTTCTCCCAGGTATTAAAATTATACCACTCAATGCTCACGTTGAGGTCTGTACATGCAAAACAATTGGAAATTTCAGCACTGTGGAATGTGTGATATGTGGAGACTAGGTAGAGGCTATTTGCAATGTCCGGTCCACTCTGTGGAATCACTTCCAAGGGTCAGATCATAAAGTCTGACCCTATATTTCTTTATTGTACTATTTCATTGTTTATTAACACTGAAAATTTAAAAGATAATTCCTCTTTGTTTGTTTTCTTTTTGTTTAAATCTGTTTGGCCTATTTTTAACCTGAATTGTGATTGTGAGAAAAGGAATTTGAAGTTTCTGGGTTCTCCAGAGAGGACCTGATCTTATATCACACACTCCCTTCAGGACTGAATAGGATTCAGTGAAGGTCATTGAATCACCTCAAGGACAGATTTTCTTTTAAAAAGACTTCCTTCTCACTAGTCAAAGAAGAACCATTTGTTTCAAGGAGCAGGTTCAACTGCTAGCTACTTCCTCCTATTCCAGGTATAGTCCATGTAACTCCAGAAAAGTAAAAACTTAGAGGTCAATATTCAGCCTGCAGTAGTTAATGGTTTTTAAGCTGCTTATAGTCATGGGCTGAACTGAGCCATTCAATGCCAAGCCATGTTCAGACACCATATTCTCTCCTATATGGTTGAATATCAACCCCCCTCCCCCAGTCTTAACTTGAACATGTCTTGGTCCAGTCTAGTCTGTGTCTCTGCTCTCTTTATCCTCCCAGAGAGGATAACCTAGCTTTGCTCTGGCTTCATTCTTTCATAGTGCTACAGGCTCCTTCTCTGGGTCCCATCCTGGGTCTTGTTTGGATGATCTTAATTGTCTGCCTTTCCAATTCCTTGTCTTTTACTCCATGGATTGATACCATGGTTAAGGTCTCCTCATCTTCCTCTACCTGTACTTTACTTTCCCGCTCAGATTCTAATTCTATGTTGTTTGTTCTTGCACTTGCCTTTTCTGGAGCTGATCTCTAATACCCTGGTGACAGAACATACACTCAGTCACACCCACTCATAGAAACAAAGAAACAGAGAACATGTCAGCAAATGAGGACCATATGGCCTATCTAGTCTGCCCATCCATACCATTGACTATCCCTTCTCCCTTAGAGATCCTATGTGCATGTCTCATTCTTTGTTGAATTCAGATTGTCCTCATCTCTACCAGCTCGACTGAGAGGCCATTCCATGAATCTACCATCCTTTCTGTAAAATTTCTATAATTTCCTCACTTAGTCATTGTTTTCCTAAGCTGAAGAGTTCTAACATGTTTAGCCTTTCTTCATGAGGGAAGGGTTCTATCCACTTTATTATTTTTGGAACTCTCTTCTGAACTATTTTAAATTCTGTTGTATCCTTTTAAAGATGAAGTGACTGGATCTGCACATAGTAATCAAAGGCTGGTTATCCCAAGGATTTATATAGCAGCATAAGGAGGTCTGTTCTAGAGTGGAGGAGTAGCCTAGTGGTTAGAGCACCAGTCTTGCCATTCAGAGGTGGCTGGTTCAAATCTCATTGCTGCTCCTTGTGACCTTGGGCAAGGTATTTAACCCTTCATTGTCTCAGGTGCAAACTTAGAATATGAACCCTCCAGGGTGTAGCTGGGTCACCCATCCAGGACCCAGCCAGGCTCAACCCTGCTTAGCTGCCTCTTCCTCCACATGACTGTTGCCTTCACTCCACAGCAATCTGGCTCCTCTGAGCCTTGGCTCCAGGCCCTGTGAACTCCCAGGACTTCCTCCTCCCTCCCTTCCTTTCACAGAGGCACATTCAAAGCCCAATGTTTATAAGTAAGAACTTTTATTTTCTTGCTTCAAATCAACAAAACACCCTTCACTCCAGGTTGTTTAGGCTAGCAGCCCAGAGCACAATTCAGGTTCAACACAGTCAGATTCAGGTTCAAAAACAGTCCATATAACTTCAAACTCAGGTTCAAAAACAGTCCATATAACTTCACTTCACTTTAGCTCAGATTACTTCACTTAGGGAACAGTACATTATCAGAGGGAAAAACCCAATAGCTTGGTAGGTTGCAGGCCAGACCTTTTTAGTATGAAACAGTTTACACAGTCTTTCTTGTACCTTCTTACAGCACGGTTACACAGCTTTATTCCCACCTGGTTCAGGCTGGGGTTTCAATTGTGCCCAGCTCTCTTTCTCTCCCACAGGCTGCACCTGTTTCCTCTTTAGTAGAGATTTCCCCCAGTGCCTTAGCCTCTCTCCTCCGGTCTTCCACCAGTCTCTCCAAGGTACAGCTAGCCACCGTCTTACAGCAGCTTTTTGGGTTTGAGCCAGGGCTCCAATCTCCATCTGTTCCTCCCCTAGCCCTTCAGTAATCTCCATTTTATCCTCCTCTCCAACTTCCCCCGCCCCCAATCTCTCCAGCTGGCCCTCATCACCTTCCTCAGAGACCATTTCCCAATCTTCTATCTCCTCCCCTAACTCTTGCACAGCCGGGTGGGGAAGAGAAGGATTCTGGGACTGGTAGTTCCTCCCCTTCTTCCTTAACCCTAGAACGCATGACGTTAAAAATATACATATTAACGTCATGGGGGCCTTTTAGGCCCCCATGCACATAATGTAGAAAAACACACTTAAATAACTTTCACAAGTTTATTTCAAAATTGCTCAATAAAATATGAATAGTGGACAACATTTTAATTATAATTTTTCACAGAAAACACCAAAAAATCTTTTTTTTCCCAAATTTCACGCAAAGACATGAAAACACACAAAAATGCATAGAAATCTATAGCAAACTAGCTGCAGCTACATTTTTATTCTAACTTTCTTTTCTATTATATTAGTCTTCCAAACAATTCTGACATGTTATTTTTTCAGAAGAGTGTTCTTTGCAAACAGTTTCCTTACAAGGGGAACAATATCGCTCAGTTTTCCTCTCTATGTTTCTTGGACACATGAAACAACGCTTTCGTTTTCTTTCTCCTGGCTCTGGAGTAATCTGAAACTGTACGCCACACTGTTTCATTGCTTCTTTAGTTTTCTTTGGCAAGCATTTCAAGTCGCTTCGCTCTATCATGTGAGGTATTACAAGTTCATGACAAAGGTCCTTCAAGAATAAGCGTCTCCTGTCCTTCCTCTGTGCATGAAATTCAGGATGAGTTTCTGTATAAATAATGAATGAATTTAGGGCTGCTACATCAAGCATATTTGAAAATAGTACTACAGGCCATCGTTTTGTTTGCCTCTTACACGAATATTCTCCCACCATCTCATCCATTTTATCTACACCTCCTTTTGTTGCATTGTAATGCAGGATGATTTCTGGTTTCAATTTTTGGTTATTGCTGTCAACACTGCAATCGTGATGCATGGTACTGAGTAAAATTACAGATTTCTCCTTCTTTGCCTTGTAAGATACCAAAGTCGCTTTGTTATTGAATCCAAAGACACTCTCATAAAGTGCTCGCTGACGATTGTGTTTGAGTGCTGCTGGAATTTCTCGTCTGTTTTGCTTTATAGTACCAACAAGTGTAATAGCTTTTGCAAGCAGAAAATTGCCTAGTTCAACATTGGTGAAATAATTGTCCATGGTGATGTTTCTACCTGAATTGAATATTGGAACAGCAAGAGTTTTGACTATTTCAGACCCCAGATCCTTCTGTACTGGTGCACCAACCTCTTTGCCACAGTAGATTACGCCATTTATGCCATAATAATTTGCAGAATCACACATCCAGAAGATTTTTATACCGTACTTGGCTGGCTTGCTGGGCATGTATTGTATGAATTTGCAGCGTCCTCTGAATGGTACAAGTTGCTCATCTACAGTAACATTAGTACTAGGATTGTAAAGTTTTGTGCAATTTTTGATAAATATGTTCCAGATATAACTGATAGGGGCTAATTTGTCTGTTTCAAACCTCGCTGCACGAGTTCGCTTATCATCAAAGCGAATGATCCTTCTAATTTCCTCATATCTGCCCACTGACATTGTCGCCTTATAGTGTGGATCAGAAAGTGGGTCCAGAAATAATTCTCGTATTGGGACATCATACGATTTTTGACTCCCTGCCAGCAGGAAAAGTCCAATATATGCATAAAGTTCCTCTTTTGAGATATTTTTCCAGGACTTATTTTTTGCTGAAGCGATACGTCTTCCTTCTAGGTTTGAACATAATAGGACCTCTTCTGCAATATTGTCAGAAAAATAAGTACAGAATACATCTTTAGGGATAAAGTAACTGGGACTTCCCACAGCTCCTTGAGCCTGTCTCACAATATTGTGTATTGGAGTACGTCCGACTAATGTAGGATTACTGTCCCAAAAAACATTCGTTTTGGATGTTCTACTTATCACTTCTTGAGGATCCACTAGATTCACTTCTTCATCATCAGAAGAATCACTGGATGAGGATGTTTGATTAGCTGGTGGCAGATATTCTTCATCAGACAAAGATAGTTCACTTTCATCATCGCTTTGAAACATAATCGCTTCAATCTCTTGGTCAGTCAGACACTTGGAGGAAGACTGTGCCATTGCTGACTAGATGTTAGAAAATGAAACAGATTTCCTCTCAACAGCTTATCTTATCACAGGTCCTTCAGCAATTAGCTCACAGTGTATACTGTCCTCAGTGTTCAGAGGACCTGAGGTGATGTCATGGCCTTATCACTCCCTCCAAAAATCACATGACATCCTCACATGTTATTATCCACACCCTGGCCCCTCCACCAGCATTACTGAGTACAAATAAAGTAACTTGAGACACAAACACTTCTGAGAACATGATAAAAACAGCGGGGGCCTAAAAGGCCCCCAATTCGTACAGATGTAGTTTTCACCAAACAAGCATTGTTACACCATAATGCCTATGAAAAAAAATTATATGAACAACTGGATATTATCAACAATGACATACTTGAGTAATACCTTGAGTTTCAAAATTCTAACTAAAGTAATTTTGCAGATAATAGCAAAAATGTAAGCATGGGGGCCTAAAAGGCCCCCAATATGCGTTCTAGGGTTAACCCAGCCAACCTCTCTGCCTCCAGTAGCCCAGCTTTCTGGATGTGGGTGTTGTGCACATGAAATCTGCCCCGTTGGGATTCCCCAGCTCCCTGTACCCCCTTTCTACGTGCCTTCCCGGATCCCCTTTCACCTGCACTCTCACAAGGGGCAAATAAATGCTCCATATACCTGAATGTAACTCACCATGAGCTTCTATAGAAAATGTGTGAGCAAAATCTACATAAACAAGATAATGAAGCTCTCCATTCATTTTGGAAGATTGAACCCTAACATTACTATAGCAATACTACCACTAGGAATGATGAGCACCACTTTTGTTCCTAGAGCAGATGGGGACCATCAGGATCCTGTCTGGGTAGACCTCGGGGTGGGTGGATGTCCAGGGCTGGCTAGAAAGATAGGAGATGGTTTGGACCAGCTGGCAGAAGCTTGCCATGAGGGGATATTCAAGAAAGGGTCAAGGAGGTCTGTTCTGGATTAGGGGATTGTCTCTAGGGGATCTGTTCTGGGATATCCAATGTAGAGGGGTCCTGATTAGGAGAATCTAATGCTGGGGGAATCTGATGTGAGGTTAGTGGGTTCCGATCAAAGGGGGAATCAAACAGTTCTGTCATCACATATGCTATACATGTAGGTTTGCAAGATGACTGCTTTACACATATATGTGTTGCCAGATATCGGTGTAGGTTTTTATTTTTTCAACATACAAGTATAAGTGAAAGACCCTGTAATACCCTTTAAGACCCTGTGCTTTGCTCATGTATTTTCCCCACATTTGTATTTGTAAAAAAAATATCCTTCTCCCACATATAGTCAGCATCTAATCTACACATGTAGCACCTATCCTTGCCAGCACCTATACATGTAATCCCAGAGTTGGTAATATGTTGGTTTTAGATGGGGGTCTACATATGCACACCTGCCTTTCTATAATGATTGCCAAATTATACATGTGGTCATTTCCTTATTTATATCTGGAGATAAATGTACTGTACTTTCTAAAATGTGTCTATGCATCAGCTGGCTCACAGTTGCCCACTTGTTTCTTTACACGTTCAAAACAAATCTAATAAATCGGTACGTCAAGACTTTCCTTTGCTATACCCATGCTCTTTCCCATTAAGCCAAGTCTATCAATATGATCAGTATATTTTTTTTTATACAGCTTCAACTATTTTGCTTAACACTGATGTCAGGCTCACTGGTCTACAGTTTCCTGGATCACCTCTATAGACCTTTTTAAAAATTGGTATTACATTGACCAAACACCAGTTCTTAGATATCATTGCTAATTTAAAGGATAGGTTACAAAGTACTAATAACAATTTAGTGATTTCTTGTTTGAGCTCTTTCAGAATTCTAGGGTGAATACAACCTGTCCTGGAGATTTGTTGTGCTTCTGTTTCTCAGTATAATCTATTATATCTTCTAGGCTTTCACTGACATGCTTTAGTTGTTGTGGATTATCACCATGAAAGGAAATTTTGGTTACAATTTTGACCCCAACGTCCTCCTCAGTAAATAAAGGCAAAGAATTTTGTTTTTTTTCCTGCTATTATTTATACTTCTTGAACACACCTTTTTTTTTTTTTTTTTACCATGATCATCTCAGGGGGCAAATTTAACTCAAGAGAGGAAAAGGACACATGTACTTTGCATTTTTAATTTTACCTGCCTGCATGAAAAGCAACTATGATGGCCTAATGGTGAAAACAGGGGTGGTGAGTTCAATTCCCAAGAAAACCAGGTGTGTTAGCCACATGGGACATGCACACAGAAAAGGTTTCCACATCTCAAAAAAAGATATAGTGGAATTAGAAAAGGTACAGAGAAGGGCAACAAAAATGATAAAGAGATGGGACAACTTCAGCTTGCAGAAGAGATGGCTGAGGGGAGATTTTATAGATAGGGTTACCATATGACTCCAGAAAAAGGAGGACAGATTGAACCAGTCTGGGTTTTACTTCCATTGCTTTCAATAGAAGCAAAACCCGGACTGGATCAATGTGTCCGCCTTTTTCTGGAGCCATATGGTAACCCTAATTATAGAGGTATATAAAATACTGAGTGGAGTGGAACAGGTAGACGTGAATCACTTGTTTACTCTTTCCACAAATACTAGGACTAGGGGGCACACAATAGTGGACTGCCCTAAGGATCTGTACTAGGATCTTACTATTGAACATCATCATACATGATCTGGAGAAAGGCATACAAATTCAAATAGAGGAGTGGCCTAATGGTTAGTGCAGTATCCAGAAAAGTAGGAGAACTGGGTTTAATTCCCCACTGTATCTCCTTGTGATTCTGGGAAAGCCACTTAGGGCCCTGTTTACTAAGCCATGCACTAGCATTTTTAGCGCACGCATGGGTGTCTCTAGAGTTTAGCATGCTAAAAAGGCTAACGCACCATAGTAAACAGAGCCTTAAACCCTCCATTGCCCCAGGTACAAATCTAGTACCTGTATCTAATATATAAACAGCTTTGATTGTAACCACAGAAAGGTGGTATATCAAATCCCATCCCTTTCCCTGAATTTGTGCATGGTTCAAAAATGTTCTTGATTTTGCGGTTGCTAGATGGTAATAGCCAAACTTAATGTGTGATAACTGCAAAACCTGTCTTAATTACTGAGGGTGTTTCATGAACCTATGAAAAGTCAAGGTATTGTTGTAGATATTGCTTGTTCTAAAGTACATACCATCTGATGGTCCACAAACAATTCTGAGTAAGAGTGTTTGTATATGTTTTGTTACTTCTTACAGGAGTTTTAAAGTATATCACATTTAGGGTTGTGATATAAAATATGCTTACTTATTCTTGATCTGTCCTTATCATTTTTGAGACACAGACCATAGAAGTCTGCTACTCACTGCCTAACTTCCCAGTTGCTGGAGCAGTTGCTGGAGTTACTCTCAAAGCCAGGAGGGCACTGTAAAAAAATCAAGGTAATAATATCTGTGTCATTTGGAGGGGCTGGTTATAGGGGTGGGGAGGATACTGTAAAAAAAATCAAGGCAATATCTGTCATGCAGAGATTTATTTTTTCCTGGTAAAGGGCCACTAAACAGACATCATGTTATGAGAATTAAATGCTCAACATTCAGGGTTTCCACCTATTTATTTACTTATTTATGGCATTTTATCCCACATTAAACATGAATTAGATTGAAACCTGAAAGCATATAAAATCTTTCTTTTTTTCATGTGCCTACATCAAAAGAAAAAAAGATGGTATGTGAAAACTTGCTCCTTTTGCTTTGTGGAATGCAGTGGCATATTATAAAAATGCATGTGCCTTTTTTATTATTACTCTTTCACAGAGAAGGTATTGATTAATGAGGGAAGAGTTTCCTTCGTGCAGAACTGTCCAGAGTCAGTCTAAATGTGCCAGCATTGTCCAGTTCAGCACACTATTAGCAGCCAAGTTCATACAAAGTTAATTATGTTAAGTGGAAAATAAATCTGTTGGCTCAGACTGCATACTATGTGACTATTCAATCACTGTTTCATTATTGCTACCAAGTATTACATATTAAGCAAATTTGTTTCAATTCATTTATCCAGTCCTTACATGCACATGGTTTTACTTTTTAAAACCAAAGGTCTCCTATGATAGCATTTGCATGTTTGAATTTGTCCTTCTGTACACATTTTGCTTGATTTTTCTTTATTTGAAATAAAATAATGTTTAAAATGCATCTTGTCAACAAGGGGCGGGGCTAGGTAGGACTGGGGGGAGGGCCCACTGAACTGGTCTGCAGAGGGCCCTGAAATTGCTAAGATCGGCCCTGAGAACATCCATATATCCATTGGGAAAACTGAACAAGCCAGATTACTACGGTTATATATCTCTACACGGAAACTCCTCACTCCACACTATCTGAATACATGACCTAAGTCACGTGTTCAGAACCTAGCTAGACTCTCATCATATACAGAATAAGTGACCACAGACTAAAAATAGAAATGTGTAGACAAAAATTAAACTGAAACCTAAAGACACCAGACTCTGCATGCAGTGCAACATCTGAGACGCAGTTCCCCCTGTACTGTACAAAATATATAACATGGACATTTTCGATATGACGTCAAAGTCCGACTTTTTGAAAAAATGTCAAAAATTTGAAAAGGAAGGAAGATCATTTTCGAAAAAGAAAAGCATCTACCTTTTTTTTTTTTTTAAACACTTTCAAACAAGGTTTTGTGCTTTAGATGTTTTGTTTTCTGGTCCATTTTTGAAAAAAAAAGAAAACAAATAAGTGCAAAATGTAGAAAATCAAGCCATTGGGGTGTAGGAGGAGTCAGCATTTTTAGCAGACTGGTCCCTCAGACATCCCAGGAGAGCAATGGGGCACCCTAGGGGGCACTTCTGTGCTCTTCTTAATAATGCTACCATTTACACAACTCACCTTTGCTCTTTTATCTTCTCCCCTGAGCTCTCTAATACCCATCTAAAACCTACTGCCCCTCCCCCAATGTACACCATTACAATAGCCCTTATGGGTGAAGGGGGTGCCTATATGTGGGTACCGTAAGGATTTGATGACTTTTGGAGGGGTCAAAGTTTCCACCACAATTGTGATAGGTAAGGTGAGATAGGGACCTGAGTCCCCCACTCAATAGTGCACTGCACTGACCATTACACTACTCCAGGGATCTGCATGCTGCTCTAATAGACCTGGCTATAACATATGAGGCTGTCAGAGGCTGGTGAGTCATATTTCTATTCACATTTTTTTTTTGGGGGGGGGGTATCAGGAGGTCATCCATTGGTTTTCTGGTCATTTAGGGCATCTTTTTGTGCCTTATTCATTATAAAAACAGGTCTAGCTCAAAATGTCTTAGTTTTAATTTTGTTTTGTTCCATTATGGTTGAAAAATGTCTAAGTCTTAGGAACAGCCAAAACCCACACTTAACATGCCCCCAACATGCTCCCTTGAGATTTGGTTGTACTGCAGACGAACAATATAGAAAATCATCTGAAAAACAGGTTTTGAAAATACTGATTTGGACATTTTTGTGAGAAAAATATCCAAATGCTATTTTATGACACTTTTTAGATGTTTTTCTCGTTTGAAAATGAGCCCCAAAGTAACATAGTAGATGATGGCAGATAAACACCTGTACGGTCCATCCAGTCTGGCCAACAAGATAAATTTCAAAAACTGACATATATCAATCTTTAAATGGGAAATAACATTATTTTTCTACCTTATGTTGGTCCCAGCCTCTTTCTTCTGCATTCTTTTATTTTTCATCTATTTATTTTTCTCATTTTCTATCCACTCACATTTATCCAGTGCTCAAGCCCCCCACTTTTTTTATTTCTCTATGTTCAGCTTTTCAGTTCTCACCCCAGCCCTCCTATTCCCCACCTCTCCTTCCCTAGTTTTTCACTAACTCTCTCCCTCGTGTCCAACATCTCTCTCTTATCCAATGTCCCGTACCCCATCCTGTATTTTTTCCATCTCTTGCTCTTTCCTTATCCCCTCATGTATAGCAACTTCCTACCCACTCTCTCTCTCTCTCTCTCTCTCTCTCTCTCTCTCTCTCTCTCTCTCTCTCTCTCTCTCTATGTCCCATTTTCCCCATATTCAGCATCTTCCCTCTGTCTCCCTATGGCCATATCCCTATGTACAATATCTCCCCTCCATCTCCATATACCCCTACCCTTGTATGCAATATCTCTCCTCCATCTCCCTATGCCCTCATCCCTATGTGCTATATCCTACATTTTCCTTACCAACCTATTCATCCCTCTTCATGCCATCACTGGAGCACATGACACAGATACTCCTCAAAGGTCCTGACTTCCTGCACCCTCTGACATGAAAAGTATGTATCAGAGAAGGTGGGACGAGTAGGACCGTTGATTCCAAGGAGCACCCAAGTTGAAGATGCCTTGTGTTTGTTTTATTTTTTTGTTGCCACCATAGCCTTTGGTTTGTAAAGAGGCTGCAGTGGTGAAGGGGGAGAAAGGAGAAATGATGCCACTGCAAACTTGGGGGAAAATAAGACTGCATCACAGCAGAGCTTGAGATTCACAGAATTTCTTTAAGACCCTGACTACATGCCAATGATAGAGTCACAAAGATGTAAGGAGAGAGGATATTAGTGGCAAGGAGGGCTGAGGGAAGAATTGGTAGTGGCTGGTAGTGGAGTCAGAATGATCTATCATTGTTTAGAGAAGGAGGCTTGGAGAAGTGAAGACAGTGAGAGAATCAGACAAAATGAGGAAGGGACATATAGGTCAAGCTGGGGTAGGGTGGGGGGTTGAAGGCAGGAGAGGTCATTAGAATCTCATGTGTGTGAGTTGAAATATATTAAAGTGGCATCAATGACTGCAGTCAACAGTGGGAGAGAGGGATTAGCCATGAAGGATACAACAGGAGTTATCCATGGGATGAGGGAGTGTCTGCATTATCACCAAGAGAAAAGATCAATTGTTACATGGGGGAGGACATAGGAAGCTGCACATGTCTAGTAGCGCTATAGAAATTATTATTATTATTACTAGTAGTAGTAGTAGTAGTAGTAGTAAGCTATGCATAAGATTGCTGCCTTCACTCACCTACTCAATGTTTAGATAGATAAATGTGGGAAGCCAGCATAAGGGTTCAAGTTTTCAAAAGTGTAAAAGGATGCGATACCATCAGACTTTGGAAACTCTGTGAAGGCATAGCCCAAGTACATTTTTTTATCATTTAAAAGAAATATAAAAGTTGCAACCTGTGTTGCACTGGAATGTCTGAACAGCTGAGTAAGTTGAGACTTGGTCTGGTGAACTCAAACTGACGGGCAGAAAGTAATCAACTTGAAGCAGTGAGGCTGAAGAAAATGAAAGTAGCTAGTTTGATTGCCATAAACATTGCTTGTTGTTAAAGCTAGTGATTTTTCTCATTCTTGGTAATGCAAAAAAAAAAAAAAAAGAACTTAACAGAGAAATGTTGGTTGTGTTTTATTTATTTTCTCCCAATTGATCCTCCACTCATACTCTAGCAATATCCCTATATCCCTTTGGGTTTACGACTAGTGTTCTTGCTTTGATATTGATTACTACCTTTTAATCTTTGCACTCTATTCATTGCTTCACAGTGAGCTTGACTGCTGTTGGGTGAAGGACCCAGTATGCAAAGGCTGTGCAGTCTCCCTCCTTTCTTCACTGTAGTCTCTCTCATTCTGATAAGACCATGAATCAGCTATATTAACCATTTTCCATACATAGAAAACAAGAAATCTAATAATTTTTGACTCAGTAAAAGTAATTTTATTAACTTCTTAATTACATTGACTTAAATTTATATATGTTACCAAATGATTAGATAAATAAGTTTTAATTAGATACATGATCTTTATGACCAGAAATGTTACAATCAACTAAGACCAGGCACCATAAAGCAGATGGCTCAATATAATTGTGACTCTTTATTGCTTCATAGGAGTTAACAGATGAATGAAATAACATGAGCAGAAAGCAGACACCAGTAGTAAAATAAGAACACGTTCCATACACAGATTGTATAGATATATATATAATAGGAGAGTCAAGTGGATAAGTAAATAAAATGAACTATAAAGTCTATATTCAGTGCCATGGCCGGTGGATAAGGGAGACCATAGCTTTTAGTGAAGGGCATATATGGCAGCCGAACATAGCTGAGAAGCTATTAAGTGGTTTAGGATTGGTTGGTGTTAGGTTAGAAATTATTCTAAAATGATTGGATGGAGCAGGAGAGTTGCGTGGGAGGGGTTTGCGGGAGCATTTTGTTTTTTGTTTACATTTTGGTGGTGAAGGGCATTCTGTGGAGGGTGGTGGTTGGAAAAGGGAGGTGCGTGGAGGGATTAGTTTGTCCCGCCTATTCCACCCTGAGTTTATGGTGGTTTAGGGTTTCTTGGGTGTTGAGGTGTGGAGACGGTTAGTTGCAGCTAGCTTTGTGGAATTTTGAGGTGATTACAACAAATGCATTGGGGTTTATAAAATTTTGCAATATCTGAATGGAACGGTTGTGCTTGTGTGTGGTACCATTACAAGTAGTTGGGGGTCCTGTGACACCGCGGACCTATTGGGGGGGGGGGGGGTATTGGGGATGATATTGTAATGTTAGGATGGGGCTAGTTTGTCACCAGCTAGCTTCAAGTAGGATGATTTGTATTGTGTTTGGGGGTTATTTACTGATGTTACATTTTGAAGTATAACTATTCTGGTAGTCATGTTGAGATATTTTTGACAAATAAAGCTGCAGTCCATTTATTTGGCATAAATTATAATGTTTGTTATGGTATTTATTTTATAATGGTGACTATGTATAGAACACAGCGGCAATGTGAGTGCTGACATTAAGTTACATAGATATTTTATCCATCTGACTTAGTCAAGTAGTATGTTGAAAACTGAACACGGAAAATATTGACATAACGTTGTGGGGAGCATTTTATAAGCTATTTCATATGTCAATACCTGTTTTATGCATGTAGAAAGGCTTTTTACAAAATGATCCCATGAGTTCAATACACAAAGACATTTAGGAAGATCATAGAGTCATGATTTATACAAATAGTTTATATGCACATACTTTACAATGGTAGCATTGACACCTGCTCCTGAATATGTGTAAATATCTCTGGCCGCGATTTCTGCTAGTTTACCCCTAGTATTCTAAAAAGACACAAAAACACCTTTATAAAATAAGCTAGAAATAAGCATTTTCTTGCTCTCTACCTAGGCAACCTATTATAAAATTATCCCATATATTATTCATGTGATGTCATTTCTGCTACTATTGTGTTTAGACTTGAATATATAAGCTATCCAGAGAGCAGTTGAATTCACCACTCTCTGTATAATTTTACACTCTGTCCTTCCAAATCTCATCCAACTTTAAGGGAACCTCATACCCTTGGATCTTCATATTGAGCTCACTTTTATGAGTTTTAGGACTGCCTTGAAAATGTACCTTTTCAGAAAAGCTTTCAGTTTTCCATAATTTAGATCCAAAGACCTCACTATGCAACCCAGTCATTGATTCTTTGCAGACTTTGAAATTGACTTTGTTATTTTGTATGTCCACTTCCTGCCCATTCCCTACCCTCCTTTTGTTTTAATTAGGGTTAATTATTTCCTACCCCTTGTTCCCCTTCCTTATAACTAGAAAATTTGCAACCTAGTTTTCCAATGTGTCATTCCATTATCCCTCTATTTCTCTATACTCCTTTTTTTTTAGTTTCTTGTATTATCCACCTTAAAGCACTTAGATTTTGTGATTTACAGTATACTAAATAAAGTTGAACCTTGAAACTTGAACCATATAACAACAGAGACCAAAAGATATTCATATAAGTGATGAAATTTAAAAAATGTTGACACCTAGGCACACAACTTGCAGTGTTCTAGAAGTTTACTACTACTACTAATCATTTCTATAGCGCCTTGACCTGGCTTATACCCGTCATGTCAACTAAAACTGGGGTTACTGCAAAGGTAGCATTACCACCTCCTAAGGGAAGGAAGTCCCAGCTATTCTACAATAACAACATTTAAAATAACATTTACACCTGCCTTTTACATGGTGTAAATGTTGTTGCCTAAATGTTGGCACTAAAATGCCAACATAATCTCTATTCTATAACAGAATCTGAGCTCCCAGTACACAGATTTTGGGCACCTAATTTTTACCACCTTTTATAGAATGACCCCATATATAACTTTATGGACTACTTTGTTAACTACTACCTCCCACTGTTGCTGAAGGGAAAATCAGATCAGACCCTTAAGAGTCTTAAAAACTATTGCCTCTGCTTTTACATTGTTCCTTGTAACTGCTAAAGCAGTGCTTATCCAATATGACCCCATTTTAACAAGTGAAAATTTGCCTAAACTTAGATGATGATGATGATGATGATGATGAAAACAAAATACGTCTACATTTCCCTTCCTCTCCTTCACCCACTTCTTCCTTCTCTCACTCACTCATGCAAAAAAAAAGGCAGTAGCACCAGATAGTAATATAAAAGATGATGACAGACAAAGAACTGTATGGTCCATTCAGTCTGCCCAACAGTGGCGTAGCTACGTGGGGCCATGGGGGCCTGGGCCTCCCAAATTTCTTCTTGGCCGTCGCTAGGCTTCGGCAGTGGGTGGGGAGCGGCAGGGCAGCAGATGGAGTGGCAAGGCAGTTGGGTGGGGCGGCAAACCAACATGTGTCTCCCCACCTTAGGCTCTGGCCCCTTCCCACCATGAGGTCTGGCTACGCCCCTGCTGCCCAACAAAATAAAGTTATAGCATAAGGTATGATATGATACTACATAAGAATACTTGATTTTGATTTGTCCTTGTCATTTTCAGGGCACAGACTATAGAAGTCTGCCTGGCACTGACCTTGCTTCCCAATTACTGGAGTTGCCATCTAAGCACTGCTAAGTTTGTTTGGTTCCATTCTTTCCACACAGAATTCCTTTGTGTTTATCCTCCACCTCCTATGGAAGGGCATTCCAGGTATCTACCACCCTGTCCTTGAAACATCTTCCTGATGTAATTCCTGAGTTGGACCCCTGCAACCTAAATTCATATTTGTAGATTAATATAATCACCACTGTCTTTCCTTTCATCTAGAATATACAACTTCAGGTCATCAAGTCTCTCCTCATAAGTCTTGTAGTGTAAACCCCATACCATTTTGTTGCTTTTTTCTGAACCACTTCAAGTCTTTTTATGTCCTTAGCAAGATAGGGCCTCCAAAACTGAACACAATATTCCAAGTGGGGTCTCAACACCTAATTTCTTCTTCTGGTTATACCTCTCTCTATGCAGCCTATCATCCTTCTGGCCATGGCCATCTCCTTGTCACATTGTTTCATCACCTTGAGATCCTCAGGCACAGTCACCCTAAGGTCCCTCTCCTGAGCTGTGCTTATCAATCTCTCACCTCGTATCTGGTACATCTCCTTTGGATTTTTGCACCCCAAGTGCATTACTCTGCACTTCTTGGCATTAAATTTTAACTTACAGAGCTTTGACCATTCTTGTTTTTGAAGATCTCTTGGTTTGTTTCTACTCCCTCTGGGGTATCCACTCTGTTTGTGATCTTCGTGTCATCTGCAAAAAGGCAAACTTTTCCTTCTAACCCTTCAGAAATGTCTCTCACAAATATATTAAATAGAATTGACCCTAGTACTGACCCCTGAGGCACTCCACTACTCACCATCCTTTCCTCCAAGCAAATTCCATTTACTAACACCCTCTGCCGCCTGCCAGTCAACCAGTTTCCAATCCAGTTCACTACTTTGGGTCCCATGTTCAGTACTTTCAGCTTATTCAAGAGTATTCTGTGAGGTACCATATCAAAGGCTTTGCTGAAAACCAAGTAGATTACATCTAGCACATGTTCCTTATCCAGTTCGTTGGTCACCCAGTCAAAGAAATCAATCAGATTAGTTTGGCAGGATTTTCCTTTGTTAAAACCATGTTGCCTTGGATCCTGCAACCTGCTTTGTTTTCCTTCAGCCATGGCTCCATTATTTTTCCTACCACTGATGTGAAGCTTACCGGCCTGTGGTTTCCCACTTCTTCCCTGTCTCTGCTTTTGTGAAGAGGGATCACATCTGCTCATCTCCGATCCCACGGAACCTCTCTTGTTTCTAAAGATCTATTATATAAATCCTTAAGAGGTCCCACCAGGATTTCTCTGAGCTCCCTCTGTATCCCATCCTTCAGCAGTGGTAGTAACAGTAGTAGCAGTCAACACAGATACCTGGGAGTAGAGGGCAGAGCTAATGAATTTTTTATGACTCACTGGCTCCATGCAGACTGTTATTACTTGGCATAAGTAACAGTAGAACCTCAGGGGAAAGAGGAGCAGCCTTATTTTTGTGATCCCATCCACTAATGATGTGAACCCATTTGGGGTCCTGACCTACAGTTTGGGAACCATGGCTTAAGAAATTATTATTCTTTTGCTGCCCAGTGTAGCAGAGGACATACCTGAAGGTCACTTTAAATGTGGTGTCCAGAGCTGTAAGACATGTGAGATTACTAAACAAACCAGCATTTTTCAAAGTGCAGTTGACAATAAGACATACCATCTAAGACACCATACTACCTGTACGACCACTCATGTAATCTAGGTGCTTAAATGTCCCTGCAATAAAATACATGTAGGTAAAACAAAAAGAACTTTACACACACGCATTACTGAACATAGATCTTGTATAACTAGACAACGCCTTGGAGCACCATGAGTATAACACTGTCTGATGCAAGAACGCAATTTTAATGATTGTTCATGTTTTGCCATTGACTGTATATTTCCTTCATGACGCAGAGGTAATATTGACAGAATGTTGTTACAAATGGAACTTTTTTGGATCTATCATCTATGATCGTTGGAGCCGGTTGGTTTAAACACCAGTATGCATTGAAAATGTTTTATGTGAATTTTTCCACACAGTTTCTGTGCTGACGATGTCAGGTGTTCGAAGATGTAATTTCCTGTCAGCTGTTGTTTGACGTTCCAGTACACAATAGCATTAAAAAACATTGCCACCATGTTTTTGAGTTTGGCGGTAATAGCGCAAAATAGAAAGCACCAAGTAAGTGTGAGCCAGGTGTTGATTTTGCTATTTTGTGTTCACTTTTGTTCTTAAGTTAACAGGTAACTTTTGACTCGGATCCCTTGAGAAAGCAGCAGCAAAATGGGTGTCCGTTGGGACTCACTGAGCCAGAAGAAAAGTGTTGCTGTGCATTATCATTGTTTTAATGTCCATTGTCAGTCATCATCTTAAAAAAATCCATAAAAACTTGACACTAATGGTTATAAAAATGTAATAAAATAATTTAACAAAATATGGATGGAGAGGGTTTTTGTCCATGATTATACCATTCACCAATGGGTTACATTGAATAATCCAGTTTTGAGAGATTGGAAAGCTATGACCCGGTGACAGGTGAGACTTTTTTTCCTCTATCCATATTTATACATTTATTAGTGAGCCACAGGTCCATTATCTATTGATTTGATCCTATTGAGGGAATGGACTTTTGTGAGCCCTTTTGACAGATTACACCATCCCTGCAATGCACTGATCTACTGAAGGAAGCCTTGTCACAAATGTATGAAATTAGGCCAATAAAATAGTGTCACTTACAACTTATTTTTATTTGTTAACATTTTATTCATACACATTTTGAAGCAAAAAATATATAAACATTGTACTCCAACAGGGAATTGTGTTCTAAACTCTCAGCAGCTCTAGATGTGTTGCAAATCTGTCTTAGTAAACAGAGGAATCATTAACTTAAGTTGGCAAATAACTTCACACCTTGTTTGGTTTAGAAGTTCAAATGAGGTCACAGACAAACACGTTCAACCCATGAGCAGGGGAAGTCTATAGAATGGAGTAGATGAGTAGCCTAGTGGTTACAGTGCTGTGCTAACTGCCAGTGAAGCCCAGTTCAAAATTTGCTGCTGCTTGTGATCTTGGGAAAGCCATTTCACCCTCTCTTGCCTCAGGTACAGAAATTAAATTTTAAGTCCTTCAGGGATAGGGAATACTTAGGGCTCCTTTAACTAAGCCACGGTAGTGATTCCTGTGCAGCAAACACGACAAAGCCATAGGAATTGAATGGGCTTTGTTGCATTTGCTGTGCCGGGAATCACTATCATGTTTTAGTAAAAGGAGCCCTTAGTGCACTGTAAAGAGGGGGTCCGCTTCCTCCTCTTGGGTGGCGCCAGCAAGCCTGCGGGGCTCCCAGGGTTCAAGACAGAATGCTGCTGATACTGGGACTCAGGGCCAAAGTATTTTATTATCAAGGAAATTTCATACCAAAAATCATGATATATTCTTAAAAACAAAAGGTACAGCCCTCTTAATATAATCTTCAAAAGGAAAAAAAGGTACAGTCCAGGTTCCAAAATCCCTCAGCAAACGCTCAGCTCCTCAAGACCTTAGATCTTCTATTAGGGCATTAGCTTTCCCTTCCCCATCCTTCAGAAGGGTTTAGTAAGAGTTCAGCACACTTCCAATATAGCACAACAGTTCAGAACAAATCTTCATGGACAGTCTTTGCACATCAAACCAATACCACAAATTACCTGCCTTTTCACAGCACAGAGGGAACCATGTAAGGAGCAGGGTTGGCAGTTTCTCCCACCTCTCAGCACCACACCCGGTGTGTCCTCCTCCACTGCCTTCAAGAGCTGGGCAGGGCAGCCTTTGAATTCTCCCACTCCATGGTAGCTGGCTCCTCTCCCTTAGGCAGCTCTAGTGGCAGGCTACTTCCTTCCTCCGCATACTCCATGGGATCTCTCTCTCTCTCTCTCTCTCCATTCATCTCCCCTCTCTCCTGGTGACTGAGAGCCTCCAGGAAATCTGCTCTCCCCTTCTCACAGCTGGGGGGAATTGTATACTGATGGGGAAGCCAGGGAAACTGAGCTTCATCCTTCCCTCTCCCTCTAGTGTGGAAGGGAGTACCAGGCTCACCCTGCCTCGAGCCATTGCTCCCCCTGCTGGGGCTGGGAATCCATTCCATTTTTTTAGGAATACTCTCGGGACCCGTAGTTCTGGGCTCAACTGCTTCACTGGGGAATCTCTGGGGCTTGCCTTGTCACAGTACCTGAATGTAACTCATTTGATCTTAAAAATTGGGTAAGATAAATCCAGATAAAGTACACAGGGCCTTTTCTCAGCAACTGCTTTGAATTTCAATGATAAATTTTACATACTTATTTAGTCATTAAAATTATGTATTACTATTAAACAACATTTAATTAACTTAAGCTATGTTGATGTTATTGACATTTTAGCGTCAGTACCTAGTGATTTTTGCACATTAAAAATGTTTGTGCGAAAATACAGTAAAACAGAGGCATAGCCAGGTTTTGACATCAGGGGGAGCAGACTTTTGTAAAATAGGCGCCAGTGCGAGGCTAAAGGGCCGGGAGAGAGGAAAGGGTTAAAATCCTCATAGGCATATATAGTAATGTGGTCACTCATTCTTTCTGCTTGGTTTAAACACAGTTAGTTTGCCCCTTTGGAGCAAAAAGATTGGCATGACATGCCACTACTTCCTTCACTAGGAGCTGTATTTCAGCATTGTTGAAACTGAGCTTCCTGCTAGGAGGCCTTCTTTTGGATGCCATTGCAAGTCTGGGTTAGGCAGGTTTGAAAATCCCGAGATGCACGTTTTTATAGAGCACTTGACCCTGTCCCTTTAAGTTGATCACTGTGGGGACTATTACCATGTTAATGTGGGTTTTATCATATTATACCGTTAAAGAGCATAGAAATATGATATAGAATCAGAAATGTGCCTAAATCCTAATTATTGACAATTAGTGCTGATAATTGATTATCTCCCAATTATCAGCGCTGATTAGCTTGTTGTTGAATTAAGTTATGTGCACTCTTTATAGAATCATGCTAAGAATGTCTAATCAGTGTCAATTTTTCAGGTGCAATATGTAGAATTTGACCTTTATTCTATAACACCATCTGGGCACCCAGTGTAACCTCTTATCAATTTATCTAATATTGATATCATAGCCACAGTTATGTCATAGAACTGCCATAACTGTGGGCACCTAAACATGGTAGGGGTGAACATAATTTACAGTATTCTGCAAGCTATGCATGTAACTGAGAGCTTCTCCCATGCTCTGCCAATGTGTATACCTCACTTGCATTTACAACGCTATGAGTACTGTGTCCTTCAGCAATTTTCAGATTGAACGAATGTACATCCCTGTCAACAGCTCAGAGGATACAACCACATAAATGGGTGACATCATCCAGATTGCTCTCAGTGGCGGTGCTCTCCTATAGTTCAGAGAAACCTTTAAAACGGCTCCCCTGAGCATGCATGGAGATTCTTCTGCAGAAAGCTGGCTTTCCTCCTCCTCCTCTGAAGACAGCAATCTTTTTCCACTCCAACAGATGGCAGTTCACTCTTCGACTCAGCCTCACAATAAAAAAAAAAAAAAAAAAAAAAATATATATATATATATATATATATATATATACCACCCAGGAATGCTAAAAAATCATCTCACACTTTCCTTAATCTTCACTTCCCCAACTGTAAAGGCCTAAAATATAAACTAATGCATGCTTCAACCTTTTCCTACTTGAGCACACAATTCTGGAATGCGCTGCCGCGTAACTTGAAAACGATCTATGAACTAACTAACTTCCGCAAACTTTGGAAGACTCATCTGTTTGACACGGCATACCACAAAGATCAACTAACGTGAACTCCTACACAGAAACCTAGAACAGTATTACAATATTTGCTTGTTAAACTACTACCATGTTTTATCATCATCATGTTATCCAAGATCTTTCTGCAATTCTAAATGTCTATTTTCTTATGTATTTCCACTAATCATGATGTATTGTAAGCCACATTGAGCCTGCAAAAAGGTGGGAAAATGTGGGATACAAATGCAATAAATAAATATGAGGGCAGAAAGAAATCAACACATATAAATAACAGTATACCAAACAGCTAAGAACTTGTAGGCATGGTGTCAGATTCAACCTTCTTGGAACCCAGTTTGTTATATGCAGTTTTCTTCCACCAGAACCAGCACCTGCAGGATCCAGTGTGTCAGCCACAAGTGCCATGAACCTCAGACTGGCTCAATTCCACATGAATACAGTCATGCTTCCATCCCAACTCTATTTGACTTGACTGCAATTTCCCCAAAGTCAAAGTCAGCCAGAGCCGTAGCGAGGGAAGCTGACACTGGGGGTGGGTCGCCGCTGTGCACCCCCCCGGGTGCAGCATGGCGCACCCTCCTCCCGCTGGAGCGCACCCCCCCCCCCTGGAGCGCATACCTCCCCCCCCCCGGAGTGCATACCTGTGGTGAGGAACAGGCGGGAGGGCCGATCCGCCCCGACTGCACGTTGCTGGGGTGTGTCGGCTCCACGCTGGTTCACTGCTCTCTCTGTCCCGGAACAGGAAGTAACCTGTTCCGGGGCAGAGAGGGCAGTGCACCAGCGCGGAACTGACACCCCCCCAGCGGTGTGCACCCGGGGCGGACCGCTCCCCCGCTCCCCCTTCCTACGCCACTGAAGTCAGCCACTGTCATTGCAGCCTCATGAGGCACTTAGGGAGAAAATACAAAAAAATCCCACCTTCTAGCTGTCTCCAAAGGCTGCCATGTTGTCCAGGATTCCACTGTGGTTCACTCCCCAGCAGACCATGTAGCAGCTAAAACTTCAGAGACACAAGTCCAGCTCCCTTAAAGGCACAGTGCATCCCTATCAAATCAAAATAAAAAATCAAATCAAACTAGGGCTTATATACTGCTAAAATCCCCATCAGGGTTCAGTGCGGTTTACAACAATCAAATGCTATCTTGCAACTAGTGCAATTTACAACATGAGGCTAATATGCATAAGTAAGAAGATAAGCCTACGGTTAGTGAGGGAAAAAAACAGGAGATCATAATCAGGTTTGTAAGAGTCTTAGAATCTCGAGAGGTCTTAGGAGCTGAGCAGTTATTTGTTTGGCTGTGGGAATAAGAAGATTTTTAAGTTCTTCCTGATGCTTTGCTAGTTACAATCCATTCTAATGCTCATGGGAAGCGAGTTATTATTATTATTATTCTTTGCATTTGTATCCCACATTTTCCCACCTCTTTGTGGGCTCAGTGTGGCTTACAATAAGATATGAATAATGAAAATACATTTGTTACAACTTGGTTATGGGTTACATTGTACAAGTTATGCGAGATAATCGAATTATCATTAGGAATATCACAATGGGACATCAACATTGAGACATTGGGAGGAGACAATGGGAAGCTTAAGGGCAGTGTTAAGACACAAAGGCACATGGTGTACATATTTCTGTGAGTAGATGTATGAGTAATGTGGAATTATGGGGGATGAGAGTTCCATAGAGTGGTCCCTAATACCAGGAAGAAAGAGCTAAAAACCCTCTGGAATCTAGTTCCCTTGTGTGGTAGAGGGGAGAGGTACAATTGATCCTTACTTTCAGTTTGAAAATTGGTACATAATAGCGCTTAGGTACCCTAATTGGACTTTTGCTGGTAAGTGTAAACTGACATTCCTAAATACTAGTATTCTAGATATTTACACACTCAAGTGGCATGTAAATGTGGGTGCCTAGATTACAGAATTGCACTTCATGTGCTGGATTCAGTATATGGTGCTGAAAAACTGGCCCCTGAAAAACACTGGCACTGAATGGTTTTCTATAAAGCACCAGGATGGGCACCCTTTAGAGTACAATGGTTAGTGCCGGAATCTGCACCCAACTTTGAGTACAAGGATTTACACCAATTGAAACCAGGTTTAAATCCCAGCATGTAAGTTAGACACTGATACCCTGAATTCTATAACACTGCGTGCATTTTGAGGGAACGCCCCTGAACCACCCATGTCCCACCCATCGCTACACCCCCTTTTCAGATCCACATGGAAATACTCAGGTGCTCTTCTTTAACTGGATGCATAAGTGTAGTTCTGCACCAATCTGCCATTTTTTGGGCCATGTTGGTGCTTTCTTCCATTATAATGCTTTTCCACACAGAAATAACACATAATGATAGGCACCATAAATAGAATTCCCTAGCATATGTGTATTTTTTGTTTATTATTATTATTGTAGGGAACAAGGTAGGGAAGGGTTGGAAGGACTGCACAGAAGTACGTTACAGTAATGCACGTTAACATGGAAGTGTGTTACTGTCTCCCCCCCCCCCCCCCAAGGTGGTGTTAACTGGTTTCTGCAGTAAAAATTGCTGTGTTAACATAAAGTGATAACTTCTGCATCAATGCATGACAATGTGTGATAATCACAGTTCCCCCACCTCTTTGATTCACAACATTAGTACAGATGTTATACTACTAAGACATATTAAAATGTGCCATTAATGTGTTAATAGCAAAAACCCTAAGGCACTTTAGTAAATAAGCCCCTGTGTTCAGTTAAGCTTAGTCTCTTATGATTTAGATAGGCATCATTTATATTGCATTCAACACCACAGCTCTCCAGAAAAAATGATCAGCACTGTGCAGTATTTCTATTTAAAACCTCTTTGCTAGCAGCGGACGATAATCATGATTTTCAGTTGAGAGAAAATGAATAGTAAAAGCTACCTTCTACATCATTACATAATGCTACACTTTCTCTTTAAAAGTCACACATGTCACTATTATGCCACTTTATTGCCTTAGAAGCGCGGGGGGGGGGGGGGGGGGATATTTTTTGGAGACCACATTGAAAACCTCACCATCTGTAGCTTCAGGGCTTCCAGTGACAACAGCCTTATTTCTCACTGCAAACTTGTATCTCACAGCTATTCAAAGCATTGCATGGCACTTTCAAAATATTCACATTCTTTATTTTTAACTATCAGGATGAAAAAGCCGAAGTGCAGTGATTGTAGAGATACCGCAGCGCAAACGAGAGCCAAAGAGCAATGGGGTGGAAGCAGATAACCAGCAGGTGGAGAGCCAGGATGCAGGAAGAGACATTGGGAGGGGGAGGGGGGATACGGTGCCTTCTGCTCTGCAGCAGGAATGAGAGAAGTCGTCGTTTACCCTCTCTGACAAACCCAGAGGGGGAAAGGAACTCCGGGAGTGGAATATTGCCCCCCCTCCCCTCCCCGTCTTTCACTCTCTGCCTCGCTTCTAGTTAGTACCTGCTGAGTAAAACTAAAGCCTGCAAATTTCTAACAGTAGGGGGACAAACCACTGAATTTGTTGCTTTCTCTGAAGTACTGCTGTTGCCTAGCTGCCTCGCACGCTCTTCACCTAGGAGCACTCCCTGGTTAGGAAGCGGGGAAGGAGCATCTGGCAATAGTACTGTGGTGCTCGAATAAGCTGAACATCTGGGATAAATGACAGATAAAAGACTGAGTCAAATATTCAAAGTGGAACTCAGCTGAATGGGAAATGAATGTTGCAGGGAAGCAGCTTCGACCACAGCTTGAGCACCCGGTCAGCCTCCTCGTACCGCGTTGGGCAAGTACACTGATCCTTTTTTCTGATCTTCCTTCACTCACATGGTTGGTGTTTGGTGCCGACCTGTCCACCTCACTTTCCTTGCTCACCGAGTAACTTTCCTTGGCTTTCTCTTTATTTTAGTGCACTGGGGGGAAAGCAGTGTTTCACTGCTCATTAAGTATTGGCTTCTACCAGTGTTTTACTTTCCATTTTTTTTTTCATTGTTTTTCAACTTTACATGAACTTTGTGGATTCACTTAAGGATAACTAATTTCTGAATTTATCCTGAGGCAGAGGACAGTTTAATGAGCTAACTTTCTCAAGACCATTAGATGGTAGACTTTTTCCCAGATTATATTTGTAGAATTTCATGATATTTTATTCTGTGGATGGCACAGTAGCTGCTTAATCTTGTATGCATGATGCGAGTGTTGTTCATCACACTAATTTATTTCTGTTTAACTATACTGTCTTATATTTGATTATTTGAAAGTTAGTCTAAAAATGATCTGTCAGCTCAAATTAGCATGTACATTCATCGGCAGACAGAGAGAGATGAGTGCTATTGTACTACTATAATCCTAGAATTTCTTTCCGTGGGAATGGAAAAGTAAGACCGCTCACAATTAAAGCCAGAGCTAGATTCAATAAATTAAATCAATTATATGCATCTAGCTGTTTATTATGATATCGTTATTATACGTAAAATTCCCCAGGGATAAGTGATTAAGTTCTGATCAGTGTTACAGCTATTAATGCATCTATTCCCATTTTGAAGAATACCTTAAGCTGAATGTTTTCTATGCAGTTAAACTCCCCAGGAATGCACAGTTCATTAATACATGTCTAGAAACATTGGTGTAGTTTGCCTGATTACTTTTTGGGGGAGAAGAATGGGGCAAAGGATAAGGGAATCATTTTGGTAGTATGGGGAAGGGGCCAATTCAGCATTAGCACCCACAACATTTAAGGGGTGCACCCCCATTCCCCATCCTAAACTATGCCTATGTCTTCCACAGAGCCAATATTTTGCATGCTTTATATTGTACACTGTACTATATTTAAAAATATGCTGCATTAATATTCCTTAGATGAAATGACCTAGCATTAAAGAAAGCAACTGAACTTCTACATGTTTCTTTCAGTAGCTGCTAGTCTGCTACTTTATAATTGCTAATAGTGTCTGGAATATGTATTACCTTTTGCAGTAATAGACCTATTGGCAAATTACAGTGTTCTTTCAGACAGAAAGAGTTTGTCTTCAGGAATACTTGTTTTGCCAGTGTGTCCTTAATAAATTAGTGAAAGATTTCTTGTTTCAAAATGTAAATTCTATCATTTTAAAATAAAACAGGTGATATTTTTTTCTCTTTTATATCAAACATGGCACAAGTAGATTAACTAACTCAGGGGTCTCAGACTGCTCCTTGAGTGCTACAAACTAATAAGGTTTTCATGATATACTTAATGAGTAGCAAGAGAAAATTTGCATAGAATGGAAGCAATGCACATGGAAATCTCTCTCATGCATATCCTTTAAAGATATCCTGAAAACCAGAAATGTTTGTGGCCCTCAAAGACTGAAGCTGAGACCACTAAATTAACCCACTTGTGTACTAAACAACCTAGAAGGAAAGGAACAAGACAAATCATTAATATTATTGGGTCAGATATTCAAAAGGATGTACCCATAAAGCCCTCGGATTCTATATAGCGCGACTTAAGTTTCACGCGCAAATTCAGTCATATTCTGGATTTGCACATGCAACTTAATTAGTTTACAAGTCAATCAGCACTGATAATTGCCAATTAACAAGTGATTATTAACACTAATTGGCAATTAACTACAATTTACACACAGAACTGTCTAAGCATATTCTATAACTTGATGCGCATAAATTCTAAGTTGCATAGTTAAAAAAGGGGCATGACCATGGGCATGGAAGGGGTGGGTGGCATTTCTAAAATCTATGCTCCTTGTTATAGAATACACTCAGTCTGCACCTTATTTAGGCATCAGTACTTATACCAAGTTTTACTTGGCATAACTGCCCACCACTAAGTTTAGTCATGCGGATCTGCACTCAGCATATTCTATAAACCGCGCAGAAATTTAGGCATATTCTAAAAAGTATACCTAAATTCAGGCATACTTTACACCTATAAAGAAAATGTTTTATTCAATGTGGAAGCTTAAATGTATAAAACCTTTCTTCCCGAGAGAAGTTTTCCGTAACCTAATACAATCAATGCAACCTAATACAATCAGATTACTGCAATTGAATATATGCAGGATGCAAAGAACAACTCATAAATAAATTCCAGTCAGCCCAAAACACGGCAGCCAGGTTGATATTTGGTAAATCACATTTCGAATCTGCCAAATCCCTCCGAGACAAACTGCACTGGCTCCCTATCAAAGAACGTATCACCTTCAAAATCTGCACCTTGGTCCACAAGATTATCTATGGTGAAGCCCCTGGATACATGGCCGACCTGATTGACATTCTGGACAGAAACAGAACTAGAGCATCACGCACCTACCTAAATCTCCACTACCCGAGCTGCAAAGGTCTCAGATACAAATTAACCTATGCATCAAACTTCTCCTACATAATCACACAATTATGGAATATACTCCCAAAGACTATGAAATCAACTTACGACCATCTAGACTTCAGGAGATCATTAAAGATCTACCTATTCAGAACAGCATTTCCCACCAATCTAACCTAGATGCCTCCAATCTGCAACACAGCAAAGCACAAGCTGTACTGGACACTACATATTACTTCCTATCCTTGATCCCTAGGCACCCTAATATACTAGTTTTACCTGACCCTAACATCAAATTGTATTTGCTTCCATACTGGTCTAGGCGATCGCCTTGACCGGTAAGATGTAAGCCACATTGAGCCTGCAAATAGGTGGGAAAATGTGGGATACAAATGCAATACGGGGGGGGGGGGCATACACAGAGGCAAAGCATATCCCTTTTGCACTTAGGTGCCTACACTTACAGCAGATCTATGACTGGAGTAACTGCAGACACCTAGGCACAAGGCACACTGCTACGACATTATGCTAGAATGTATTTATTTATTTATGTATGTATGTATGTATTTATTTATTTATTTATTTATTTATTTATTAGGATTTATGTACCACCTTTTTCAAGGAATTCACTCAAGATAATGTACAGCAAGAATAGGTCAAATATAGGCAATTGACAATTACAGGAGTAAAATTATTCAAATAACAGTACAAGGTATGGCATAGTATTACAATGTCAACACAATAAAACATTTTAATAGCATAGGGTGTAAGCAAAAATGGAACATATAGCTAGATAAGATAGAGCAACAGGAGTAAGAAAATAACTTGGTTTCTATATATCGTGCCTTAATAACAAGCAATTATCAGCAGTAATTGGCATTAATTAAATTTATGCACAGAAATCACTAAGTGTTTTCTGTAATGTGATGCGCATAAATTCTAAGTTGCATAGTTGAAAAGGAGGCGTGACCATAGGCGGAGCATAGACATTTCTAAACTCTGTGTGTACTTTTATAGAATACACCTGCTCTGCGCCTAATTTAGGCATTCGGATTTATGCCAAGTAAAACATAGCATAAATGGCCATGACTAAATTTCATCATGTGGACAGGCATTCAGGGTAATTCTGTATACCGCATGGAAATTTAAGTCTCTTATATTAAACATTTAAGTGAATTTAGAAATTTTTTTAATTTAGGTACTTTAGAGAATACGCCTAGGCATATATTTTTTCACACATAATTTTCAGGTGCAATATATAGGAATCTAGCCCTAAGGGACTAATTTAAAGAAAGTTGCACATGAGGTCAGAATGGTGCTTGAAAGTTTAGTTAGGGTAGGAGTGGATAAACATGTTCTGCTACAGTATGTGCAGCCAGTGTCATACCATGTGTGTTTGTGTGTGACTAGTGGGATAGGGTCCCTTTTACCAAGCTACAGCAAAAGGGGGCCTGCGCTGGCGTCAGCACATGTTTTTGTTGCTGCACGCCAAGGCCCCCTTTTACCAGAACGGGTAAAGGGTATATCTTGCTTTTCTGCAGGAAATGGCCATGTGGCAAGTAAAGCACTTGCCACTGGGCCATTTTGGGGGGAGCCCTTACTGCTACCCATTGAGGTGGCAGTAAGGGCTCCTGCACTACCTTAACAATAACTGGGCAGCACGCGGCACTGCTCAATTACATTTAGATATGATGGCACACTGGGGGTGGGAAGTACCGCCGGGCTGCTGCAGTAGCCTGATGGTACTTCCTTTTTAGTGAGCAGTAAGCCCACGTTGGGTTTACCACTACTTTGTAAAGGGGGCCCTTAGTTACTTCTTCCTTTAAAGGCCTGGTTGGTGAGCCAAGCTTTCTCCTGCTTCTTGAAGTAGAGATAGTCTTGTGTTAAGCAAAGCCTTTCATGGAATGCATTGCAGAGTATGAGGGCTACTCCGGAGAAGGCCCACTGGCAGATATCACATTACATGATGTCCTTTGGAGAGGGTATGGTTTGGGATAGTTGTTGGGGTGACCTTGGAGGTGTTTAGAGGGAGATTCTGTTCTTCAAGTCCTCTGGGCCATTTTCTTTAAACGCCTTGAAGATCAGACATAGAGTTTTAAATTTAGCCATGTATTGTACTGGTAGCCAGTGAAGTTTTTGCAAAAATAGTGCGATGTGGTAATGCTGCCTAGACAGTCATGTTCTATTATATAATATACTCCCATTGTGCATCCACAGCATACCTAAATAAAGGCATCCAGTTGTAAATTTGCCCCCATAGTGCCACTGAAAATTCCCTCTAATTGCTCCAGCACTCTGTGTAAAGTGCTAGGCCACAACAAGGGGCAAATGGAAATATTTTACCCAGCTGTTCAGATAGTGGTGATATTCAGTTGCTATCCATATACTAAAGAGATTTAAGATAGGTCAGAAAAAATGCTGTACAAACTTAACTCACATTACTACACAGTCATGGGGGAACTCTATGTACAGAGTGGATGAGTACCCTAATGGTTAGTGCAGTGAGCTGAGATCCTGGGGAACTGGGTTTAATTCCCCCTGCAGCTTCTTGTGACCCTGGGCAGGTCACAAAACCCTCCATTGACCCAGGTACAAAAAACACCTTAGACTGTGAGCCCACTAGGGAGAGAGAAAGTACATATATCCCCAAATTCAATATATATTGTGTTTTGAGTGTCACACACAAAGTAATTGAATAGCAAGCTAATTAGTGCTGATAATTGGCATACTTACAAGCAATTTTTAGCACTAATTAGATTTAATTAGCAGTTGCAAACTTATATTTAGGTGCTGGATCCATGCCTAAATGTTATGTGCAAGTCCAAAAAGGGGGTGCAGAAATGGGAGGGTCATGGGTAGATCAGGGCATTCCTAGAATTTATGTATGCAGTTATAGATTAAGGGAGAAATGTGCCTAACTTAGGCTTGAAGATTTGCACCATGTTTCAGTTGCTGTAAATGGCTGTACCTAAAGTTAGTGTGATTCTTGGACATAAGCATTATTTTAAAAATGTGATTTATAGAATAGCACTGAGCGCTATTTTTTTTTGGCACTGATTTTTTAGGTGCCATATATAGAATCTAGCTCATAATTCCCCTAATACTATACAAGCGCTTAAAAATCTACACACAAATTTGAGTGTGTGCCCCATTTGCACATGCATTTTAAAATTTAAGCACATGAGTTGGAAAAGGGGGTGCAGAAATGGGAGGGTCATGGGTGAATTGTGGCAGATCAGGGGTGGTACTTTTAATTATGTGCGTAATTATAACATAAAGGGGGCTCTGTGCTTAAATGTAGGCACAATTCCTGGGCTTAAGTGCCAAACCTTAGGTGCAGTTACAGAATACCACTATGCACTTTTATTGACGCTGATTTGTTAGGTGCTATTTATAAAATCCCCTCCCCCAACCCAATGTGTACAGCACTGCATACATCTAGTAGCGCTACAGAAATGATTGGTATTATAGTATAGTATATGTCCCTGCCAAGGTTTTGGCATGGAAAATCATTCTAATGGATGGAATGGGCAGAAATAACAGATCTCTGCAAAATGACACTAGTGCCTGAGTGTTTCTGTGCAGATCTGAAAAGGGAGCATGGCCATGGAAGGGGTATGAGCGCATCAGGGGCAGTCCCTTAAAATGTGCAGAGTGTTATAAAATAATGCAGATCTGCACACAACTTTGGCATGCCAGGATTTACACCTGGTTTCAGTTGGTGTAACTCCTTGCACGTAAAGTTGAGCACGGATCTCAGAGCTATGAACTACAGTAATACCTCGGTTTTCGTTGGTTTCAGTTTTCGTCGATTTTTTCCGTGAAACATTTGTCTTGGATTTCGTCGGCATGCCCACATGACCTCGCTGCTAACTTTTCAAAAACAAAGGGCGACCCATGTGTTCTGCTCAGTGTGGCGTTGTTTCTTGTTGTGTGAGCATCACCCCACACGTCTAGCCAAACAATTCCATTGCTTTCCAGTGTTGATTCATTTGGAAATAATTGCCTCGGTTTTCGTCGGTTTCGGATTTTGCCGATTGTTTTCGGACGGATTATCGACGAAAACCGAGGTATCACTGTATTCTATAAAGAAGGGAAGGGAATGGGATTTGATATATTGTCTTTCTGTGGCTACATTCAAGGCAGTTTATGTATTATATACAGGCAATTAATTTGTACCTGGAGCAATGGAGGGTGACTTGCCCAGAGTCACAAGGAGCTGCAGTGGGACTTGAACCATGTTCCCCAGGATCAAAGTCTACTGCACCAACCACTAGGCTACTGTATCTGTAGGTACCTATAGGGAATGCATTTTCACACATTTTGATATATAACACACACATATAATGCAGTTGCATAGAAATGTAGGGTACTTGGTATTGTGTTTATCAGGGGGTGGTGGTAGCCACCACACACCAAGAACAGGTAATGATGCCTGCCACTAAACATTTCTGCTTTGGTCTGAAGGTTTGAGACTACTTGCACCAATCCTAGGACACTTGTTATAGAATACCATTTGGCACCAACTTTTGAGCACCATTTACTGAATCCAGCACATAGTGGATGAATATTGCTTCTGTCTGTGTAGTCACTGGTGGCAAGTGCTAGCCATGTGTAGTCTATTATGTGTAGTCAATACTGCTGTCTATCTGGATATTCAGGGATTATTATAATTTAACCCTCAAATTGTTAGGGAGGTGGTGGTTACCACCACCCCCTCAATTTGTTTTGCTAGAATTTTTTGTCTTATCACAATTACCTTAAGTGCCTTTAAGTATCTGTAGGGAATGCATTTTCACACATTTTGGTATATAACACATACATATAATGTAGTTATTTAGAATTGTAGTGTGCTTTGTATTAAAGTTACCAGGCAGGGGGGTGGTAGCCACCACCCACCAAGAACAGGCCATGATGCCTGCCACTGAACATTTCTGCTTTGGTGTGAAGTTGTCCCTTGATTTATTAACTGAAGGAACATGATGTTCTATTTCTTCCCCTAATTTGGTGAGTGTACTTACTAATTTATCTTGAAAGATGTGATGTCATCAGAGGTCAATTTATTGTAAACATGGCATTAGCACGCAGTCGTAATAAGCGTTTTTCTGCTAAACAGGCCTTAGAAATTCTTTTAGCCGACAATGATAGTAGTAATGTTGAAGTCACTGATTCTGATACCAGTGATTATTTGTCAAGTGAGGATGTCTCAGAGATAGAGGACAACATTGAAACCTGTGGTGAGAATGCCGAAGAAAGTTGTGAATGTATTTCACAAGAGACTGTCTTTATTACCATCGATGAGAACTGCGCAAGTTGGCAGTCTTGAAAAGAAGTTTGTGGTCATGTTAGAGCTCAGGAGCAGTGGACCAGTGAAGATCGTTCAAGAGGAACACCAGTCTCTGATGTGATTACAGCATGCTGTGGTCGCCAATGGCAATTCATCGCTCCATCAGCTACCGTGAAATGCTGCCCTGCTAATATTGTCCATGAAAAGTTTGGCCCACATAATTTGGCTTTGAAAACAACTTCAATAAAGGAAATCTTTAAGACTTTTGTCACAGATGAAATGATTCAGCTCATAGTAAATCACATGAATGGAGAAGGTGAGATAATGGCGGAAAAGTTCAACAAAAAAACATCCAGCTCACTTGCCTACTTGCACCATTGAAATTTGGGCATTGATAGGACTCATGATTTTGTGAGGGATTTACCCTAGTTATCGTGAGCCAGTGAAAGGCCTCTGGAACCTTCAGTCAGGTTATCCCATATTTATTGCCACTATTTGTCTATTAGATTGTAAGCTCTTTGAGCAGGGACTGTCTTTCGTCTATGTTTGTGCAGCGCTGCGTATGCCTTGTAGCGCTATAGAAATGCTAAATAGTAGTAGTAGTAGTAGTATTCCCACGTGCTTGGTTTGAATTGCTGCTTCCTGTGCTACGTTTTGATGACAAGGCCACAAGAGATGACAGAAAGGGGCATAATCGAATGGAAACGTCTATCTCCATGGGCGTTTATCTCCGAGAACGGGTCCGTGAAGGGGCGGACCGAAGCGTATTTTCAAAAAACATGGACGTTTATCTTTTTTTGAGCTGGGCGTTTTTGTTTTTCAGTGATAATGGAAACCGAAAGCGCCCAGCTCAAAAACGAATAACTCCAAGACATTTATTCGTGGGAGGGGCCAGGATTTGTAGTGCACTGGTCCCCCTCACATGCCAGGACACCAACCGGGCACCCTAGGGGGCACTTTTACAAAAAAAAAAAAAAAAAAGGAAAACAGCTCCCAGGTGCATAGCACCCTTCCCTTGGGTGTTGAGCCCCCCAAATCCCCCTCAAAACCCACTGCCCACAAGTCTACACCATTACTATAGCCCTAAGGGGTGAAGGGGGGCACCTACATGTGGGTACAGTGGGTTTGGGGGGCGGTTTGGAGGGCTCCCATTTACCAGCACAAGTGTAACAGGTGGGGGGGATGGGCCTGGGTCCACCTGCCTGAAGTCCACTGCACCCCCTAATAACTGCTCCAGTGACCTGCATACTGCTGCCAGGGAGGTGGGTATGACATTTGAGGGTGAAATAAAAAGTTGTGAAACGGCATATTTTGTGGTGGGAGGGGGTTTGTGACCACTGGGGGAGTCAGGGGAGGTCATCCCCGATTCCCTCCAGTGGTCATCTGGTCATTTAGGGCACTTTTTGGGGCCTTATTCGTGGAAAAACAGGGTCCAGGAAAAGTGCCCTAAATTCTCGCTAAAAACGCATATTTTTTTTTCCATTATCGGCGAAAGGCGCCCATTTCTGATCGGCCGATAACCACGCCCCAGTTCCGCCTTCACCACGTCTTCGACACGCCCCCATCAACTTTGTCCGCATCCGCGACGGAGTGCAGTTGAAAACGTCCAAATTCGGCTTTCGATTATACCGCTTTATTCGTTTTTGTGAGATAAACGTCTATTTCCCGATTTGGGTCACAATATAGGCGTTTTTCTATTTCGATTATAAGCAGGAGAGTGACATTTGAAAATTTTGCAGCTATATGCAAAGTGTTTGACATTTTCAATGAGAGATGTAGAGACAACTGCATGCTTTCTGACCATGTGATCTTGATGAAACTTTGCAAAAGTTTTGAGGCAAATGTCAATTCAGAGTATATATGCCTCAGAAGCCTGGGAAGTATAGCTTGTTGTTTTATGTTCTGACAGATTCCTAACCTTGATACATGTCACGTATACTTCCATACACAGGAAAAGCCAAGAACACACCTCTGCAGAGTCCCTCAGTGATTGTGAAAGAGTTGTGCCAGCATCTCTATGGTTCTGGAAGAAACATTACAATGGACCGTTACTACACAACCATGACCTGATCATTTTCGGAATATACTTCATTTGACTGCATATTCCTGAGGAAATGAAGAAAACTGACGACAGGGTATGAGATTTGCTTAGTCCAGTTATGTTGCTGTCACATATTCCCAAATCAAAAAGGAATGTTTTGCTATTCACAACAAAACACAATCAACCTGATATTTCTCAGAGATAGGATCACAAACCAGAGGTCATTTTTGGCATATAATGAAGACAAAGGTGGTGGCGACATTGTAGATTTGATGCTTGATACTTACTGCTGTAAGGTTGCATCAAGAAGATGGCCAAAGTTAGTTTTCTACACAATCTTCAATGTAGCAGCCATAAACATCTTTGTCATTTGGAAGCACAAACATCCAGAGTGGAAACAAAAAAAAAAAAGAAGCATCAGCAACACTGCTTATTTCTGACTGAACTTGGCATGTCACTGGTTCTTCCAATGGTTGAAGAGTAGGCAGCAAATTTAGTGGGACTTCAGAACAACATTCAGTGAGCTATCGGTGCCATTCTGGAAAGACCAATCACGTCATCCTCTACAGCACATTCTGTCAGCAACAGCGCATCAAGATGGCACATGTGCGTGAAGGAATCATATGGAAATGGTTACAAGAAGTGGAAGAACAATGCCAACAGAGTTAGGCAGCACTGCAGAATTTGTAAGAAGCCAACATGCCTGAACTACTACTACTACTACTATTTAGCATTTCTATAGCGCTACAAGGCGTTCGCAGCGCTGCACAAACATAGAAGAAAGACAGTCCCTGCTCAAAGAGCTTACAATCTAATAGACAAAAAATAAAGTAATCAAATCAAATCAATTAATGTGTACAGGATGGAGGAGGGGAGGGTAGGTGGAGGTGAGTAGTTACAAGTGGTTACGAGTCAAAAGCAATGTTAAAGAGGTGGGCTTTCAGTCTAGATTTAAAGGTGGCCAAGGATGGGGCAAGACGTAGGGGCTCAGGAAGCACTTAGCCAAAACAATCAGTGTGTAAAGTATTAGGCCTACACATCAATTAATTGTAGCTGTTAGCATTAAGGCAGTAGTTAGAATCTTGTTAAACCTTTCCATTTGCAACTTACCTGCATTGTTGGCAATTTAAGTTGTTTATGAAGAATAAAAGATGTGCATCTTTTATGTGCATACACAAGAAATTCTTTAAGTTTTTTTGCAATCCAGATATTGTTTCATATTTATAATTCTGCACAATGCTAAGAACCAGCTTTGTTGACTGCTTGCTTGAATTGGCTTCTGAATAACTTTCAAATGATGTATTACATGGGACCAATCACTAATAAATCTACAAAAATATGGGGATGGTGGTAACCACCCCCCAGATAGTGCATGTTACAAAACAAAACAAAAAGCTTGGTAGTTCAATGGTTAATGCTGTTAGGGGCATTTTAAACAAACACCACAGTGTTTAAACATTGATCCAACTATTTTTAGTGGCACTTCATTCTAAAACTCTTTCATGCACAGAACAACTTCTATTTCAATGTTCTAGCAACTGTTGGGTGCTTAAGACCACATACCTTCTAAATGCATGAAAAAGAAGCATTGTCGTTTTCATTTGTGTATACTGGAATGCCAAAGTTAAGTGGATTGTCTAATATTGCTCAAAATCAATGGAAAAACGTTGCACCCTGAGCTTTTAACTCTTAAACCAGCATTCTAGTCACCTGCATATTTTAAAAAAGTAGAGCATTTTTTTGTTTTATAAACAATAATATCTCTACGTTCTGAAGGAGATATTTCATATTTTAAGTAGTCTTTCTCACCATTTGCTTTCTTGTCTCCTGAAATGCACTTGGAAACACTGGACAAATTCTTTTTGAGGATCATTTTAACAATAAAATCCCAAATTTTGTCAGTTAAACTGATATTTGAAAACGGTCCACCCAGTGGAATACTGCACATTTAATTGTAATCTAATTTAATTTAAACATTTATATTATCCCCTTTCACCAGTAGAATGTCAGAAGATTACAATAACACAAATGCAAAGCAATACAGTTATCACATTAAGGGTGCTTTTACTGTACCTTAATTTCCCATGGGGGTGACTAATTTGCGGTCGGTTAGTCACTCCCCTAGTATATGGATAATACAGATTATGACTGACCTCACTGACAAAGAAACAGAAGAACTTCCCTCCACAGGTAACACACATTACAAAAAACAAAAAACAACAACAACAAAACAAATAGTAGAGGTGACCAAAAGCCAAAAAAGGGGTCCACACCAAGGGTGCTGCAAAATTTATTAATCTTCAAAGGACTTGACAAGAATTATGTTTTGGCCACAAGGGCTTACATCAGGAGTCTGAAAAATTGTCAGTGGTCTGTATGTCAACACACTGTGTTTATTTATTTATTTGCTGCATTTGTATCCCACATTTTCCCACCTATTTGCAGGCTCAATATGGCTTACATTATGTCACAAAGGCGGACATCATTAACAGAATACAAAATATTGTTGCAAATAAGGAACCAAGAAAAACAGGTAAATTAGAAGTAATAAGTAAGTGATTCGGAATATGTGAGTGGGGGTAAGACAAGGTATAATGTTCAGTAATGATAATGAGGATTAAAGTGTTTAATATCAATAAGCTTGTTAAAACTTACAGCAAATAAAAGCAGCTTCAAAAAACATTCATGGGAAAGCATACGGTCTCTTAGACACTGCAAACAGCATGTAGAGGTCAATTATGTTTGCAGTGTCTAAGACACCATATGCTTTCCCATGAATATTTTTTGTAGCTTCTTTTTTGCCATAAGTTTTAATTGGCTTATTGATATTACAGTAGGGCCCTTTTACAAAGGTGCATAAGGGCCTATGTGCATCTAGCACGCGCCAAATTGGCATTACCGCCCGGCTACCATGTGCCCCAGGTGGTAATTCTGAATTTGGCACGTGCCTACCTGGCGGTAGAAGGCAGTTGGCGCATGCTGCATACTTACTGCCCGGGTAACGCGTGAGACCTTACTGCTAAATCAAAGGGTGGCGGTAAGGTCTCAGGCCGAAAATGGAGTGCGCTGGTTTTCATTTTGCCACTCATCCATTTTCCGGCCCATGAAAATAATCCCTTTTTTCCAGATGCAGTACAATAAGGGTCCGTCATGTGCCAAAAACATGCGCCCACGCTGCCACAGGCCATTTTTTGGCGCATTTTTTAAAAAGGGCCCCAGTGTATTGATATGCAGGCCACTGATAATTCTTCAGACTCCTGATGCAGGCCCTTGTGGCTGAAACACAATTCCTGTTGAATCTTTTGAAGATTAATAAATTTTACAGCACCCTTGTTGTGGACCTCTTTTTTTGTTTTTGGTCACCGTTTTTTTTAACAAACTCACTGATAAGGCAGTTATTTTAAGTCTATTCTATAATGAAAAGAAGGTGTCTATAGAATAGAAATGCTAGTGGTCAAAAACATGTTTGCCTATTTGTGAGCTGGAATGCATGTAAATTATAGTAAATATTCATATCTGTGCATTCTACCCACACACCACTCAAATTGCTCCTATGAACCTTCACCAGCAAAGGACACAGCATCAAATCATGGGGCAAACTTTTTTGCTAGTCGGGATTCTGTAAGTGACTGGTTATGCTCATAAATGACTAGAATGCTGCCATTTATCTGTCATGAAACCTACAACTTGGCAACTCCATAAATTCATGCAAATTTGCAGCAGAATTTACAGAGTAACATAGAAGGGCATTTTCAAAAGAATGTCCAAATCAGAATTAGGATGTCAGCTCATAACATCCCCCCCCCCAAAAAAAACAAAAGTCCATCTCACAGCCATTGTTGAAGAAGAAAAATGCTGGGGGGGGGGGGGGGGGGGGGGGGTTCCTGTACGAAAACATGTGAGAACATCCAAAATAAATATCCAAAAATAAAATGTGTAAACTAAACAGCCAAAAATGAATGTCTAAAATAAAACATCCAAACTAAGAATGCCAAAAAACCAGGGACAAGGATGGTCTGTCTAGCAGCATTTGTGCAAAAATGACCGACCAGATGCCCCTGCAGAGCAAAGGGGTAGCCTAGAGGTCAGTGCAGTGGACTTTAATCCAGGGCACCCAAGTTCATAGTCCACTGCAACTAAGCCCTACAGAGACAGGAAAATGCCTACTTTACCTGACTATACCCCACTTCAATAGCCCTCAGTAGGTATATCTCTTCTTCTGGAGGGCTCAAAATTTAAACGTAAAAAGAAAAGAAAGAGAGAGAGAGTGTTGAAGTGGGATTTGAACCTGGGTCTGGGTCTGGATCTCTCCCCCCCCCCCCCCCCATTTACATTCCACTGTACTGATCACTAAGTTGCTTGCTGCTGTGTTCAGAATGTCCACAATACCTGATGTTGTCAGGGAGCCTAGTTTCCCTTTCAGGAATCACTTTCAAGTGTGAAGGAAGGGGACAGTAAACAACTTGAGGACTTGGGAGGGGTCATGTCTTAATCTCTCCAGTGGTCAACTATTCAATCAGAGCACCTTTTTATACCCTGAATGTGATTGAAACGGGTCTAACTTAGGACACTCTTCTTTTCTGACTTGGACATTTCTTCCCATTCAATTTTCACTGTTGGAGGTCCTAAATTTGCGCCTTCCCTAGTCCTGCTCTAAACATACCCACAAAGTGCCTCCTTGCTATTTGAATGAACTGCAGTATAGCGTGTCCAAATTATGCCTTTCAAAAATCGGTATTTGGATGTTTTTGGCAGATGGATTTTTTTTGAGGCATTTTGAGATGTCCGTCTGCTTTGAAACTGAGTCCCATAGAGGGGCATAATCGAACGGTGCCGGCCAAATCGATGGCCGGCCATCTTCGGGGCCGGCTCCGCAAAGGGGCGGAGCCAACCGTATTTTCAAAATACGGTTGGGGCTGGCTAAATCAACATTTAGGTCAAATGTTGAGATCGCCGGTTTTCAGCCATAATGGAAACCGGGCTCAGCCATCTCAAACCTGGCTAAATGCAAGGCATTTGGTTGTGGGAGGAGCCAGCATTTGTAGTGCACTGGCCCCCCTGACATGCCAGGACACCAACCGGGCACCTAGGGGGCACTTCTAAAAATTAAAAAAACAAAACAAAAATAGGTCCCAGGTGCATAGCTCCCTTATCTTAGGTGCTGAGCCCCCCAAATCCCCCCCAAACCCACTCCCCACAACTCTACACCATTACCATAGCTCTAAGGGGTGAAGGGGGCACCTACATGTGGTTACACTGGGTTTGGGGGGGCTTTGTGAGGGCTCAACATTAACCACCACAAGTGGAACAGGTAGGGGGGATGGGCCTGGGTCTACCTGCCTGAAGTGCAGTGCACCCACTAAATACTGCTCCAGGGACCTGCATACTGCTGTCAGGGAGCTGGGTATAACATTTGAGACTGGCATACAGGCTGGCAAAAAATGTTTTATTTTATTTTTTGGGGGTGGGAGGGGGTTGGCGACCACTGGGGGAGTAAGGGGAGGTGATCCCCGATTCCCTCTGGTGGTCATCTGGTCAATTGGGGCACTTTTTTGTGACTTGGTCCTAAAAATACATGGACCAAGTCCAGCCGGTGAAATGCTCGTCCGAGCCGGCTATCTTTTTTCCATTATAGGGTGATCTCGTAACCACGCCCCCGTCCCCACTCCACCCCCATCCCTCCTTCTGTACCCTCCCTTGAAGGTTGGCCAGCTCCGCGACGAAAAAGCAGTTGGCGCCGGCAAACTTCGGCTTTCGATTGTACTGATTTGGCCGGGATCAGGAGATCGCTGGCCATCTCCCAATTTGTGTCGGAAGATGGCCGGCGATCTCTTTCAAAAATGAGCTGGATAGTAACATAGTAGATGATGGCAGATGAAGACCTGCATGGTCCATTTAGTCTGCCCAATAAGGTGGCCAGAGCCACACCTGCCACTCTGTGCAGGTTACACTCTGTCACGATCAAAAACTGGCATCAAAAATAGGGCAATCACACAATCATGGAAGATCTGTTTTATAATTTTGATACCGCATAATCACATTCATCATCAATACTTCATTAAACCAGCAATCCAACAATGTTACAAACTGACATTTTACATGCTATCAACCTTGAGGTGTTTCCCCTTCCAACACTCATAGCATGTGATGTGAATGTGATGTAAAAAAAACACACACACACACCAATATTCAGCCAGCGGTGGTCAGTATTTTTTAAAACGCTGATCATCGTCGGCTAACCAATATTCAGTGCCGGGCCATTGACCGGGCACCGGCACTGAATATCATGGATTTGTTTGGGTGGGTTGGGCACCCGGCACTTATGTGGGCCCAGTCAATATTCAGCCAGGGTCACATAAAAATTCTGTGGCCCTGGCTGAATATTGGGCTGCCAGCCTACATAACTTTTTTTTAAATTATTTTTTTTTAATAAAGCCCCTTGGCCCCCTCAAGACCCCTACCAATGTCCCCTTCTTTCCCTAACCCCTCCCAGCCCACATCAAGATCCCTCCACCCCCGGAAGACCCCTGCTCCCCAGCTGTGCAAGCAGGCCCTCCCTCCAGGCTTACCTTTATCCCTGGTGGTTCAGCAGGGTCATTGGGGGCAGGAGCAACAGGGCTGCAGTGCTGCCCCTAATGACCCTGATGGACCGCCAGGGATACAGGTAGTCCCAGAGAAAGGGTCTGTCTGCATGGCTGGGAGGGGGGGGGGGGGCTTGATGTGGGCTGGGAGGGGGAGGGAAAGAAATGAATATTGGCAGGGAGGGCTTGAGGGTGCTTGAGGGCTTTAGTTAAATAAAAAGTTTAAACATTTTTAAAGTTAAGTGGGTGCCTGCCCGATATTCAGAGCCATCACCTACATAGCTAAGCGGCCTTATTTAGGACAGATCTTGCCGGCACGCACATAACCTGGGGCTCCTCCCCAATGCCGCCCCCCCAGCACCGTCCCTGACCTGCCCACTTTTTTGTTTGGGTGGACTAAAAGGATATTCAGCAGCACTTTCTAATTAAGTGCCGCTGAATATCCCTGATTAGGCAGCAGAAATCTATTTAAGCAAGCAGGAGAGACTCCTATCTACTTAAATTGCTTTGAACATTGGCCCCAGAAGCTTTTCCTTCTCTGAGCAGGGATCCTGACCTGGAACAAGTGACTCTGGTTCTCCACTTTCCTAGGATCTGTCCTAATTGTAAACCGTGTGATGTACAAGTTGCACATCACGTGGTTTACAATTGCTTACCTAATGGACATCTTTCAAAAGAACATTTGTCACCCTCATGAGACATAAAATTGTATGTCTCATGAGGGTGACAAATGTTCTTTTGAAAGATAACAATTAGGTATCATTTAAAAAAAAAAAACAACCTTGCATATTAAACAAGTCATTACAATAATGTTACTTTTACTATACACACATTTCTCACTCAAGTCATGTATAAATTCTTTGAGAATGAAATATTAACATAACAAAGTACCTTAATTTTGTTCCCTTTCTGTACAAGACAACTAATTTAGTAGCAATAGTCTATAAATTAGAGTGTACATGAGAGATGATTACAATTAAATATTTCTTTATTAAAGATAACGGCAGTCATCAATAATAAGGGAGTGTTCTAAAAAGGAGGTGCTTCTACCTCAGGCCTTAATTCTAATATCCCCCCAGTCATTTAGATGTGGTCCCAGATCTATGGAAAAAGCCATAATTAAATTAGACCGATACTTAAAAAGGGCCTTAAATGCTTCTAGCCCTTCAAGCTATCATCCTATCTAAAATGTATGTTTTCTATCAAAGTTGATTGAAACAGTTGTCTTTCCACAATTACCTAACTATTTTGAACATAAACTTGTCCTTCCTTTCCAGGACAGATTTCGATCAAACTACAGCACAGAGACAGTTGTAGCTAGTCTACCGAGTGATCTTCGTTTTCTTCTTGATAATAATCAAATAATCCTTCTCATTTCTATTGACCTCTCTTCTGCTTTTGATCTGAATGCTACTAGCTCATCTTTTTGACAATGTTCTACAATGGTTCTCTTCCTTTCTTGTAATTGTTCATTTACAGTTAAATGCCAATGTAAGTTGTGTGTTCCAGGAGTCTAGTCTATCTTCTTTATTGTTCAACATTTTTCTTAGCCTGTTAGTTTTGTAATCCAGGATGTGGGAATTAGAGTGCTAATTTATGCAGCTGATATTGTCCTTTATTATTCCACCTGCCATCACAGCCAGATATTAGTCCATTACAACAACGTCTTTCCATAGTCGCTAATTGCCTCTCAACACACAATTTAGAGTTCAGTACTGATAACACAACAACATGCTGGATTCCCGCAGACTTTCACAATCTAAGTTACCGCTTCATCTTTTTTAAATCCCAGTAACCCTGATCACCACTTTCCATTACTTAGGTTTAATTATTGAATCCAGCCCCAGTTTCAGAAGCAATCTGGTTTTTGTGCTCTTTGTCGTATTCATTCGCGTCGCAACATTCGTGATTTGTCTGCTTTTCACATTCTTGTATATGTTCTTGTGATGTCTCACATTGATTATTGTAACACTGTTTAAGCAGGTATAACACAATCCAAGTTCAAAAAATTTCAAACATTACAGAATACAGCATCTTTTCTTTGCAAAGCATGTCAGTCAGATCACATTTCCCCACTTTTAATTTGTTTACATTGGTTAATCATTCACATCAGAGTGCATTTTAAAATACATTGGGGCTAATTTTCAAAAGAGAAAAATGTCTAAAAAGTGGCATAAAGCAGCATTTGGACATTTATTATCTCACAAAAATGTCCAAATTGGTGTTTTCAAAACCTATTTTTTAGATGTTTTTCTATTCTGTTTGTTTGCAGTGCATCCAGTGGGTATTCCTAAGACTTGGATTTTTTTTCAGCCATAAAGGAACAAAATAAAACTGTCCAGGACTAAAACTAAGATGTTTTCACTAGACCTGTTTTTAGAACAAATAAAGGCACAAAAGGTTGCCATAAATGACCAGATGGCCACTAGAGAGAATCAGGGAAGACCTCTCCTAATGGTCACTTATCCCCCCCCCCCCAAAAAAAGTGATTATACTCAGGTCCATTAGAGTAGCATACAGCTCCCTGGAGTAGTGTAGTGGTGTGTGCAGAGCACTGTAGACAGGTAGACCCAGGCCCATACTTCCCTTCTACCTGTTACTCTTGTGGTAGAAACTGTGAGCCCTCCAAAACTCACCAGAAACCCACTGTACCCACATATAGGTGCCCCCTTCACCCATAAGGGCTATTGTAGTGGTGTACAGTTGGGGGTAGTGGATGTTGGGTGGGTTTTGGGGGTCTCAGCAGACAAAATAAGGGAGCAATGGTGAGATGTATACCTGGGAGCATTTATTTGAAGTCCACTGCAGTGCCTCCTAGGGTGTCCCATTGCTCTCCTGGGATGTCTGAGGAGACCAGTCTACTAAAAATGCTGACCCCTCCTATATCCCAATGGCTTGATTTTGTACATTTTTTACTTGGACTTTTTTTTCTTTTTCGAAAATGGTAAAAAAAAGAAAAAAAAACCAAAACCATAAAAAGCACAAAATCTTGTTTGAAACGGTATTTTTGAAAAAAGGATGTTTTCCTTTTTTCAAAAATGACTTTCTTTCCTATTCGGACTTAGATATCATATCAAAAATGCCCCTCTTACAATCAGGGCACCCCATCTTATCTTTCTGTTCACATCGTATACTCCAACTGGGTCCCTTCAATCTTTGGACTCACATCATATGGCTGTATCCTCACCTTATCTTGCATACCATGAAACTACTAAACACTCAACATTTTACTTTTGTGCTCCTCAGATTTGAAATAGCTTGCTGCCTAACATACGACTGGAACAATCTTATTCCAAATTCAAAATTATCCTCCATCTTAAGTAGAGAGGTTTGGTAGCCGTGTTAGTCCACTCTTAAAGGTTATCAATAGAAATCAAACAAAATAAAACATGGGAAAGAAAATAAGATGATACCTTTTTTATTGGACATAACTTAATACATTTCTTGATTAGCTTTCGAAGGTTGCCCTTCTTCCTCACATCGGAAATAAGCAAATTGCTACCTCATTTGCTTATTTCCGATCTGAGGAATAAGGGCAACCTTCGAAAGCTAATCAAGAAATGTATTAAGTTATGTCCAATAAAAAAGGTATCATCTTATTTTCTTTTCCATGTTTTATTTTGTTTGATTTCTAAAAATTATCCTCAAAACCTATTATTTTGAGAAAACATTTTAGCATTTATTTTCAGCCTTCTGTGTGCCAGCTCTCTCCTGGAAAACATTTTATTTCCTCCTCCCTCTTCCCTTTTATTGAGTGGTATGACTGTTTTTAACTTTCTTATCCATTTATTGGTGTTCTTTTCCCTTGCTAATTTTTATTGTTCTTATCTTTTTGTAAACTGCACTGTTCTTCTAGACAGCTAACAGCGTTATATCAAATCTAAACAATAAACCTAAACATAAATGCTTCTGCTTTAACTGGAAGCAGGTACTGCACACTAATGTGAATGTTAACACACGACCTTCTATCATCAGTTTCCTTACTCCAGTAAAAAGGAACAGCAGAAAACAACTCCACTGTGTGGAGAAAAAGATGCTGTCCTAAAAAAAAACCCGGAATCAATGCTTAATAATACATGTATAGATTGGATCCACTCTCGTGAGCCTACACTTTGTTTTAAAGGCCTCTAAAAGAATTTTTTTAAATCAAAAGCCTGTCTGAGCAAGTTTGTCCTGATGCAGCTATCGCGAAACAAGGGGGCCCTTGTCTTCTCAGGGAGTATGATTCTGTGTGTCAGCAAACACAGCTATGCAACATAGCCTATGAAGTTGGTTCACATTCAAGGGATATTTTGAATACAAAAAAGTTACTTTTTTTTTAATGCTGTGCACAGTGATTTTTTTTCTTGCTTTTGATTTAAAAAAATTCTTTTTGAGGCCTTAAAAAAAAGTGTAGGTTCACGAGAGAGGCTCCAATCTATACTGTATTGATTCTGGATTTCTTGAGACAGCAGCTTTTTCTCCTTGTGATGAAGTTGTTTTCTGCTGTTCCTTTTTATCAGAGTAAGGAAACTAGTGATAGAACCCCTTTAAGGGGATATATGGTCATATTGGGACCTCCCTTGGGCAGTTGAGGTTTCAGGGGTCCTTTTACAAAGCGGCCTGCGGTAGTGTGGGCGTGCCTTTTAGGCACGTGCTGGGTCATTTTTTACCACAGATGGGGAAAAGGCTATTTTTTAATGGAACGGAAAATGGGCCTGTGCTAATATTAAAACTAGAGTGCCTATTTATAGCCTAAGCCCTTACCGCTGCCCATTAACCTGGAGGTAAGGGCTTACATACTACCCCTGTGGTAACCATGCGGCTTGTGCCAACGTGGGTACGCTGTCATTTACCGCTGGGAATGTCCCCTGCGGTAGAAAATAGAAAATTATTTTCTACCGCGGGATTCGGTGTGCTCCAAAATCAGAATTACCGCCAGGCACACGTGCTACCTCAGCAGTAGTGCCGATTGGGCACATGCTACCCACATTTTAGCCCTCCCGTGCCTTTGAAAAAGGGCCCCTTAGTTTGCTAAGTAAAGATTTAGCTGGATTAATGGGATACCCTCTCATTGACATTATTAGCAAAATATTTTTGATATTTCTAGTTTTGGACATTTTGCAAATGTCTTTTTGAAGTGTTTCTTATGTAAATGTTAACACACGACCTGCAATGGAAAATACTGGGAACACCCCTATTAAGCAATGTTTTATATTTAAAATTACTACGGGGTAAAGTCCTGTATTAAGCAGTGGTAACTGCAAATTGCAAAAAAAAAAAATAATAATAATAACATGGGAGCACTTAACCACTCCTGCATTAAATTTGCATTTGCCAGTTAGAATGCACTAATTTGCACTCTAGTTAGCTAATGATTTGACACCCGTTCTCTGTCTATGACATGCCATCTCTAAAAATATATTTTTTAAATAGTTAACAAGCACTTAGCGCATTCTAACAGGCAAAATACCACAAAATATTTTAATGCATTTTGCGGTAGCCTGTTTTTTTGCACACTGTGAGAAAGGGGGTGGCAACCCGGAGGGGTGGGGGAGGAAAGGGCTACCTGTGCCTGCCAGGGATCAAAAGAAGAAAGAGTGGGGCTATAAGAACGACAAGTCCCAGAAGCCCGAGCTGAGCAGGAAGCAGGAGTGGGAGGAGAAGTCCTCTCAGAGGGGAAAGGGGGAGGAGGTTGATTGGGAGATGAAGTCGGAGGAAGGGGATGAGGCACACCTGTGGGAGGAGGGAGTGGTGGAACAGATGGATTGGCAAGGGGGGGAGGGGGAGAGGAATCAGAGGAAATGGATATCTCAGCCTTTGCTGAGGGCCACGAGGAGAGGAGAAAGAGAGCTGTGTCTACTGGAAGAAAAGGTATGAATTCCTTAACCCGGTGGGTGGTTGTCAGGAGTTAGTGCTGACAAATGAGGGAGGTGGGTCTCTAGGTGTTGCCAGTAGGAAGTGCTAAACCTAGAGGAATTCATACCATAGGGGACACTTGGGAACTTTATAGTGTTGCTTGAGAAAAGCTGAACTGTGTGATAAGCATTTGATTCTGAATAGAGACTCTAAAGAAAGGGGCCTGTGCCAGGAACAGGTCCCGGGCCCGAGGCCTGGTTGGGGACTTAATAGCCGGACTGGAAAGAATCTAGGCGGCTAGGCTACAAGGAGGGGGACTCCACCCGGAGACATATACTTGCCAGTAGCCGGTAGGGGTTGAACTAGGGGGTGGGCTACTGGCTGGAGAGAACGCAACTGAGTAAACCTGAGGAAGGTTTGCATAACTTACAAGGATTGCAGACCGCATGGAGAGGTGCAACTAGAGCGCAGACAGCTCGGAGAGGAGCGGAAGTCTGACATTGGTGCGGCTGGGTTGCAGACAGCACGGAGAGGTGCGGCTGGATTGCAGACAGCACGGAGAGGTGCAACTAGAGCGCAGACAGCCCGGAGAGGAGCAGAGGTCTGACAACACTTGGGGCCCTATTACAAAGGCATGTAGGCACCTACATGCATCTAATGCATGTCAAATCAGCACTACCACCCGGCTACTGCGTGACCCAGGAGGTAATTCCATTTTTGGCACACACCCAAAACACGCAGTAGAAAATATTTTCTATTTTTTTACCACAGGGCCCTTACCCGGCGGTAATTGACGGTGTGTGCTGCACACTTACCACGTGGTTAGCGCGTGAGACCTTATCCCTAAGTCAGTGGGTGGCGTTAAGGTCTCAGGCCGAAAATGGACACGTGCTGGTTTACATTTAGCCGCACATCCATTTTGCAGCACATTAAAAAATCCCCTTTTTTCCAGGCATGCTCAGGAAATGGACCATCACGTATTCAAAACACGTGCCTACACCAGCACAGGTCACTATTTGGCATGCCTTAGTAAAAGGGCCCCTTAACGCCATTTAGAAAAGGGCTCCTAAAGGAGGCAAAATCATAGAAAATGGTAACAGCTAATGAATGGAAGTCTCATGGAACAACTGCACCAGACGGAGTATGTAAGCCTTGGATTTTACATGACCAGATCTAAATAATCACTATATCTATCTATCTATCTATCTATATCTCAAACATGTTCAGAAAAACAAAATTAAGTAGAAGTAATGTAATTAAGGTAGTAAGTTTTAAGAGCCCTATTCTAGATTTGGACATACATAAACTAGCATTTACATGTGTATATCACATACACAACCAAATCTAGACTGTAGAAATCCAGGACAGACACATCCAAATGACAAATATGTGCATACTGCAAGGGGGCATGGTCCCATGTCAGGTGATGAATGAACTTTAATTTCCTCAGAGATCTACATAGAAATTTGCAGCTGTTCCTGGGATGACTAGGTTAATTAAAAGGGTGGTTTATGACAATGATTAGGAGAACTCACCCCTTAGTCTTCCAGTGTTTCTTCTACTTCTCCTCTCCCCCCCAAAGATATCAGCTTGGGGAAATATAGATATCTTGGTTTCTAAAATGGCAGACGTTCATGTCTATGGATTGTCACAAACAATGACAGTATGGTACCAGTTGATTTATTAAAAGAAGACCCGTTCTTAAGCTGAATGACAGTTGCCATGGTGAGCATGTGTGGTCTTATTATAATACTTTATTTAAAGAATCTAGTCTGTACATACATATCCTAAGCACCTTATATTAAAGTAAAGCCAAATTTGACTACTTAAGTCTCATATGAGTATGAGAAGTCCTAGAAAGAAAACATGTTTATCCATTATATCATAAGGCAAATTTTCAAAAACAAACTCATTCTTATATTATACTTCTCCCTTATTTAATTAAATCTTCTCTGCTTTCATTGATCAGAAAAATACAGATGCTGTGCTACTGACTGCTCAACAGCATAGTGCTGAGAAAAAGTTTTTTCAAATAAAAATGGGCAAACTCTCTTTTTATATTTCAATGAGTTTACTCAAACCATATCTGTATGTTTATTTAAAAAAGACTCATTTATAATACTAATCTATGTATGATCGTTGTACACTTCCTCCTATGGGATGTAATTTCCTAAAGTTTATTTATTAGGATTTATTTACCGCCTTTTTGAAGGAATTCACTCAAGGCGGTGTACAGTAAGAATAGATCAAACATGAGCAGGAGGCAATTAGAGCAGTAAAAATATTCGAACAACAATACAAAGTATGGCATGGTATACTACTTGCAATGACAACGCAATATGTACTAGAACATTATAATTGGTAGTGAAGGTAAGGCAAAGTTGTAACATATAGATGAGTAAGAAAGTAGGAAGAATTAGAAAGTAAGGTGATTGATTTGAAGAAAGTTGCACGTGAGATCAGAAAGATGGTTAAATATTATCTCAGCTAGGGTAGGAGTGGATAAACATGTCCCGCTGCAGTATGTGCAGCCTGCGTCAATCCTTGTGTGTGTGTGTGTGTGTGTTTATTTTACTAAGCACAGTACCATTTTTAGCTCATGGTAGAAATCAGCTGGCGGTAAATGCAGAGACGCACAAGGGCGTCTCTGCGTTAACTGCCAGCTGATTTCTACTGTGAGCTAGAAATGCTTCTGCAGCTTAGTAAAAGGCCCCTTAAGATTCCTATTGGTTAATAATGGTTCACAAATCTTTATAGTATTGTAAATTGGGATCTTAAAGTGGAAACCAACTCATTTCTAAAATCTAATTATTCTTTAGATTGTTTCTGGAAATCCCTATTTTCGGTTTTGTTGTTGTTGTCAGCCAAGTCATACTTCTAGACAACTATGAACATAAAAACTTTTACTTTAAAAATAAAGATGTTTTATTTTGTGGTCAAAAGGTGAAAGTCTTCCCTGATATGGCAAAGGAGAGGCAAGTCTTAAAAAAATTATTGATTTGAAAACGCATCTCCTTGTATTGGGTGCTACTTTCTTTTTGAAGTTCCCATGCAAGTGTTTGACAGTGTTTCAGGGTCAGAATTATGTATTTTCTGACTCTGGCCATTTAGAAAATTTTACATGTGAGAAAGAATTGACTTCAGGGAATAAATAGGTAAGGAATGAGTTAGAACTGTTAGTCAGCACTTATATCGTACTAGTGTTAGGTTCTGTTTTCCTTTGAGTTCTCTTAGTAGAGGGGCCCTTTTACAAAGGCACGATGAAAAATGGCCTGTGATAGTGTAGATGCATGTATTGGGCATGCACAGAATCATTTTTCAGCTCACCTGTAAAAAATGTCTTTTTAAATTTTTGCAAAATGAAAATTGCCGCAAGTCCATTTGGGTCTGAGACCTTACCGCCAGCCATTGACCTAGTGATAAAATCTCACACGGTAACCGGGTGGTAATGACCTGCGTGCATCAAATGCCACTTGGCGCACATCCAATACGCGCATCTGAAAATCAAAATTATTTTTCAGATGTGCTTATCGGACGCGCACCAAAAATGAAAATACCACAACAGCCACGCATTAGCTGGGTAGCAACTCTGTTTTGGCGCATGTTGGATGTGCGTAGATGCTTACACAACTTAGTAAAAGGGCCCTTAAAATTGCTTTTGCTCCCCTAGATGTAGACTTGGAATATATGTTGTTCTTTGAGTTTTTCCTTATTGTATTATGAAAATTTCTTTCTTTATGAAACTGATATATAAATATAACATTAAAAACTGGATATCCGCTTGCACTCATGTGCACTGTGGGAAATGAATACCCTGAAATGCTAAATAATAGAGAATAATAGAGATATGCACCATGATGTTATCATTTTACATGTGATAAACTAATCTGTAATAACTGAAAGTAAACTACATACGGGGTGTGACCTCTATTTTCTATCATCTCAATAGTGATTGAAAGCAACAAGCATATCATAAAAATATTTTAAAGTCAATTTTCTAATTGAGCCTATGTTTGTTGCAGTTGTTTTTAAATACAAGTTTCTACCAAAGGTTAATCTATAACTTTTCTTTTTATACAGCTTTTGAGTTCAAGGGTCCCAATTTTAAGTTTCCTTTTTGTTTTCTCTATATACAGCAAGTTGCAAGGGCAAATGGATACAACTTCCTGAGTGTTACAGTTGGAAAAAGCCTTTGGGTTATAATGTTGTTGTGTAATTGGATGGATAAGCTCAGTAGTTTGTTACATCACTTCTCATATACTGCAATCGTCACATTTAATGTTACCTTTGATATTCGTTTGTTGTACTGAATTTGAAGCTGAGAGGGCAAAGCTGAGGGTTCAACCAATTCTATTAGTCTTCTTTTTCCTCTTGAGTATGATACCATAACTTTTTTTAGTAGAAAAATTGAGTGTTTGATGAATGTACCCTTTTTTTTCTTATTTTGCTAACGTTATGTACTAGACTGGTAAATTTTAATGGGCAGATCACAGTATCCCTCTGTTCCTTTTTATTGCTGTTTCCTTATAGAAGTGTGGTGCCTCTCTATTTGATTGATTTGCCTTTCTGATAGGCCTTTTTAATATATGCAGTCTTTTACTAAAACTTTCTCGAGTTATCTGCAGCAGGGCCCATAGGAATAAAATGGGCCCTGCTGCAGATAACTCGAGCTAAGCTTTAGTAAAAGAGCCCCTGTGAATGGGATACTGTTTTTCAAGGAACCTACTGGTCATCAGTTCATACTGATGTTCAAAATCTTCTGTAGAAGAGCAAAGATGCCTAAGGAGCATAGTTATCAAAATGGGCTACTATTAATTTGTGTTACATTGCTGTGAATAAGATTTGCATGACTTAGTCATAACACAAATTTTCTAGGATTCTGTGCTAGTATGCAACCTCTCTGTCCAAATTCCAAGTATCTTCTCCTTACAGTTGAAGTGCAAACATCAACTGATCATTTCCCTTTCCATCCTCTGAGCAGTTGAGGCGAGGTGAGCTTCTTGTTGCTCAAAGACATCCTGTACAACACACAATCCTCTCTTTTGGTTGACTTCTTGGCTGTCCACATCAATACCTAATATATCCTTCATGCTGCAACTCTCCTTATGCTTTTGTATGTTTAAGGTTGTGCTTTGATTACATCCAACATTTGCATCAATCTCTTGACTGGAAGGAATACCCCTTCTCAGGCAAAACTACCACATCAGCCTTGCCTTCCTGAAACAAATACAGCCTGCACTTTGAATTTGTTTTCATCCTTGAACCACTTTCTAGACTCGCCAACAAGCATTTACCTCTGGATTCTATAAATGGTGGCAAAATGTGGGTCCCCCAAATTGTGCATGAACCTGAGATCTGCATCAAATAAATTAGTTAATGAGCTACCAACAATCAATTATTGATGTTAATTGGCTGTAATTTTTATTTATATTTTGCTCATACCTTTTTCAGTAGTAGCTCAAGGTGAGTTACATTTAGGTACACTTGGCAGTTCCCTGTCCTAGGAGGGCTCACAATCTAAGTCTATACCTGAGACAATGGAGGGTTAAGTGACTTGCCCAAGATCATAAGGAGTAGCAGTGGGATTTGAACCAGCCACCCCTGGATGGTAAGATTTGTGTTTTAACCACTAGGCCACTCCTCCACTCTATTGTAGGTGTAGATCTGGCTACACATATTTCTATAAAGATCTGCACCCAAATCTTCTCACGTGCAACCAAAAAGGGGGGCATGGCTATAGGTGGGACATAGGTGGGCCAGGAACATTTCAAAGAATTGCATGCTGTGTTCTGAAATTTGGGTGCTGCATGTCCAAGCTGTGTGCCAGGATTTATGCCAGGTTTCAGTTGGTGTAAATCCTTGAGCCCAAAGTTGGATGCCTGAATATGTGCTAAGTGCCCAAAGTGCCCTCTATAGACTAGTGCTAAGCATGAATTTTTCTTTTGTTTTGACTTGAAATTTTTATTAAGCAATTATAGATGAATACAGCAATACATATCAGCAAATATAATATCAAGTACAATAGAATATGAATAGTAAAACATTCCCCAACCACAGATATAAAAAGCAGAAAACCAAAACAAACATCCTGTGGCAACCCCACTCCCTTCATCCATTAGACAGATAGTCCAAACAAAAGTTCTGTAAAATGTCCCACACTAGTAAAAAAGCTGTCCAATCATTTATGTCATGGAGCAGTTAAGTTTTCCATCAAAGGTATATACTGCAGTCTCTGATGCCATCTGGTAATAGAAAATGGTACTGAAGTTTTCCAATCAATTGCAATTGCAAAACAATCTGCTAATAAACAACATTTCTTCATTTTGAAAAGCAATAAAATCATCAGGGTACAAATTTAACAAACAAATTTCAGGAATAAAGGCCAGATGGATACCCATCATCCAACCATAAGCAGATTGAATAAATGTCCAAAACTCACTTACTATAGGACAGGCCCACTAGATATAAATAGAAGATTCCCCCCCCCCCCTCATCACAAAGTTCCCAACATTAGGAATCAGAACTTAACATACCATTGTAATAAGACTAACAGAACTCTCAAGTCGAACAGAAATGGAAAAAGTATGAGTATTACATAAGCAAAATCTCCAGCCCCCCCCCCCCCCCACAAATATGGATACAACCTTAGGGTAAAGAGTGACCCCTATAGGATCCCTTTCTTAATAAGAAAGCAATAGGTGTTACCATATAACATAAATAAAAATTTTCACCACAGAATCATTATATGTTTTAGAAAGGTGTTAGAAATGAATACAACCTTAGGGTAAAGAGTAATATCCTATAACAACCCATATAGGGGAATAGGTGATACTTGACAGTGTTCAATTTGTATATTTGGCTTCAGAGGCAAACCCAACCTCCATCCCCATACATGCTATTTTAGCACAGGTTTAATTTTTATGCAATAGGGTCTACTTACTAATAGTTAATAGTAAAATAAAATGTCTTAATGGCAGCCCAAATTGATAACTCCCCCCTGCAAAGGCACAACAACTGACAGGTAAATTCACATTATGTGATTTATTATGAAAACTGGTATAATGAAGCCATTTATTTCTATTCATAGGTTTTCCATAAAAGGGGGAGATAAAATGTTTATTGTCCCTAGATGTTAAAACACGCAAATAGGAATCTGTGTTTTATCAAATTTAAATTTCAAATTGTCATCTCTAAGTTTCAAATTTATTCATTACTTGATATACCACACACTCAGAGGACATTCTATGCAGTTTGATCCAATTATGGAAATCTTGTAAAAAGGTCACGTTGCCCTTCCAAATTAGGAAAACATCATCTATATATCTTTTACATATAAAATGTCAAATGCGGGTGTTTAGTCAAATATTTGTTATCAAAATCAGCCATGACAAATTTGCTATATCCAGTACCATGGCTGTTGCTTTAATTTGTTTGCAGAATATATTATTGAGTACAGAATAGTTCTCTTATTATGCCAATTATGCCATCTGATCAATAAATTCAGTTGGTATACTCAGTTCTCTTTTGATCAGCATATACCTAACGATTCATCTTATGAGATCTTGGTGTACAATGATTGGGTAACTAGAGTTACTAACCAAGGTGTGTCATCCAATCATTTATGCTGATTCTCTGGTGTAAGATGGTATATGAGTTTTGGTAGCAAATTCGAGAGAGAAGAACCTAAAAGAATTGGTTGCACCCTGAGCTATGCCATCTCTGACATCAAATTCAGCACAACAAAGAAATATCAAAAGTATTAAAGAAAAGCCTGACCTTTGTTCCCACCATCAGGTTTAATGCTCTACGAAGAAGGATCAAGTTTTTTTAAATTCATGAGGAAATTGTAGATTATGCATTATTTTTCAGATCAACCCACAAGATCTGATGATGGGTCATAACTCAGGAAGAAATCTAAATAGGTCTCACCTGGGGCCAACACATCCTGTCACACAGACTTATGAGCAGGTAGTGCTGATGTAAATTGAAGAATTAGAGTCCAAAAAAGGTAGAATTTATTACAATTTAGAAGAGAAGAACATCTTCCAATTATAGTATGAAAAATTAATATTATAATTAAACATATAGATAAAGGGGGGGGGGGATTGTGGTAATTGCTCTCTCAGTGAAAGCCTGTGATTTGAAGTCATATTGACTGTATCTTCTATAAGACATGGAGGGTCGTAATCGAAAGGGCCGCCCAAGTTTTCCTGAGGACGTCCTCGCAGGACGTCCCGGTGAAGGGGCAGGGAAACCCATATTATCGAAGCAAGATGGATGTCCATCTTTCATTTCGATAATATGGTCGGGGACGCCCAAATTGCGAAATTTAGGTCAACCTTAGAGATGGTCGTCCTTAGAGATGGTCATCCCCGATTTTCGGCAATAATAGAAACCGAGGACGCCCATCTCAGAAACGACCAAATGCAAGCCATTTGGTCATGGGAGGAGCCAGCAGTCGTAGTGCACTGGTCCCCCTGACATGCCAAGACACCAACCAGGCACCCTAGGGGCACTGCAGCGGACTTCATAAATTGATCCCAGGTACATACCTTACCTTGTGTGCTGAGTCCCTCAAAAAAAAAACCAAAACCCACTCCCCACAACTGTACACCACTATGATAGCCCTAAGGGGTAAAGGGGGGCACCTACATGTGGGTACAGTGGGTTTCTGGTGGGTTTTGAAGGGCTCACATTTACCACCACAAGTGTATCAGGTAGGAAGGGGATGGGCCTGGGTCTACCTGCCCTCCTGAAGTGCACTGAACCCACTAAAACTGCTCCAGGGACCTGCATACTGCTGTCATGCAGCTGGGTATGCCATTTGAGACTGGCATAGAGGCTGACAAAAAATATTTTTAAAAGGGGTTTTTTGAGGGTGGGAGGGGATTAGTGACCACTGGGGGAGTAAGGGGAGGTCATCCCCGATTCCCTCCGGCAGTCATCTGGTCAGTTCGGGCACCTTTTTGAGGCTTGGTGGTAACAAAAAAGGACCAGTTAAAGTCGCCCAAGTGCTCATCAGGGATGCCCTTCTTTTTTCCATTATTGGTCGAGGACGCCCATGTGTTAGGCATGCCCCAGTCCCACCTTCGCTGTGCTTCCGATACGCCCCTGTGGACTTTGGTCATCCCCGCGATGGAAAACAGTTGAGGACGCCCAAAATCAGCTTTCGATTATGCCAATTTGGGCGACCCTGGGAAAAGGATGCCCATCTCCCGATTTGTGTCAAAAGATGGGTGCCCTTCTCTTTCAAAAATAAGCCTGACAGTCAGTCACTCAGTCAGTCACAAAGTTCTAGTTTTGATTTTTTAAAAATCTAATACTCTCTCTCTTGACTTCTTAACTCTAGCAGGATCAGGTATCCCACTGTAGTAGTAGTTTGGAGCAGCATTTTAGAAAGAATGTCCAACTCAGAATATAAATCTCAGTCCAAATATCCAGCTTCTATAAAGTTCAAATATTCCTTAAACAATACAGTTTTTTTTAGTAGCAATATTGAATCTGTCAGATGTGCATGACTCCACTTCTATGGCTCAATTTATCAAGCCAAACACCATTTAGAGTGGGCATGTATTCATCATTGATCCAGATAATAATTCCACTAAAACCCCAGAAACACTCCTCACTCTCTCCACTCTTAAGTGGTTGATCCAGTATGGCCCCCATCCTCATGGTTCCAACTGATGGAAGAAATCTTCCTGTAGAGAACATAGGATCTCCCAGCTTCTATACAACACACAACAAAGATGTCTGAATCTATATCCTGCAGCTTTTAAACTAGAAACTGGGGGAAGGCCAACAGTTGCTCAAAAGCGCATGGTTTGGGATAAGTTATCTTTCAAAGGTATCACCAAAACAGGGAAGATAGGGTATCCTGATAGTGAGGTTGTAAAAAGAGACCATAGTAGATCAGGTGTCCTTAAATAAAAATAAAAATCAGACAAATGATTGCAAATTAATAGTCAAGTACTGAGCATGATGTAAATTAGGAATAATAAACATAGTTTGAAATGTCTATATGTGAATCCCAGGAGCCTAAGAAATAAGATGGAAGAGTTAGAATATATTGCACTAAATGAAAAATTAGATATAATAGGCATCTCTGAGACCTGGTGGAAGGAGGGTAACCAGTGGGACACTGTCATTCCGGGGTACAAATTATATCGTAGTGATAGGGTGGATCGAATTGGTGGAGGGGTAGCATTGTATATTGAGGAGAGCCTAGAATCAAATAGATTGAAAATTCTGCAGGAAACAAAGCACATCTTGGAATCACTATGTATTGAAATTCCATGTGTAAAAGGGAAAAGGATAGTGGTATGAGTGTACTACCTGTCCAGGATGAACAGATAAAGACACAAGAATGAATTAAAAAAAAACCTAAACCTTTAGTGCTTTTTCATTTGCTGATAATGATGCACGCTGTTTGCAAATTGTGCACATTATGTATCTTTGTAAAGAGTGTGCATGCATGTGTAAACCTTCACACGTGTGTGCATGTACACACTAAAATGAGTTTGTACTCTTTCCAAAAGAGTGTGCTTTCTTTGCAGATAGTGGTGATAATTGTTAATATTTGTACTATAATGATGTAAGAGGGTCTGCTCTTTTTTTATTATATATTATCAAGCGTAAACCATTTTGAATGGATTTGTTCCACTAAGATGGTATAGAAAAATGTATACCATCAGCAGCATCTGTACAGAGGACAGTTCTATGACAGAGCACCTGGTAGGAGCCAATTTTATAAAAGAACATAGGCACCTACTTTTCTTTATAGAATAAATAGATATATGTGCACTTAAATGTTAGTGGCAAGCACTAATGCCAGCCATAGTGCAGTTTTAAGTATCAGCATCTAAATGCCACACATACCTGTTCAACTTATAATATTCTATAGGTTATATGTGTACATGTGAGTCCCTCCCAAGCTCCTTCCATGTGTATGCTCCCTTTGATAATATGTGCTATGTAAGCTAAGTGGGCATTTGTAGAATAGATTTTAGGCAGACTTTTGATAGTTACACCCATGTATGTGCACATTTTCGAAAGAAACATCAAAGTTGGAATTTGGACGTCTTTGTAAAAATGTTCAAATTCGGAAGTGGGGAAAAGGTCCTTTTTGAAAAAAGATGGACGTCCATCTTTGGTTTCAAAAATACCAAGGACGTCCTTGGATTTCGACGTCTTTGATTTTCAGAGATTTTCGAACCAAAGACGTCCTAGTCTAAAATGTCCAAATTCAAGCCATTTTGGATGTGGGAGGAGCCAGCATTTGGAGTACACTGGTCCCCCTGACATGCCAGGAAAGCAATTAGGCACCCTAGGGAGCCTGCAGTGGACTTCATAAAATGCTCCCAGGTATACAGCTCCCTTACTTTGTGTGTTGAACCCCCCAAAAAAACCCACTACTCCCAACTGTACACCACTACCATAGCCCTTACAGGTGAAGGGGGCACCTATATGTGGGTATAGTGGGTTTGTGGTGGGTTCGCTGTTTCCTCCACAAATGTAACAGGTAGGGGGGTATGGCCCTGGGTCCACCTGTCTGAAGTGCACTGCACCAACTAAAACTGCTCCTGGGACCTGCATTCGCTGTGATGGACCTGAGTATGACATCTGAGGCTGGCATAGAGGCTGGCAAGTAATATTTTTAATTGTGTTTTTTTTAGGGTGGGCGGGGGTTAGTGACCACTGGGGAAGTAATGGGAGGTCATCCCTGATTCCCTCCAGTGATCATCTGGTCATTTTGGGCACCTTTTTGTGCCTTATTCGTAATAAAAACAGGTCTGGGTGAAGACGTCCAAGTTTTAGTGCTGAACATCTTTGCTTTTTTTTCCATTACGGCTCAAAGACTTCCAGTTCTTAGGAATGCCCAAGTCCTGCCTTGACCATGCCTCCGGTATGCCCCCTTGAGATTTGGATGTCCTTGTGATGGACGTCCGATAAAGATGTCCAAAATCGGGTTTTGATTATACCGATTTGGACGTCTCTGTGAGATGGACGTCCAAGTGCCAATTTATGTCGCTTTTTGGATGTTCATCTCTTTCGAAAATGAGCCTGATAGATTCCCGGGGTATATGCAGGTACTTTCGCTGTCTCTAGTAGGTTCACAATCTAAATTTTTGTACCTGGGGCAATAATGGGTTAAGTGACTTGCCCAGAGTCATAAGGAGCTGTATTGGGAATGAAACCTAGCTCCCCAGGATCTCAGCTCACTGCATTACCCCTTTATGCCAGCCATAGACATGATAAATGGTTGCATCTAAAGTTTGCTGCATAAGTGCAGACTTATGCTAGTATTGTGGAGGAGTAGCCTAATGGTTAGTAGAGCGGGCTTTCATTCTGGCAACCTGCGGTTGATTCCCACTGTAGCTCCTTTTGACCTTGGGCAAGTCACTTAACCCTCCATTGCCCAAGATACAAAAAACATAGATTGTGAGCTCCCTAGGGACAGAGAAAGTGCCTGTATATAATGTGTACAGTGCTTGTATGTCTAGTAGTGCTATAGAAATGACTAGTAGTAGTAGTATTCTATAACAGATGTAGCAGGTAACTTTGCAATTATAGAGCACTAGCTCAGCATCCAGTTTTTTTGGCACCTCTTAATAATTAATATTGAATGTACCCCTACATAGTGGGTAATTGTACAATAAAGCACTTAAGGTTTTGCAAAATTAACATGCCTGCTTAGCACCTATTCTAAAAATAAAATTAGGCACAACAAATATGCCTACATACCTTCAAAGTTTAAGTATTCTTTTACCAAATTACTCCCACCAGACTTCCGAGCTGCTGTTTATCTTCCTTAATTCAAATAGAGGGGGTGTATGAGCGCATAAGAGACCTTCACAGTCAAATCTGAAAAAAACAAATACACTTGGGGTGGGGGGGGGGGGGGGGGCTGTAAATATCCTTTGACTCCTTATTCTTTCTAATTACTGCTGGTTTAATATTTTCTATTTTATGATCAAATTCTTTTACTGACTTCGTTAGTGATATCTAATCCAGTCACACATTTATTAAAATTTAGAAAGCCTTTGGCAATTTGAAAAATCTGTTTAGGCTTATTTAGATTGGAATTTATTAAATTAGACAAGTAAGGCCTCTTATTTTCCATAATAGCTTTCTTATATGAGCCTCAACTGCCCAGAAGGCCTTATTAAGTTTCATAGGGTTTTATACCGTACTCTAAATTCTACTTGATTTTTTTCAGAATATCTAAGTACTATCAGGGAAACTACTTTTAACAACAACGACTGTGCTTTCATAGGGATTAGGAAGTCCAGGTGTCTAACACATTCACGATTCTACAGGGAAATCATGTTATCTATGATCCACTAGTCTAAAAGGTGTAATTATTAATGTGGTCTAATATTATGACTACTAATTTCATGCACTACATTTTAGGATAGGTGAAGTTATGCATGTGAATGACATCAGAAATTGGCATGTGCGTGCGTATGTGCAAGGTGCACTTCTATAAAATTGGTGCACTAGTTAAGAAACAAAAGTTGATTTGGTCCTATCAATGCCCTGAAAAGACTATTAATTTACCATGTTTGGGTCGCATCTCTCTTTTATCTCTACAAAGGATGCTGTCATATTAAATCATACTGTCTTATCTCTGATTCTTGATCTCTTTACTAGGTCAGACCAGTGGTCCATCTAGCCCAGTTTCCTGCTTCCAACAGTGGACAATCTAGGTCTTAAATATCTGGCAGAAACCCAATTAGTAGCAACATTCCATGCTACCAATCCTAGGGCAAGCAGTGGTTTACACCATATCAATCTCAATCACAGGGTAGTATTGAGGGGGGGAAAACAAGATGGCTGCCGCACTGGTTGATCATTGAAGCACTCTGCGCGAGACTGAGCTGAAAGTTTCCTTTTTTCCTTTTGAAAATGCCTCATACTAAACGTAAGGGATTGTTGAGGGTAGTGCCTCCACCTACCTCAACCTCTTCCCCCGCTCAACTGTCGCTGGAGCGCTTCTTCCCCAGTGTTTCCAAGTCTCAACGGGGAGAGGATTCCATTGCGGGGGCTTTCGGAGAAGCGAACTCCCCGCCGGGAGAGGAAGTCTCCCTGTCTCCACCATCTGCAGTGCAGATACCTCCGTGTCAGGTTTACTGGTCTGTAATTGTAATCTACAGTGTAATTGGGAAACAAAGAATCCTTCAAAACACCATCCATCACCACTTCACCATCCACCACAGGATTCATGGAATATGTACATACCTAGGAGTAATGTGTGCCTCCAGTTTACTGGAGTCAGTCATGCACAGAAAGTTAGCTTTATAATTTGTCAAATGGTCATAAAACAAATGCAAATTGCCCTGTACAGAGAGCACATTCAATAGAATGAAAAATCCAGATTTACTATGCAAGTTAAAAGTTCATAGAGAGGCAAGATGTGATGCTCACAAAGAACTGAATTTAGAGTACATAAGAAGAGGAAAAAGCCTGAAATATGACAAAGGAATAGATGAAGATAATTGATAGCTGGAAAACCCCCACAGAAACTGACAAAAGCAGTCAGTGGGGTGAAAGTGGTATCACTGAAACCACAGGACCAAAGCGTTGCCCGCTTTTATGCCTATGATTTGGTTCCCGTTGACTTTTCCTGTGGGCTGATCTTCTGTATTTAAACATACACTTATGTTTGTTTACAAAGTGCAAACAAATGTATGTGTACAAATTGACAGGCAGATGGATGGACCTTTCCCAACAGAGCTATTGCATGAGCAACTTTTGCCCAAAAATATGCTCTACCCCACTGATGTTATTTGATGCTTCCAATTCAAATCAGAATAAAAAATTGCCCTTAATTTACAAATATATATTTTGAAGCTAATGAGGTATCCCCTCAACATTAGGGCCGTTATATAGTCTCCACATTTGACTAAAAAAATAGCATATCAGAGTTTTCAGGATTAAGCATGAGATTATTATAACAGAGCCAAACATACTATCTGGTAAGCGAACATTGAATGTGCCACCACTGTGAATAAATGATTTTCAATAGACATCCAAAGTTAGATATTATGGGGTTATTTCAATAAATAGTGACAAATTTTAGGTACCAAAAGTTTGGGGCCTAAGGTAATATTCTATAATGGCACATTTGTACATCAAATCTGATATAGAATACTAGTGTAAGTAGAGGCCGACTGAATTTCAGTTTTGATTTTGGTAATGGTGCCAAAACTGGCACAAAATCCTTTCTCTGCCCAGTTTTGGTTTCAGCCAAAAGGCTACAGCCATGGTTTTGGCTTCAGACTAAACTGACCATTCACCTTATAATTGAAAGAGAAAAACGCCTAGATTTCGACCCAAATCAGGATATAGACGTTTATTTCACAAAAACGAATAAATCGGTATAATGGAAAGCCGATTTTGGACGTTTTCAACTGCACTCCATCGCGGAAGCGTACAAAGTTGACGGGGGCGTGTCGGAGGCGTGGCGAAGGTGGAACTGGGGCGTGGTTATCGGCCGAGGAGAGATGGGCGCCTTTCGCCGATAATGGAAAAAACGTATGCGTTTGTAGCTAGAATTTAGGGCACTTTTCCTGGACCCTGTTTTTTTCACGAATAAGGCCCCCAAAAGTGCCCTAAATGACCAGATTACCACCAGAGGGAATCAGGGATGACCTCCCCTGACTCCCCCAGTGGTCACTAACCCCCTCCCACCACAAAACATGATGTTTCACAACTTTTTATTTTCACCCTCAAATGTCATACCCACCTCCCTGGCAGCAGTATGCAGGTCCCTGGAGCAGTTGTTAGGGGGTGCAGTGGACTTCAGGCAGGTGGACCCAGGCCCATCCCCCCTACCTGTTACAATTGTGCTGCTTAATGCTTAGTCGTCCAACCCCCCAAACCCATTGTACCCACATGTAGGTGCCCCCTTCACCCCTTAGGGCTATAGTAATGGTGTAGACTTGTGGGCAGTGGGTTTTGAGGGGGATTTGGGGGGCTCAACACACAAGGGAAGGGTGCTATGCACCTGGGAGCTCTTTTACCTTTTTTTTTTGTTTTTGTAAAAGTGCCCCCTAGGGTGCCCGGTTGGTGTCCTGGCATGTGAGGGGGACCAGTGCACTATGAATCCTGGCCCTTCCCACGAACAAATGCCTTGGATTTATTCGTTTTTGAGCTGGGCGCTTTCATTTTCCATTATCACTGAAAAACAAAAACGCCCAGCTCACAAATTGTCGAATAAAACATGGACGTCTATTTTTTTCGAAAATACGGTTCGGTCCGCCCCTTCACGGACTCGTTCTCGGAGATAAACGCCCATGGAGATAGACGTTTTCGTTCAATTATGCCCCTCCACGTGTTTTTTGGTGGAAGCTGGAAATATTTGCTTTGTACTGCTTGTCTTCTTTCCTCCCCATTCCATCTGATCAGGAGTTGCCTCCCCACCTGTCAAACTGTACGTGCCTCCCTCAGGCCTATCTTACAATCCCTGGTGGTATAGTGGTATAGTCAGGGCAGGAGTGATCCCCAGTTACTCCTGCCCATGCTGGCTCTGCTTTTCAAATGACTGCCATTACCTCTTGTGGCAATCTCGTGAGACTGCCACAAGAGGTCATTCCAGCAATTTTGAGAGTAGAAGTGAAATCGATAAGAGCGATTAGGGATCACTCCTGCCCTGACTACACCACTAGACCACAAGGGATTGTAAGATAGTCTTGGGGGGGGGGGGGGCTACTCTCTGCTTTCTTTTTATTGTATAGTGCGATTGCAAGTAATGCAGTTATGATCTTGCACAGTTTATTAAATAGCATGCTGCAAATAAACGATTTTGATACAAAAAGTTAGTAGGAATTTCAGTCTGTACATTTGGGATGATAAACTACTTAGGAATTAGCCTCTCTGTGGAGTATGGTCTTTCATTATTTGAATTATTATATATATTCTGGCTTGGATGCTATCTGGGTGATTCTAAAGAATTTCCAGGCTCTCTTGGGCAGAATGAAGATGCAGCATTTTAATCAAACATGTGGTGTGCAGAAGCTAGATTCTTTGAGAAAGGAACCAGCAGTGATTGTTTTCAAGCACAAGTACTGGTCAGCTTGTAGTGTTAGTAGGAAAATATTACAATGAAATGAAGTTTATACATTAGAAAATAATTTAAGAAATGTATTGCTGTTAATGTAATTTTTCAGAACATATAGTCCTCACATTCAGTGACATCAATGTGCTTTTTTGTTCTGAATTGTGCATCAGGCTGGTATAATGTCTTCACTGTAGACCAGTGTCTAAGCTACTTTGCCCTATGTTAGTAAGAATCTGTATCATACTTCATCGGTTCTTAATTGGTTTTATAACAAAATATAAAAAAGGAAACATCTCAATGCTACTGTCTTGTGCATAGTTTGCATTAACATGAAAAACTGGTAATAATGATTTTTTTTTTTCATGGGTTCTGACAAAGGTCCTGTCTCTGAGATATTTAACTACATCTGCATTGATTTGGGAACCTTAGCATGCCAGGCTTGTTGAGAAATACTTGTTAAAATAGCTTTCCCATTTGTCAGCCTATGCTTGGCAGTTCCTGGGATTGGAGGGTAATAATCCCCTGTGGGTTTAGCAAAGGACTGCTGACTGCAAGCCTACGACAATCCCCATTAGGCCTTATTGGTTCACATTCACATAACCAGTCTCTAGTTTTTGGTTTCTGCTTCATTCAAAACCAGGTGATAAGTTTCGGCCGCAGTTTCAGTTTTGACCGAAAGTGTTTAGCATTTTTGGTTTCGACTAAATCGGAAAAAAAAAACTAAATAGTTTTGGCTGGTTTCTAGGTTTGAGTAACCCAGTTATATGCCAAATTTTAGGCTCGTATCCATGTAATACAACAGCGAAGATGTCTCAAGAATAAACAGATGATTCTTCAGATGGTCTAAAAGTTTATTGTGGAACAAATGAGACTCGACAAGGCCTGCATCAGGAGTCTATTGGATTGTACTGCATTGTCCACTTGAAATAATATCTGTAGTCAGTATGAAAAAGCAACAAACAAAGTGCACCATGCGCCAAAACAATCAGAGGTCTCTGTGGAAGCAACTAACAAAGCACACTATGTTGCCAAAGCAGTCACAAGCTCTGAGTAAAAGCTTGACCACTTATGCCATTCCTATGACCAGTGGTTGTTGTATGCATAAATGTGGGAATTCTATGAGTGTGCACGAGAATAATGGGAATGCTGTTGATCCATCCATGTCCTGCTCAGTTACACATGAGAACACTTAGGCGCCCAGTTATAGAGTAGCGTCTATGTGCATTTTTGTGGCTAACTGCTGTTTCACTCCTGTTTTGGCACTTAACTATCATTTTCTGCCATTTTCATGCCTAAAGTCAGGTGCATTATATAGAATTGCCCCAAATGTGCATAGATAAATCTATGTGATATTTCAAAATTATAAATATAGTTGAGCACAGATAGATGTTAAATTATAACTAGTAAGCAAACAATCCTAAACCCAATATTGCACCTGAAAGATTGTTCAGACACTGCATCTAAAATAATCTGAAAAGTTGGTGATGGGCTGGTCTTTGTCCTCTGTATCTTATGGTTCCATACCCTCTCAATAGGGCACATACAAAAGAAAAACAAATGAAACACCTTATCAATTAAAATATGAGACTGCAGTAAAAAGATGTCTCACTTAAGAGGTTGAAAGAAGCAAATAACTCACTAAGAAGGTGTGAGGAAGTCTCTAGAAAATTACCCCTCCCCTTTAATGACACTCCTTCAGAGTGACAGAACCATCTCATACCTCACATTTCTGCCCAGGGGGAAAGCAACAATGAAGATGTAGAGCCAGAAGGGAGTGGTCCAAGGAGTATAAAAGATCAGGGTACAGCTAGGTTGAGGAGTCTCAGAGGGATGCAGTGAAGCCCCACCTCAGTTGTCTCTACCATGTATGTGTAAACTGCAACTGTGATACTCAGGTAGGTCAAGTTCAACTTGGGACCTTGCAGAACTGTATCTCTGACCTGTCCAGATGCTGGCCAGCATATGTTGTTTGCTAAAGATTGTACTAGTAATTCTAGGGACCTAGGTCAGAATCAGGCAGAGTATACTGCCTTGCTGAGAGACAATAGTGCATATCTTGGCCCTACAGGGGCAAATTACAAGAAGAGGTTCCTACATCTAAGAACTAGTTTTATGTTTATGTTCTGACATACCGGTGACCAGAACAGAACTTCTTACCCGGCTCCTTTAATAAAAAAATTATTGTGTTCACCTGTAATCGTTGCATGGCTCTATTTATCAGGGCTCTGGGCCCATCCTCGTTCACATTACCACAGGGGGGAAGTTATCAAGGTGCGGTAGGTCAAGGGTGTCAGCAACCTGCAGAATCTCAGTACTGTAGGCTGCTGACTCCCATAGTAAATGAATATATTGAGGCGCGCTAGTAAATAAGCATGCGTTAAACACTAGAGACGCATATCTATTCCTATGGGTGTCTCTAGTGTTTAGCGTGCGCTAATCATTAGCATGCACTAAAAACAATAACACACATTTGTAAAAGACCCCTTGAATGCCCTATTGGTGCCAGGGTCCTAAATGGCACCAGCAACCCCTAGTGGTAATCTCACAGTACTTCTACTGGGAGATCATCTTTCCATATAAAGGGTCTTCTGGTTCTCAAGCATATCATGCTCAGACACAGCTTCTTTAACTTTAGGGTCTCTAAATATTTGATATGACCAAAGATATTAGATCTGAATTTTATTTCCTACTGAAGGAAATAAATAACTTCCTTAGAAATTTCACTGACAAACTTGGGATATGAAGTGATCATATGGAGACTCATTCCTCAGTGGTAGAGGAAAAGGATCAGATGGAATTCCTGTAGAACCTTCCTCCTCACATTCAGTAGAGAGTAGTTTAATATTGAACAAATCTAGGAGACTCTCCACATTACACTGACGCACGTCCAGAGAGGATGAAAGAAGGAACTGAGGTGTTTATACTCTGAGCCTAAAGTAAACTGTAAGGAGAAAATTGGATCTGAGTTGGTTGTTCTCTGTGCAAAAGTAAACAAGAGAAACAGGAATGTTATATTAGTCACATTGACACATTGAGGAAGGAATTTCAGATGCATTTCTCAAACAACTCTTCATAAAATCTGTAAACATTAGTTGCAGAAAAGGAAGATTCATCTGCTATTGTGACCAACACAGATACTTGTAGGCTTTGGCCATCGCACAGAGCATTGTTCAATGGCAAAACGATCTACACTGAACAGGCTTTTCACAGTGTCAAGCAGCACCACAGAGGAGGTATTGGTGCTGTGCTGATGTTTATGTGCAGGGAGTATGTCCAAGTAGCTCCATTTGTTGATGAAAGTCTGTGCTGGACTATTTGCACTTCATCAGCACTTTGACTGGAAATGACTCAAGCATCTTCTGCTCAGGCATCTGCAGGCACTCTAGAAGCAACCATGCTTTTATCTTAGATATCTCTAAGGGCTCTGACCTTTAGTGTCTTGGTTTTAGGGTCAATACTTCTGGAGGATGGTGGACTCTCCATGAAAGATTCTCAACTGGTCTTTGCAGGGGTAGGTAACTTCTGCACAGAAGAGGCATTTTTTTCAAGATTTTTCTGGATGCATTTTTTTCTTAGTGTCTAAATGTTCTCTTAAACAGTTTAGATGGTTTCTTCTTGCTTTTGGTGAAATTTGAGCAAAATTCTTACGGTCCTTTTGGCCATAGTCTGGTAAAGCACAAGAGATATCTAGGGGGGTAAGTCTGTAAGGAGTTGCTGAGGTGGCATATATTTACGGAAATACTGGTATTCTAGTCATTTACACATGTATGCTACCTCATATGTAAGCAAATGATAATCTGGTAATATGCTATTCTGTAAATATGTGCTAATTTATTTATTTATTTATTATTAGGATTATCTTCAATGGTGCATATTTTACATATAAAGAAATTCAGTACTATATTTGAACTCCTACACACTGAAAGTGAGGCTAGAAAAGACTAAATAAAAATGAAAATTAGAAAAAGCAACAGCAAAATTTTAAATTATAACAAAAGGCTAATGGCAGACCCTATTACTAAACAGCAGAATCTTGCATTCCTTTCTGATGCATATCTTAATTACTTTGGATCATTAGTTCTCAGTTCAATAAACTGTTTCACCTGAGAAGGATCAACAAAGAATGTACTGTGCTGTACAGCTTCTAACTTAATTAAACCTTTAGCAGGAAACTTTAAAAAGAAAACAGCTCCCTAAGTTCAACACTTTTTGACATTGTGCCAAAAAAGCGTTGCATTTGTCCTGAGTTTTCTTACTGAAATCAGAGTAAAGTCTCACTTGCTAGCCATTAAAAAATAAATAAACAAATAATAAATGAAGAGGAGGCAGGAGGAAGAACCGATTCAGTGGCAGCCCTTGGAGGGAGTTTCCGAGGTTTCCAGAGAGATGGTAGCTGCTGAGCCAGAACCTATGGACATTTCTACCCTGGCCAATGTAAAGGGAGAGACGCTTAAAGGATTTATAGCATTCATGCTCACTAACTTAATGCAAATGTGGAAGAAAGGTCCCTAGGAAAGAACCCTGGAAATTTGAGGTGTTTGATCCCACTCTGGGGCTGAATGCAGGGACTGCAGTTTGTTTTCCTGAAGGGTAAGGGAAACCGGGCAATGTGCTCAAGCCTGACCCATGTGGGTGGATACCAGGTGTTTGTTTCTGGTATGTTAAAGGATGGGGGTCCCTTCAACCTCTAAACATGCAAGGAGGTGAAGGAATAAAAGGCTTGAGTTTAAAGCAGAGGAACTATAGTGCAGAAATGAACTTTATTCCCGTATACAAATGAACTTTATTTCAATATATTAATGAACTTTGTTCAAGTGACTGGATTTTTCTCAAAAGAATGCATTAAACTTTGGGGGAGAGACACAAGACATAAGGGCTCGGATAACGTAAGGGGACCTTATTGGATACCGCCTGATGCAGAGAGCCCTAGGCCCTATGAACTTAAGGGTAAGTGCTCGGTGCCCTGGAAAGGCTGATCCTAGGAGTAAGAGATTTATGTTTATTAATGGACATGATTTCGAGTTATTAAAGAAAGTTCCCACAGAAAGACAGATTGGAGATGTGTCTCTTGATTGTCAAAGGGCTTACTAGCCATCCAGCTACCTTTCTAATAGGATGCAAGCAATAAGCATGCACAATTGGAGGGATATTTGAGCTCCTCTTTGAAATATTTCTTTAGCATATCCTTAGTTGTTTCCAGAGTGTTTTTATGGAAAATTAATGAACTTCAAATTGTAATTCTTCAATCAATCTTCCAAGTTTGAAACTTTATTCCATAGGCAGTGAATATTTTTAATTGGGGCAACACTTATTCCACATGTCCCTCAACAGAAGTATAACCTCTGCAGAAACAGTAAGCCAAACAAGAGCAGCAGAAGTGGTTCAAGGAAGGAGAAACAGCTGTGACCCCCCTGAAAAGTGCTCCTTCTTTAGGACAGTGGGAGGGAGGATTTTAAGGGAGGTCACTAAGACCCAGATGCACAAAATCTAGTTATTTGGATACTGCCACTGAATTTTGGTGCACCTAGGTAACTTCAAGGAGCTGCCCATACCTGGATAAGGGCCCCTCAATGCTTCCCTATCCCCTGCCCATTACCCCAACCCCTTCCAACAGTCATAACAGTCTGATCACTAAAAACCAACCTGTTCAAAAAGGCATACCACAATGATCCATCCTAAATTGCAGATAATGAAACTTATACCAGAACTGGACAAAACTGAACTCTTGATACTTGATTGCTTAATTTACTCTGTCACCATTGAACTTTAACACAATACCACTTTATTTCTCATTCCGGAAATGAACTCTTTATACCTGACTGCTTAAAATACTCTGTCACTTATGAACTTTAATACAATACCACTCTGTATTTCTCATTCCGATAATGGCGATCACCACTACGGCATAATGTAAGCCCCATTGAGCCTGCAAATAGGTGGGAAAATGTGGGATACAAATGCAACAAATAAATAAATAACGTGCCAGCAACATGGTTTTTATACCAGTACTAGCAGGTTTAGTGAGCAAGGAGTAAAATGAGACATGCACAAAAAGGTTCTCCAAGCTCTTTTTCTATCATGGTAGCAGCTAACGAAAATGGAATGCAAAGCTATTATAATGAGTTAATTACTATACAAATGTGCATGCAAGGTGATGCACAGACATTTTCCGACCCGATGCACAGAAGCAGTTCCTAGCTTTACTGTGGAAAAGTTAATGGGAGGCCTGAAGCTGTCAGTCCTGACAGCTCCAGACCTCCCACTAAATTTGAGTAAGCACCACACACAGGGCAGAGGGAATGCTTTTAACCAGAACTCAAAAAAGTGTGACAAAAACCCAACCTGAAAGGCTGTAGGGAGCTGGTGAGTTCCTGCGGTGGGAGGAAAGGATCCTGCTTCAGCTATCCGCAACCAGGGAGAGATGAGGGACCCCTGGCTCCCGGCATCAGCGGACCCCCCCCCCCCCCCTCCCAGCAAGAGATTGCAGGCTCCCGGCTTGTTTTTCAAGGGAAAAAAAGCTACTTCAGCTCTCATACATGTAGCTTGTCTGAGTATATGAGAGCCGTCTGTAGCATGCACAGAGCAGCCATGCTTAGCGATGGGCTGCTCTGCGCATGATCAGCTGGCCAACTGGCTTCCCCTATATTGCATGTAAATGAGCTGGGTCTGAAAGCAATGAACAGCTCATTTGCATGCAATTCTCTTTGGTAATCCATCTATATTTCAAAATCAGTAATTTTTACGAGGATCTTAGTGCTTCTGGGCCTAAGACAAGAAGGGCTGGGATTACCAGCTTGGTGGGTGGACTTGGGAAGAGCCAGCCCTATTGGGCAGGGCCAGAAGCTGATAAGAGGTAGTATTGAGAAGAGCATGGTCTTTGGTTGCCCACCCCCATCGATACCCAATTACTGAGCGGAAAGTCTTGGACTTAAAGAGGAGACATTTTGTAGCATGCAGTGGATGAAGTCCCTTCAACAGGGCAGAGGGTGCTTGCAGGGACTTCCGACTTGGGAACAAAAAGGAGTGCCTGGGGGAAAAGACACCCTGGGTAGGAGAAGTGGGAGTAGGGGAGCTTCACTTCTGGTAGGACATTTATTGGTGATCAGAGGAATCCTGATCTAGAATGGGACAGAGGTGCAAGAAAAAAACTGTGCTGAAGATTATCAATGACTGTTTTTTTGTTGTTGTTTTAGGTTTTTTTTTTGTTTGGCAATTAAAGGAGATTGTGTCTGCATTTGCCCTGGAGTTATCAATGTCCTGATTCGTACATATCAATTTGTGTTTGGAACTGTTTCCCAAGTTATTATTAAGTAAAGCCAGTTGAAGTTTAACGCAACGACTGCTGGTTGTTTTTGAATAACAGTGCACCCAAGAGGGTCCCAAAGAAAGACCGCCCTTCAACCTACCAGAGTTAGTCTAGCCCCGGCCTGCATCCAGCTCTTCTGAAGTACCAATTTGTTTTTGATGGAGAGATCGTTGAGGGAAGAAGGGTGGGAAGACTGTTTTCTGTTAGGGAGGGTCAAGGGAGGGAGTGTGTGTGTGGTGCATGTTGGTGTGTGATTTTGACCACCCTGTCGTTCCCTCTGGTTTGAGTGGGTGCTTGGTTGGGCTGCTGTTTGGGTTTGGTGGAGGGGGATCAGTCACAGCTTGGGTTTTCTGGTGGGTGGTATGCAGGGTGTAAACTGGTTTCACTTGAACATATTTTGGGTACCAGTAATAAGGGGTTTGTGGGACAATGATGAGAGTGTGACTAGGGGGGTAGCACCACCCTAAGATTCGGCTGTAGCGTTTTGGCACTACAGGCCACAGTAATTCCCTCAACTGTGTGGGGATGTTTCAAGGGATGAGGTCTGGTGGCACCATGGGCCACCATGTCTCATGGAACCTGATGTGGAGTTGGGTATAATGGCATTTAGGGTGACACTAACTAGCTGCTGGGGAAGGGGTAGGGAAGTTGTTTGGTGGTTTGGGGAATAATTATTGTAGTTTGTTATTGGTAAAATTGAATGAAGCTGTGGCCATTATTCTGCCACAAAATGATTTGTTCATATTTTATTTATGTTCAGGTGAATGTTTGTTGATGCAAGCAGAGAGGGTGCATGTACTGTTATTAGTATGTCCAAAAGTTTTTGCTGAGAATCCAGTTAGATTAATTTGGAGAGAGCAGGATTGGAAAATAATGAATTCAGGTGTTAAGTCTATTTGGAAAGAAAATATATTTGTGTAATAGATCACGCATCTGTCCAAAAGGAGAGAGTAACATCACATTCATACAACATATGCAGTGGAGTACCTATTTGAGAATTACATGTTCAACATGAGCTACATGAAGAGTGACCTGTAACAAATGGTTTTCAAGGAGCCCATAATGATTTGTGATATAGAAAGCACAGTTATACTTGCTGAAGAAAGGTATCTGATGGATTTAGTCCAAAGATATGCAGCTGTTCTTTAAAGTACCTAGCTAAATTTTGTTCTGTAAATGACACTGATTCTGACAGGTATAAAGTAAAAAGTGAGCACCAGTATGAGAAATACTAAGGGCCCTGTTTACTAAGCCGTGCTGTAGGTGCACAAACTTGTTAGCATGCACTAAAAATTAGCATGCTCTAACACTAGAGACGACCATAGGAATATAATGGATGTCTCTATTGTCAGCTCGCCTATAGTGCGGTATAGTAAACAAGGCCCTAAGGCTTTTTTATTGCATTTTATATATTCAATCATATAAAGGAGTGAGAGATTGCAGTAATTTTCCCCAGATATTAAACTAAGGGGGCAGTTATCTACATGGGCAACCATTAAGATGTGCTGTTTTACTGTTAATCCCAGTTATTAGCAACTGTGTCTTATTTAATAAAATGGTGAAGTGTACTAAAGTTGCATGAGTTAGCGGTAAAATAATGGTAGCTCATGGTGATAATTAAGCCCCTGTATAAGACAGTACTTTAATACTCAAAGCTGCATGTGTTGAAAGCAACTTCCACTTCCTGATCCAAATTACAAGTGATTTATTATAGAAGATTTCTCAATGAAAATGTTTACTGAAAACCTTATATTGTGCAAAACCAAAAGTGAATGAGAATGCCATCCAAATATTTTCATCCTTACATAAATTGATAATGAAATCCAAACGTTTCAAAATCAAACATACAATGTTATCATACTCTGCTAAAATTGCCAGCATGTAGACTACAACCCTTGGGAATTCCTTATACAAAGAAATGTTAAACTTTACAGCTTCCATCACAAACATCTGTGACCATTAATTTATTGTCACAGGGTCTTCATTTGTTTATGCTTATTTTGTTTGCCTTTAGCTATGTACTTTACAAGACAGCTCTGTTGTAATACAGCAAAAACTCCTACAGGTATTAAAAGTCTGCCGTACAACATGAATAAATAAGGAGAATACGCTTTGAAAAGGCAGATGCAAGTTGATATATACAACCATAATAATTTGTACCTAAAACCAAAACATGAGCATAGGGTTCATAAATTAGGAGATAAAAGCTTAGGTAGATATGAATGAACATCAAGAGAATAAATATTGCTGGAAGAAAGAGGCTATATAAAAACCTGATAAGCCTTTAGAAAAGCTACATTCGGAATCTAAAGTACAGCTCAGATCACCTCAGTATACTAAGAACATGAAAAGAGCCCTATCCTCCTCCTCCTTCTCCTCCTCTTCCTCCTCCTGTTCTTCCTCTTCACTTTGTCAAATTTGATTGATTAGAGTTTGAGGTTGACAGTCCTGCTTATAATCGAATGAGAAAAACGCCCAAGTTCCGACCTAAATCGGGAGATGGACGTTTATCTCACAAAACCGAATAAAGCGGTATAATCGAAAGCCGATTTTTGGACGTTTTCAACTGCAATCCGTCGCGGATGCGGACAAAGTTGATGGGGGCGTGTCAGAGGTGTGACGAAGGCGGAACTGGGGCGTGGTTATCTGCCGAACAGAGATGGGCGCATTTCACTGATAATGGGAAAAAAGTATGCGTTTTTAGCTAGAATTTAGGACACTTTTCCTGGATCCTGTTTTTTCACGAATAAGGCCCCAAAAAGTGCCCTAAATGACCAGATGACCACTGGAGGGAATCGGGGATGACCTCCCCTGACTCCCCCAGTGGTCACTAACCCCCTCCCACCACAAAAAATGAAGTTTCTCAACTTTTTATTTTCACCCTCAAATGTCATACCCAGCTCCCTGGCAGCAGTATGCAGGTCACTGGAGGAGTTGTTAGGGGGTGCAGTGGACTTCAGGCAGGTGGACCCAGGCCCATCCCCCCTACCTGTTACAATTGTGCTGCTTAATGCTTATTAGTCGTCCAACCCCCCCAAACTCACTGTACCCACATCTAGGTGCCCCCCTTCACCCCTTAGGGCTATAGTAATGGTGTAGACTTGTGGGCAGTGGGTTTTGAGGGGGATTTGGGGGGCTCAACACCCAAGGGAAGGGTGCTATGCACCTGGGAGCTCTTTTACCTTTTTGTTTGGTTTTGTAAAAGTGCCCCCTAGGGTGCCCGGTTGATGTCCTGGCATGTGAGGGGGACCAGTGCACTACGAATCCTGGCCCCTCCCACGAACAAATGCCTTGGATTTATTCGTTTTTGAGCTGGGCGCTTTTATTTTCCATTATCGCTGAAAAACAAAAACGCCCAGCTCACACATTGTTGAATAAAACATGGGCGTCTATTTTTTCCCAAAATACGGTTCGGTCCGCCCCTTCACGGACCCGTTCTTGGAGATAAACGCCCATGGAGATAGGCGTTTTCGTTCAATTATGCCCCTCAGTGTCTCTCTGGAGCAGTATTTATTATTATTATTAATATTATTATTATTATTCTGGAAGGTGAGAAAATTCATTGGTGCTATTAGATTTTCAGATCTCAATTTCCCACCAAAAATCTCCTGCTTTCCTAAGTTTAAAATGTATATATACTATCTACAAGCCTGAAAGCTATCAAAGTGGTGTAAATTCAGGTACAGTAGCTATTTTTATTTTGTGCCACCTCCATGAGTATGCTCTTTTACTTATTTTTTTTCCTGGGGGTGGAGATAGGTCAATTGTACTTCAGATCTATACATACTGAACTGCTCTTTTAAAGTAATGCTACCTGTTTCTACATTTCTCTTCCAAGTGAAGTACAGGAAATATAAAAAAATTTGCCTTTAAGAGTGCTAAAACCAGTCTACAAAGTTAGGTGAGAAACAAAGGAACAAGTAATACAGCATTTTAGACAAATTTAATTCTTGTTTTGAATCTTTTTTTTTTCAACCAGTGTTATCCTTTGGAAGGCATCATGTCACTTATCTGTCTGTCTGTCTATCTATCTATCTATCTATCTATTTTCATAGGTGGCAAGATGTTTCATCTATCACAAATAATCACAGTTTTCATACTTTAAACTATAATGCTTGGGTCAAAACAATTTAGCAATCTGCTATTTTGTACAAATATTTTAAAAGCAAGGATTACCTAGAAATGCATATTCAATGTCTTCATTATGTTTTACAGTGGCAGCCAGAAAGCAAAGATCCTGCTTACCAGTAAAATGCTTGCAAACTCATTCACTACCCATGGTGTTGAAGATAGGAAGTGTGTATTTATTTGAATTCATAGCATATCCTATGTTGTTTCTTGTCATTTTTTCCTGAAATTACAGGAAAAACCTGACATTTTTAGTTTTTCATGCATCGTTAATAGTGTACACTTTTCCAAAAGTGTGAAAAATGCATTCTTTTGGAAGATGAGAGAGGTTCCGCAGGATTGCAGATGAGCTGATATGGTCCCTCTTCACAAAAGCAGGGACAGGGAAGAAATGGGAAACTACAGGCTGGTAAGCATCACATTGGTGGTCGGAAAAATATTGCAGTCATTGTTGAAGGAAAAGGTAGCTTACTTTCTAGAAACCAAAGGGTTGCAGGATCCTAGGCAACATGACTTTACCAAAGGAAAATCCTGCCAAACAAATCTGATTGATTTCTTTGACTGGGTGACTAAAGAACTGGATAAAGAACGTGCACAAAATGCAACCTAATTGGATTTCAGCAAAGTCTTTGATATGGTTCCTCACAGAAGACTCTTGAATAAGCTAAGAGGACTGAACTTAGGACCCAAAGTGGTGAATCGGATTGGAAACTGGTTGACCAACAGGCAGCAAAGGGTGGTGGTAAATGGAATCCGCTCAGAGAAAAGGAAGGTGAGTAGTGGAGTGCCTCAGGAGTTGGTTCTGAGGCTCAGTGGCGTACCAAGGGGGTGCGGTGGGGGCAGTCCGCCCCGGGTGCATGCCGCTGGGGGGGGGGGTGCCACGCGCCTGTCGGCTCTTCGTTTTCATGCTCCCTCTGCCCCGGAACAGGTTACTTCCTGTTCCGGGGCAGAGGGAGCATGGAAACGAAGGGCCAACAGGCGCGCGGCACCCCCCCCCCAGTGGCGTGCATCTGGGGGGGTTCATTCGCCGGGGGGGGGTTGTGCTGCACCGGGAGGTTATTTCGCCGGGGGGCACGCTGCACCTGGGGGGCAGGGCGCATCGGCGATCCGCCCCGGGTGTCAGCGCCCCTAGGAACGCCACTGCTGAGGCTGATTCTGTTTAATATATTTGTGAGAGACATAGATGAAGGATTAGAAGGAAAATTTTGCTTTTTTGCAGATGACACAAAGATAGCAAAGTGGATACCCCAGAGAGAGTAGAAACCATGAGAAGAGATCTCCTTAAATCTAGAAGAATGGTCTGTGGGGACAAAAATGGCCCTACAAAAAGGCACTATTCAATATTATGAACCTGACTTTCAAGTTACAGGCTCAGGCTAACAGTCTTGCTGCTGGAGAACATTGCAGAATGGACAAAGCCATAGGAGATCAAAAACAACTTCAATAACAACCTTGTTTACAGACACTGGAACCTCATGGTCAGAAGAAGTCAGCTCCTGATACCTATGACTCTGTTGTTTGGACCTTCAAGCCACAACAGTGGAAAGCCCCAGATTTGTTTTTCTGGAAAGCATGACTCTCCAAATCCAAGAAAAGGGTATAAAAAACCCTTCCTTAAACCTAACGCTATCTGGGTGTTACCTTGAGCAGTTCATGCTAGAGCTGCCAACAGCTTAGGTCCAAGCCAGCCACATTTGAGGCTCATTAATAGTGGATTACCAACTGCCTACTCCTGCTTGCCTACCAAACAGGGTTGTCTGCCGGAGAGAGAAGCCACCTGCCAGCTGCAGTTGCTGTGTTCTCCCAAGAAATTCTACAGCCCACGCCTGCATCCATCTACAGTATTTGTGAGTGGGAGAGCTGCCTGTTACCAAGTCAGGTTGTAATTGTTTCTTCTCTAAGTGCCTTGGGGATTCAGAAGACCTAATCAGTTCAGGACTAGGGCATATTTTTGCATTCTCTACCCTGCCTTGACAGGTACATAAGTAGCACTTTACCATCATTTTGAATGTATTAGCATAAGTACATTGTCTCTTACACTGCTGTTACTGCTGCCAAAATAATAAATTAGCTTTCATTTTTATATAGCATCTGAACCTTCTGTCTTTATCAGTACTTTAGACTATAAGAAAACTGCCTTTCATATTTTTCCCATCTTTCATACATCCCCTGATTGTCTGACCTCCACCTGAGGCTAGGTACTTGTAGTAATAGCCCGAAAGATCAAAGATCTGGCAGTTAAAATTTAATGCAACTAATATAAAGAAACTTAAATATCTACTAAATTAAATATTTTATATAAAATATTTATACATTTTGTGAGTAGTGCTCATTCCAAGTGCATTATCCAATGTAGGATCTTAAGTCTAATCATCAGTTCTTCTGTATAGTTTTTTCTGTATAGTTTGCCATTATACCTTTTTTAACTATCAAAAATGCTTATAATTGTCCTTATTGGAAGGAATTCAATAAACAGCACCCATACTTAGCTATCAAAAAAATTCCATGATAAGTGCTATTCTATAAAGGGTGCACATCTTATATAGAAGTGTTTAGTGTGGCTTTTGTGCTTAACTTTTGGGTGCTGGACTTATGCCTGTTGAAACCTGGTAGAAATGCCAGCACCCAAGTTAGGCTCAGTTAGCCAGTATTCTGTAATTCCATGTACAACGTTTCGGAATGCCTGACACATCCATGGCCATGCCCCTTTTGAGATACCTGCCATGGGAGTTAGGCATCATGCATTATACAAATGTATGCATGCAGATGCATGTGCAAATTTTAATGAGTGGCAGTTACATGAATAATTAGTTGCTAGCATCCAATTATTGATGGTTCAGAGCACATTATCTAATTTATTGGGTGCATCTTAGAAGCATGCCCAAGGTTGGGCATGCAACTTTGGTCACCATATATAGAATCCAGGAGATAATGTCCATAAGTAGCATAATCAAAATGTTAACAAGTCAAACACTTACCTTGGTTTACTCTATGCAATATTCAGTGAAGCACAAATTTCTCCTATCTCCAACATACACTGTCTAGGCAGCTTCCCATGTTTTCACTTCACACTACCCAACACAACCATGTTTTGGATGGTAACTTTGCATCAGAATAATAGGTACTAAATGTCAAACATAAGTAAATACATTAATGGTTTAATTTTACTTCTTGTGCAATAACATGGCTACAAGTTTTTCAAACAAATTCAAGATGGTGCTTGGATTTAAAAATCAAATAAACTGAAACCAGTCAATCATTGAGCAGATACATAATCATCCACACTAATCACAAAAGAGAAAACCACTCAATTTCTTTATTAAGTCCTTTAAGAGTTATCGGGCTAATTTATATATTCAAAATTGTTCTTAATATGCTAGCTTGCCTGTAGTGTTCCCTCTAAGGAGTGGCGTGATGCGTACAAATGTTTTAAAATGTGAGCAACACGTTTTAAAAACTAACAATTTTTGAGTGCTAGTATTAGCAATGCATTTCACGAGACCGGAAGTGACAAAGAAGCAACAGCATAGGCTTTCATATAGCGCAATTTTACTTGAAATGTGTTTAAATCAGGTCAGTAAGTGATTTAGTTTAATTTATTTTTATTTAATTTTTATAGTTAGATTTTGTTTTGGAAGTCGGGTATTTTTGTGAGCAACCATGTAAAATCTGTGAGCGATGCTCCAACAAGGTATGAGCATTTGCTCATGCGCTCCGCTTAGAGGGAATACTGGCTGCCAGTCTCAATCCTTTCTTAGTCTAGGAGGGAGCACAACATCTATTATTCACCTCTTAATATCTGTGATCTGATGCTGTTTATTTTGCAGTGCACTGTCAATGGCACTGTGAGTGTTTCTGTTCTCAAATGACTCTTATGTTCATTACTTCTCAGTTCTATACATCACTTTGTTCTTCTCACAAACAGTAAAGGGCATAAGAACAGTAAGACACAGTGGCGTAGCCACAGGTGGGCCTGGGTGGGCCAGGGCCCACCCACTTAGGGCTCAGGCCCACCCAACAGTGGCACACGTTTAGTGGTAGCTGGTGGGAATCCCAAGCTCTGCCAGCTGAAGACTTCCCCCTGATGGTAATAAAAATGCTACTCTCCACGATACTGGCACCTGCGCAAGCTCAGTTTTCAGTGCATGCCTGCTTCAGACTACCAAGGTGGAAAGAAACGTTCTCCTGCCAGTTGAGATATATATTTTTTGTGGTGGGGGGGGGGGGAGAACACTTGTTGCCCACCCACTTCTTGCCTAGGGCCACCCAAACTCTGTTGTCTGGCTACGCCCCTGGTAAGACATGCACTACAATCCTTATTCTCTTTCCTGTACTCTGCACTCTTCACAGAGACACTTCTTCATGTTTCCCTACCACCCAAGATTTATTTGAACTTTCTTGTCTTGCCCTAAATTGGTGGAATGTTTTGCCTTGGAATTTGAGATTAGAGCTATATCTTCTTTAATTCTGGAAAGGGCGAAAGATGGCTTTTTACCACTGCCTTTGAAGTTACCATAAGATCTTCATAGTTCTGATGCATAGGCTCTGGTATATCTCCTTCTTTCCTTTACTAATTCACTACTTTCCCCATCTCTCTGTATTTATATGTTTATATTGAAGTTATTTCCATTTTATTGTTTAATCAATGTCTGTGCTATCTGTTGCTGGTAGAAAAAAATGATATATCAAATTTGTATTTGTATTTCTCTCTAATATCACACCACAAGGAATTCCAAAGATCAAATGTTACCACTGAAAAAAAGCCCTGCAGGTGGGTTTTACGGTTCTTTGCACTTTTAACAGATTTATTTATTTATTTATTTGCAATGTTTGAAATGAATACTTTTGGATTTGTTTTATTTATTTATGGCACCACAAAAGGATTATGTAGACATGCCATTATAAAGAGGACAGGATAGTAAGGCTATAACACTGATAAACAATTTGATGATAACCCATGAATTGCTTTAATCATCACTATAAGCAATGTATATTTGATTAGAAAGTTAATCAGCAACCAATGCAATCTGATTAAAACCAGGTGCAAACATTGACTTCCCTAATATAATCCTTGCAAGCCACATTCTGTAAACGTTGCAGTGGCTTAAGAGCAGATGTTGAATCTCCAGAAAATATAACATTTGAGTAATCAAAAGACAGGTACACTATCACTTGAAATGTAGCATAAAAATCAGTCCCCAATAAAAATGGCCATAATTGCAGAAAAAGATGCTCACAATACTCTTCTCTTCAAGTCACTTTTGTTGGCTCCCTATCTGCTTCCTACTGATTTACAAGTGCATTCATTCTGCAGCTCCCTTTATCTGTCCTTACCCAACCCTCCCCCACCCGGAAACTCCATTCATCAGGTAAGTTACTCTTGTCTGTATCTTTCTCCTCCACTGCCAACTCCAGACTTCATTCCTTCCATCTTGCTGTGCTGTATGCCTGAAATGGACTTCCTGAGTCAGTGTGTCAGGTTCCATCCTTAGCCCTATTCAAATCCAGGCTAAAATCCCACCCATTTGAGGCTGCTTTTAATTCTTAACCCCTTTTTTCGCCAGTTTAGTACCCATGTTTTTTTTAATCATTTTCAAATTAAATGTACTCTTTAATCTCTTATGTGTATTGTTCATCATCAATAGATTGAAAGCTCTGTCTAGCAGGGACTCTCTCTTACGTGTTTGTGTACAGCAGTGTGTACATCTTGTAGTGCTATAGAAATGGTTATTATGAATAGTAGTAATAGTAGTACATGCATCTTTTATAATACCACCTGCACCACTTTTTAAAAAATATATTGCTGAAGACTCGACTGAGAGTCTAAAATGAGATGCTGATATTAAATTCCCATTTTAGCAGAACAACATCATTCAGTTGAATTGTAGGCAGCTGTACATTGTGCTATCGTGTCAAACCACTAAAGCTTATGTTTTCTTAAGATGAAATACAAGGCTGTGCTGAGTCAACATGCATCAATGGAAGTAGTATAAATACCAACCAAAATGGTAATCAGAGCATAAATTGCAATATCGTCAGCATAAAAATGATACAAAATATAATATGAAGAGAAAAGAATCAATAATTCAGAGAAAATCCAAAGCAATTCTACAAGGCTTTGGAGAGAGAGTATTTCTGCAGATGAATACTGTCAACTAAAGCTGAACTGGAAAGGTCTGTAGAAATTTGTATGAGGAACCTGTAGAAGACAACAGAGAAGCAGAACAGTTACTCTGCATAAAGAAGGGAATAGAAAAAGCAAACATCTAAACTGTAAAATGACTGAAGGAACCACTAAAGAATTGGAAACTAGATTAAGAAAATCCCCAAAATAGAAGATCCCTAGCCTTGATAGAGTGCCCAGATTTTGGCTTAGATATTGTGATGAGGCCCTTTGGTCAACAGTGACCAGTGCCACCAAATTGTGAAAAGGACTTCCGGAACCGGACAGATCTTCATTGCTAAGTTATTTGCTGGGAAATTGCTTTTCAAGTTGGAAAATGTAGATTTTAAAGTTAAATAGGTTACCTCAGAGTCTTTATTTTTAAGTTACTCTACTTATTTAGCAAAAGCAGTTTAAGGAATTTAGGGTTTTATTTGTTTGTTTAGTATTTAAAGTCTCTATTATAGTTTCATAAGTTTGCATAAGTACATAAGTACATAAGTAGTGCCATACTGGGAAAGACCAAAGGTCCATCTAGCCCAGCATCCTGTCACCGACAGTGGCCAATCCAGGTCAAGGGCACCTGGCACGCTCCCCAAACGTAAAAACATTCCAGACAAGTTATACCTAAAAATGCGGAATTTTTCCAAGTCCATTTAATAGCGGTCTATGGACTTGTCCTTTAGGAATCTATCTAACCCCTTTTAAACTCCGTCAAGCTAACCGCCCGTACCACGTTCTCCGGCAACGAATTCCAGAGTCTAATTACACGTTGGGTGAAGAAAAATTTTCTCCGATTCGTTTTAAATTTACCACACTGTAGCTTCAACTCATGCCCTCTAGTCCTAGTATTTTTGGATAGCGTGAACAGTCGCTTCACATCCACCCGATCCATTCCACTCATTTTATACACTTCTATCATATCTCCCCTCAGCCGTCTCTTCTCCAAGCTGAAAAGCCCTAGCCTTCTCAGCCTCTCTTCATAGGAAAGTCGTCCCATCCCCACTATCATTTTTGTCGCCCTTCGCTGTACCTTTTCCAATTCTACTATATCTTTTTTGAGATACGGAGACCAGTACTGAACACAATACTCGAGGTGCGGTCGCACCATGGAGCGATACAACGGCATTATAACATCCGCACACCTGGACTCCATACCCTTCCTAATAACACCCAACATTCTATTCGCTTTCCTAGCCGCAGCAGCACACTGAGCAGAAGGTTTCAGCGTATCATCGACGACGACACCCAGATCCCTTTCTTGATCCGTATCTCCTAACGCGGAACCTTGCAAGACGTAGCTATAATTTGGGTTCCTCTTACCCACATGCATCACTTTGCACTTGTCAACATTGAACTTCATCTGCCACTTGCACGCCCATTCTCCCAGTCTCGCAAGGTCCTCCTGTAATTGTTCACATTCCTCCTGCGACTTGACGACCCTGAATAATTTTGTGTCATCGGCGAATTTAATTACCTCACTAGTTATTCCCATCTCTAGGTCATTTATAAATACATTAAAAAGCAACGGACCCAGCACAGACCCCTGCGGGACCCCACTAACTACCCTCCTCCACTGAGAATACTGGCCACGCAATCCTACTCTCTGTTTCCTATCTTTCAACCAGTTCTTAATCCATAATAATACCCTACCTCCGATTCCATGACTCTGCAATTTCTTCAGGAGTCTTTCGTGCGGCACTTTGTCAAACGCCTTCTGAAAATCCAGATATACAATATCAACCGGCTCCCCATTGTCCACATGTTTGCTTACCCCCTCAAAAAAATGCATTAGATTGGTGAGGCAAGACTTCCCTTCACTAAATCCGTGCTGACTTTGTCTCATCAGTCCATGTTTTTGTATATGCTCTGCAATTTTATTCTTAATAATAGCCTCCACCATCTTGCCCGGCACCGACGTCAGACTCACTGCAGGTATGGGACTAATCTAGAGTTTACCATAACATCAGTGTAAAGCAGAACTGATAGTCACAGGAAACCCCAGTATAGAGTGTTATCTTTATTTTTGCAGCGTAGCTTAGTTTCCATAGTATAAAATCCTTTTCCCTATAGTTTTAAAACTTTAAAACTTGAACTTTCTGCCACAGCCTACAACATTAACAGATAGCCTCTAGAAGGCACAGTAGGCCCTAGTTTAGTCTTCAATTCTACCCACCCTCCCCTAAATCCCACCTACCCCTAGCGCAACTCTTCATTTATAGTCAGTTATTCTAATTAGGATAACAAGGGAGGAGTCCTCTTACAGAGTTTTAATTACTTTTCATTACTATCTAAGAAGAAAACATTAAATAAATCACACAATATACCATATAAGCTATATTAGACTAATATCCTTATTACCTTAGCAAGTTTTAAAATATTGAAAAACTCAAAAATACTAAGATGGAGACAGCAGTCCAGCAGCGAGAGGGATGCTATCCAGTCTTTTGCATTGAGTGTCACATGCATGATTATCTACAGGTCTGTTCTCCTGAGGCTAGAATAGCAGACTTGGAGGAGATGAGGGAGACAGAGAGATACATAGATGAGACCTATAGGGACATTGTAGAGAAGTTTCACCTCTAGTCTGGCTTCCCCTGTGCGGCCTTGGAGGACGGAGGTCTCCTAGAAGGAAAGAAGCATCATGGTGAAGTAGGAAGTACTTCTGTAGCCAGGTCCTGCCCACCAGGGGATGCAGTATTCTCTCGTACCGAGGATATGTCTTCAACAACTGCCCAGATGAGAAGGATTAGGACAGCTGTTGTTGCAGTTTTTGATTCGAACATTAGGCATGTAGATAGCTGGGTGGCTAGTGGGCATGAGCATTGTCTGGTCACTTACCTGCCTGGTGTGAAGGTGGTGGACCTCAGCATCATCTAGACAAGATCTTAAATAGTGCTGGAGAGGAGCCAGCTATTGCCCAAGAGTGCAATGTTCGGTGTGGATTATCCTTGAAGGATGCTATTAAAACAGGACATTTAAGGAATCCCAGTAGAGAGTTTTCAACAATGATGAAAGTAAGTCAGGTGTGCTTAATGAGAGTGCAAGATAAAGGATGCACATTATCCCGGTCAACTTTTAAGCAGCTTGTAGATCCAAGGGAAAAAAACACAATTTGAAGTGCCTGTATACAAATGCTAGAAGCCTAAGAAATAAGATGGGAGAATTAGAGTATATAGCACTAAATGATGAGATAGATATAATATGCATCTCAGAGGCTTGGTGGAAAGATAACACTCAATGGGACACTATCAGGCTTATTTTCGAAAGAGAAGGATGCCCATCTTTTGACACAAATTGGAAGATGGGCGTCCTTCTCACAGGGTCGCCCAAATCAGCATAATTGAAAGCCGATTTTGGGCATCCCCAACTGCTTTCTGTAGTGGGGATGACCAAAGTTCCCGGGGGTGTGTTGGAAGTGTAGTGAAGGCGGGACTTGAGCGTGCCTAACACATGGGCGTCTTTGACCCATAATCGAAAAAAGAAGGGTGTCCCTGACAAGTACTTGGACAACTTTACTTGGTCTTTTTTTTGTTACGACCAAGCCATGAAAAGGTGCCCAAACTGGCAAGGTGACCACTGGAGGGAATCGAGGATGACCTCCCCTTACTCCCCCAGTGGTCACTAACCCCCTCCCACTCTCAAAACAAATTTTTCAAAATATTTTTTGCCAGCCTCTATGCCAGCCTCAAATGTCATACTCAGGTACATCACAGCAGTATGTAGGCCCCTGGAGCAGTTTTAATGGATGCAGTGCACTTCAGGCAGGCGGACCCAGGCCAATCCCCCCACCTGTTACATTTGTGGTGGTAAATGTGAGCCCTCCAAAACCCACCAGAAACCCACTGTACCCACATCTAGGTGCCCCCCTTCACCTGTAAGTGCTATGGTAGTGGTGTACAGTTGTGGGTAGTGGGTTTTGGGGGCTCAGCACACAAGGTAAGGGAGCTATGTACCTGGGAGCTTTTTCTGAAGTCCACTGCAGTGCCCCCTAGGGTGCCCGGTTGGTGTCCTGGCATGTCAGGGAGACCAGTGCACTATGAATGATGGCTCCTCCCATGACCAAAGGGTTTGCATTTGGTCATTTCTGAGATGGGCGTCCTTAGTTTCCATTATCGCTGAAAATCAGAAATGACCGTCTAAGGACGACCATCTCTAGGGACAACTTAAATGTAAAGATTTGGGCGTCCCCGACTGTATTATCGAAACTAAAGATAGACGCCCATCTTGTTTCGATAATACGGGTTTCCCACCCCTTCACTGGGACATCCTTCGAGGACGTCCTCAGGAAAACTTGGGTGCCCCTTTCGATTATGCCCCTCCAAGTTAACAGGGTACAAATTGTATTGCAATGATCGAAAGGATCAAATTGGGGGGGGGGGGGGGGGTTGTGCTATATGTTAATGAGGGAATTTAGCCAAATAAAATAAACGTTCCACATGAAACAGATAGCAGCATGGAATAATTATGAATAGAAATTCCATGTGAAGGGAAGGAATATTCTCGTAGGGCTATACTACCATCTGCCAGGACAGAACAAACAGACAGATGAAGAAAGGTTTACAGAAATTAAGAAAGCTAGCAAATTGGGCAACACTATAATAATGAGTAATTTCAATTACCCTGATAATGACTGGATAAATGTTACATCAGGAAGTGCCAGGGAGATAAAATTTCTAGATGTAATAAGTGACTGCTTCTTGGAACAACTGGTCCATTAACCAACAAGAGGGAGAGCCATTTTGGATCTGGTCCTTGGTGGCGTGCAGGGCATAGTGCGAGAGGTGGTGGTGTTGGGTCCCCTGGGAAACAGTGATCATAACATGATGAAGTTTGAGCTACTATCTGGAATGAACCCACAAAGGAAACTTACTGGAGCTGCATTTAATTCTCGAAAAGGCCACTATCATTTTCAGAAAGCTTTTGATAAAGTTCCTCATGAGAGACTCCTGAGAGAAATAGTCATGGGATAGGTGGCAAGGTTCTGGTATGGATTAGAAATTGGTTATTGGTCATTTCTCTCAAAGGAGGAGGGTGAACGGTGGAGTGCTGCAGAGATCAGTACTGGGACCAGTGCTATTTCACATATAAATAATCTGGAAATCAGAACAAGTTAGGTGATTAAATTTGCAGATGACACAAAACTATTCAAGGTTCTTAAAACACGTGCAGACTGTGAAACATTGCAGGAAGACCTTAGAAAATTGAAAGACTGGGCATCCAAATGGCAGATGAAATTTAATGTGGACAAATGCAAGGTGATGCACCTTTGAAAGAATAATCTGAATCATAGGTACCTGATGCTAGGATCCACCTTGGGTGTCAGCAACCAAGAAAAAGAACTAGCTATTGTTGTAGATAATACACTGAAACCTTCTTCTCAATGTGTGGCACTGGCCAAAAAGAAAACAGGATGCTTGGAATTATTAGGAAAGGGATGCTAAATAAGACCAAAGTACTATAATGCTGCTGTATCACTCCATGGTGCGACCTCACCTTGAGTACTGCATTCAGTTCTGGTCGCTGTATCTCAAAAAATATATAGCAGAATTAGAAAAGGTTCAAATAAGAGCAACCAAAATGATAAAGGGGATGGAACGCCTTTCCTATGAGGAAAGACTAAAGAGGGTGGAGGTTGGGGCTCTTCAGCTTGGAAAAGTAGATGAATGAGGGGAGATATGATTGAGGTCTACGAAATCCTGAGTGGTGTAGAATGAGTAGAAATAAATTGATTTTTTACTTGTTCCAAAAGTACAAAGACTAGAGGACACTCAACGAAGTTACATGGAAATACTTTAAAAATAAATAGGAAGAAATATTTTTTCACTCAACGAATAGTTAAGCTCTGGAACTCTTTGACGGAGGATGTAGTAACAGTGGTTAGCATATCTGGGTTTAAAAAAGGTTTGGATTAGTTCCTGGATAAAAAGTCCATAGTATGCTATTGAAATAAACATAGGGAAAACCACTGCTTGTCCTGGGATTGGTAGCATGGAGTGTTGCCATGATTTGGGTTTCTGACCGGTACTTGTGACCTGGATAGGCCACTGTTGGAAACAGGATACTGGGCTGAACAGACCATTTGTCTGACCCAGTATGGCTATTCTTATATTATGTTAATAGGTACCTTCTGGCATCCTTTCCCATCTTCCTTGGGCCAAGCTTTTTCTAACAACAGGCAGTGGCTCCTTCCTTCTCCTCTAGGCTACTTCTGCCTTCTTCAACCTAGGCAGATATTTTAAAGCTCTAGAGGCTCTAAACTCCACCCTCTACTTATATTCTCTACCTATAGGGACATCTGCGTCCTCACACTTCCACTTAGGCTTTCCTTAGTTCTCCTCCCCTTTTCTTAAAAGGGCAATGATTCTTTCCTCCCCCTGACTGGTCCCATGTCTGCCAACTCTTAAAGGGGGTGCATCATTTTTTTTCCATTCAAGTTTTAGCATGGAAATAGGGATTGGTGCTGTGGCCAGTCCGAGAAAGGACACCACCAGTGCTTGTCACAATATTTAGCATCCTTCCACCATGATTCAACAAATGCCTGGATTAAATATCTCACGTAGGCTGTGTTAACAGCATGGAACCCTTCTTCCAAAGGAAGACCCAACTAAAATCCCCCAAACTACTGGCTAGTAAAGGGAAAAGAGTCAATGGATTTTGTGTATTACCTTTTTGTGGTACAACTAAAGCAGTTTACATGTATTATATGTTGGTACTTTCTCTGTTCCTAGAGGGTTTATAATCTAAGTTTTGTACCTGGAACAATGGAGGGTTAAGTATCTTGCCCAGAGTCAAAAGGAACTGCAGTGGGCATTTCTCAGGTTCTGAACCTACTGCACTAACCATTAGGTTATTCCTCTACACCAATTTGCTTATCTATAATGTACAAGTTATTTGATTCAATAGCTGCAGATAGAATAGATGATCACATCAATTTTAAAGATAAAAGGTGAAGGGTCTTTTTCTATCCCTACTAGGTTCACAATCTGTTTTTGTACTTTCAACAATGGGGTGTTAAGTGACTTGCCCAGGGTCACAAGGAGTTGCAATGAGAATTGAACCCAGTCCTCCAGGTACTCAGCCCACTGAACTAACCATTAGGCTACTTCTCCAATAAAATATGGACACATATACTAAAGCAAGTTGATCCTGAATAAAGATATGATCCGCTATAAGAAAAATGGAAAACTGAGAGCAATCTTTATAGATGAGAAGAAATCTTTCAATAGTACCTATACTCTTGGACATTAAATTGCCTTGAAATGTACTGAATTAATTCTAGATTCACTGTGAAAATGTTACCAGCTACACATTATCTGAAGGCTGCTGTGTAACTGTTTCACAAACACATGATGACTGGCTATCTTCTGAGATAAATCTTTCCAACAGCTAAGCATATCTGGAAACTTTTATATTTTTATATCTGGCTAACTTTCGGTTTTGCTTGAGATATTCTGTTATTGTGAGCTTGCTAAGAGGGCTTTGGAAATTCAGCTACCTGTATTCAGGTACTGTGAGTTAGCTATGCTTATACTATTAACAAATAAATAAAAACATAATAAAACAATAAAAAAAACCTTACTTCTGCCTTTCCCACTATTGGCTGAGCTGCTTGATACTAAACCAACTTTATTCTGCTGAATTATATTTCCATCCATCCTACCCCTCACCCACCTGCCCCATAGCTGGTATTTCCTGTATAGTGCTCACAATACACATAATTAATATTCCATATTTAGCTAACAATCATGTAATCTGGCTGATAGATATAATAGTTTAACTATTCTAATTCATTACAACAAAGTCATATGACTTTCATTAAATGGAATAATTGCAGTGCCTTCTTCTTAAGGCAAAGCATGTGGAGGCTTAGTCCTTGCCCCATCTGTCTACAATTTTCAGTTATGCAAAGGGAACTCATTAAACTCAAAGAAAAATTGGCTGCAATTAAAACAGCTTCTAGGACTACACAGCATCTAACCAATACCCACCCCCCTCCCCATCGACATAAAACCCCCAAGAAATTACTATTAAGAAAGAGAAATTTATTTTGTTTAAATTCATAAGAAAGATATATAAAAAAATTCTTGGGGGTTTTTATGTCGATGATTACTTTTTGTGCAGTGTGCATATGGACAATTACTCTTTTGCCACAGATTGATGAGGCATTTTCCCCTCGTTGATAAGTCAGTTTTCACTGTGTGTGTTTTTGATATGTTTTAAGCTATTGCAGAAAAGTGAATGATTCCTCCTTTAGTTTAAGCACAGAAAGAAAGTGATGTGTCCAGCTATTTTCAAATGTTGTTGTTCTGGGCTCTGAATGGCCTGAAGTTTGAAATTACCCAGAAACTATTGGATTTTGCTCCTGTTTCAGCCAGGGAGGGAGGGGGAGAGAGAGAGAGAGAGAGAGAGATCTCTTTGCTGAATTCCTGTGAAAAGTTATATTTGATAACTAGGGAGCAGGCATATGTCCTGATCTCCCCAGGTATTATTTAGATAGTATCAAAATGCTTAGTTAGTTTTATAATTGATCCATATTTCAGTTACATGTTATTGTTTTGCTGATTGCATCTTTTCTGTTCATTGTTCTAATTTTTCAGACAATAAATATTTTCAGTTTATTTGTCTGGACTGATTAAGAATCCAGGTGGTTTGTGTGTTGAGTATGTGAGTGCCTTCAATGGAATTATGGGAGCACTGGGAGTGTGGACCCAGTAACCTAGAAATCACTGGGGATACTTTGAGAGCAGGAGACGCCCAGAGGTGGTTGAGACCCAGTCGGTGGGAGGAGGGTGCTAATGTAGAGCACAAGCATCAGGTGCAGGTGGGCCTCAGCTGTGCTGGGGATAGACCCTCTAAGTGGCCACGGGGTAACCCCAGGCATGTGGTTAAGCCTTTTGTGACACCAGCATATACACAGATAGTGGGGTGTAAGATAGTAGTATATCTTGCTTGGCTAGAAATTATCCTGCAGGTTGGGGCTGTGTTAAAGCTAATGTCTTAAGTCTAGGGAAAAGACTGGAAATTTGGAAAAAGAGTTATTGCCTGTCTTGAATATTACTGAAGATATTGACATTCACATAACAATGGATTGAACTGCTAAAAGACTAAAGAATGTTTGAACTAACCATTTGAAGTATAGGTAGAGAGAGAGAGTGAGAGAGAGAGATGAGGAACTGTTGGAGCTCATTTGCATATAGAACAGGAGTTGAACCACTTTACTGTTTAGAGCTTTCTCCCGGAGATATAAGAAATGCTGAAAGTCCAACAAGGAGAGATTCATATTTAATAGAGAATGGACTTGTTTATTATGAGTGGAGAGACACTGATTATTTAACTGATTTCAACTTCACCCTGAGTGTTACAGTCTGGAGCATGTGTAGTGAATAAAGTCTACTATCATACAGTTTAAGGTCTGTACAATGGTTTATAAAATCATCTATGGATTGGTTACATTTATTTGTTGAATTGGGTTCAGACTGCTATTTAAAAAAAGAGCCCTTCATGATGACATGCTACTTCACTTCCCTAATCCTAGCAGGTTAAAATAAAAAATATTTTTTTTTTTCTGCAAGTTTTGTATATTTATTTAAGTTAAATTTGTACCCTGCACTTTCCCACTCATGGCAGGCTCAATGTGGCTTACATATTGTATACAGGTACTTATTTGTACCTGGGGCAATGGAGGGTTAAGTGACTTGCCCAGAGTCACAAGAAACTGCCTGTGCCTGAAGTGGGAATTGAACTCAGTTCCTCAGGACCAAGGTCCAGCAACCTAACCACTAGGCCACTCCTCCACTCAGGCCCCAGCTGTATGGAATACACTTCCAATTCAATTAAGAAGGACTTGAAATTATTTTTAAAAATAATTTTCAATAAATTTTTAAAAAATAAGTGATTCAAGTTCACTCTTTTATTGCTGTTCTCGAAATTCTGTTTTGGTTTATTAGGGGTCCTTTTACTAAACTGCGGTAAAAAGAGCCATATTCTAGCAGAAGGGGTCCTTTTTGCCATACACTGAGGCCCTTTTTACAACAGCAGGTAAAAAGGCTGAAAAAAAAAAGACATGGCCATGCAGTAAGTTTGCTCTTACTACATGGTCATACAGGGGTAAGGCTTCTGCACTAACACAGAGGTAACTAGGCAGCGCATGGCGCTGCCTGATTACTGCCGTGTAACCCCCTGCAGAAATATTTTTCAAATATTTCCGCTAGTGACGGAAATGCTGTGCATTGGTCTTATTTACCATCCCTTTCCCAATAATTCTTAGGAACCTGTGTGTTTTTTTGGCCACTGCTGCACACTGAGCAGAAGATTTTAGCGCATTGTCTACATTGACATCTCAATCTTTTTCTTGGGTGCTGACTCCTAAGGTGGAACCTAATATCTGTAACAATGATTTGGATTATTCTTCCCAATATGCAACACTTTGCATTTGTCCACATTAAGGGGTCCTTTTATTAAGGTGCACTAATAGATTTAGCACAGAATAAATAAGACACTCATAGGAATATAATGGGCATCTTATCATTTAGCACATGCTAATCATTAGCACATGCTAAATCTGTTAGTAAAGGATCCCTAAATTTCATGTGCCATTTGGATGCCCAGTCTTCTAATTTCTTTAAGTCTTCCTGCAATTTTTCACAGTCTGCTTGTGTTTAACAATGTTGAATAGTTTTGTGTCATCTGCAAATTTAATCACCTCACTTGTTCTAATTGCCAGTTCATTTATAAATATGTTAAATAGCATCAGTCCCAGTACTAATCCATGTGGCACTCCACTATTCACCCTACTCCATTAAGAAAAATGGCCATTTAACCCTACCCTCTGTTTTCTGTCCAATAACCAATTCCTAATCTTTAATAGAACATTGTGTCTTATTCCTAGACTTTTTAATTTTCTCAGGAGTCTCTCATGAAGAACTCTGTCCAAAGCTTTCTGAATACACTACATCAACTGGCTGACCTTTATTCACCCCCCCCCCCCCCTTCACTGTGCATAGAAAGGTAGTATATAAAATCCCATTCCCCTTCACTATACCGTTCAGCTATGCAATATCGCTTTTAGGCACCTGTTTCTGGAATAGCACTTAATTGGAATTTTGGTATTTATGCACATACGTGCACATAAACAGTCATATATGCCATTATTCTAGTCATCTACACATGTAGTTAGAGCATAAATTTGAGCTCCTTCATTATAGAATTACCTCCCAGGTGCTGTTGAACATCTGGTGCTTATATCCATATATTGGCCGTGCTCTGTAGATAATTGGCTCATGTTTTGAACAGTGTTAAACATGAGTAGGTTTTTGAAAATTGCTCCATATTACATTGAGCTCATAACAATTTATTATTACCCACATATATAAATTTAATTTTACATTGGCTGAAACATTATAAGGAACATGATCATTCAACTACATTTCTGGCAAATTATGAGGTCAGCTAAAATTAGCCAATACACAAAAACCCTCACAAATGTTAAAATGAAAAGTACATTCTTTTCAGATTACAACCATGTCAGACTTTATTCTAATTAATTAATCTAGGAAGCCAGGCTAATTGTAAGTAAGTTTTAATACGTGTGACTGATTAGAAAATTAGAACTGAACATGTTCTTTTGAACTTCTCAGCATTCTTTTCCTCCTGGTTTCAGCTCCAGAACAGTAAAACCTTATAATGAGAATGGCAATCCTTGAATCCTTCTCATACTATCCACTCATGTACATCAGCAAGCAGATTTCTATAATGAGATTTACTCCAAAGAACTTTGCAAAAAATACAACCTTGAAATGCTGAGACTCTTTAGCCCAAGCCAATCAATATTACCTCATTTATCAATTCCATTTGAATCATAGAATGTAGTACAAACCAAGATATATTTGTAACATTTATCTAAAATAAAGTTCAGGTCATAGGAATCAATGAAAAGACTCATATTTTTTGTATAATCAATTAAGTATGCAATATGTTTATGTTTATTAAAATAGTTAATATCCTTCAATATTTGCAATTCCTGCTTTCTACCTGACTAGCAGTTTGCATTTTAATCAATTACAGTCTTCTCTGTTCAACTGAACCAAGCTTGTCAGATGGTAAAACCTGGGCTCTGCCATTCATGTGTGTGTACCTTCACTCTTTCTAATTTTGGAACATTTAAACCTAGTTGCATCAATGTTGATGTAATCTTCATTTAGATATAATTTTGTCATCTTATTCTTGGTTCCTTTTCTTTGGTCCTGAGTTCATTTCTCAGAAGCAATAGGGTTTGTAGCACAATAATACAACGGACTGCTGCAGCTTGAAAAAAGGTATTTTATATAGGAAAAGGCGTATTAAAAATATGCAGCAGTTAGAACAGAAAGTTGTTACAGAGCTGTTTCTGTGTAAATCACAGTTGGGGGCATAATCGAACGTGGGCGCCCATCTGTAAGGACGGTGCCGTGAAAGGGCGGGGCAACCCGCATTATCGAAACAAGATGGGTGGCCATCTTTTGTTTTGATAATACGATCGGGGACTCCTAAATCTCAACATTTAGGTAGACCTTAGAGATGACCGGCCTCGGTTTTCACCTATAATGGAAACGGAGGACAACCATCTCAGAAACAACGAAATCCAAGGCATTTGGTCATGGGAGGAGCCAGCATTAGTAGTGCACTGGTCCCCCTGATATGCCAGGACACCAACCAAGCACCCTAGGGGGCACTGCAGTGGACTTCAGAAATTGCTCCCAGGTGCATAGCTCCCTTAACTTGGGTGCTGAGCCCCCCCAAAACCCACTCCCCACTCCCCACAACTGTACAACACTACCATAGCTCTTACGGGTGAAAGGGTCACCTAGATGTGGGTACAGTGGGTTTCGGGTGGGTTTTGGAGGGCTCCTATTTACCACCATAAGTGTAACAGGTAGGGGGGATGTGCCTGGGTCCATCTGTCTGAAGTGCACTGCACCCACTAAAAACTGCTCCAGGGACTTGCATACTGCTATCAGGGAGCTGGGTATGACATTTGAGGCTGGCATATAGGGCTGGCAAAAAAGGTTTTTTTTCGGGGGGGGGGGGTGGGAGGGGGTTGGTGACCACTTGGGGAGTAAGGGGAGGTCATCCCCGATTCCCTCCGGTGGTCATAGTAAGGGGAGGTCATCCCCGATTCCCTCCGGTGGTCATTTGGTAAGTTGGGGCTCCTTTTTGAAGCTTGGTCGTAAAAAAAAGGGACCAAGTAAAGCCAGCGAAATGCTCGTCAAGCCTGGCTTTTTTTTTCATTATCAGGCGAAGTCAGCCATCTTGTGAGCACGCCCCTGTCCCTCCCCCGTCCTGCCGTTACTACCCTAATGACACGCCCCCTTGATGTTTTGCCGGCTCTGTGACGGAAAGCAGTTGAACCTGGCCAAAATCGGCTTTCGATTATACCGATTTGGCCGGGTTCAGGAGATCGCCGGCCATCTTCCGATTTGTGTCTGAAGATGGCCGGCGATCACTTTCGAAAATGAGCTGGATAATTGCCCGCATAAAGGAATTGGAAAAAGGTACAGAGAAAGGTGACAAAAATGATAATGATGATGATCCAACAACTCCCTTATGAAGAAAGACTAAAGAGGTTAATGCTATTCATCTTGGAGATGAGACAACTGAGGGAGAAAAGATAGAGGCCTATGACATCTTCAGTGATGTAGATGGATAAACATGAGGCAATGGTTTACTCTGTCAAAAAGTACAAAGACTTTGGCAAACAGTATGAAGTTACTATGTAGTCCATTTAAAACAAATAGGAGAAAATATATTTTTATTTTATTGCTTAGTTAAGCATAAGAGGATGTAGTAACAACAGTTAATGTAGCTGGTATTAAAAAACAGTTTGGACAATTTCCTAGAAGAAAAGTCCATAAACCACTATTTAAGATAGACTTAGGGAAACCACTGCTTATCCTAAGGGGTAAGCAGTATGAAATCTTGCTACTTTTCAGGATCCTGCCAAGTACTTATGACCTGGATTAACCACGGTTCAAAACAGAATACCAGTCTTGATGGACTTCTGCTCTGGCCCAGTATGGCAATAGTTATGCACTTATTCATTAACATAAACTCATTTTATATGTGCATACTGATTTTACATATGAAAACTAAAATTAATATTTTCAGGTCTGTTATCATCTTTCCCATCTTGGAGGCCATTCATAGTCCTCTGATGTTTTGGGTTTTTTTTTCCAGATTCTTCCAGATGCAGAAGAGACAGCCATTTCAGCTGTTTCTTTCACAGAGGAAGTCTATAATGATACATATGAGTCATTTTAAAAAATAACCAAATAGATTTATTTCACTTTAAAATTATTTATTTAACAAAATTTATAACCCATCCATTCTGAGCAGGGTACAAGAAAACAAACATATCAATTAAAAACACACATTTCTTCAACCCCCCTCCCCACAGAAAAAAAAACCTGATTAAAAAACTCCAAATGCCTGACAAAACAAGAATGCTTTCAACTGCTTCAGAAAAGAATCGAATGAACTAACCTGCTGCAGAGGAAGAGCATTCCACAAACAAGGACCGTCCACCATAAAAAATGCCTTAAACACAAGCACCAAGATTTTAAACTTAATACGTTGCTCAATAGGCAACCAATGCAATTCCCACAACTGTGGGGTAACATGACCAAACCTGCATATCCCCAACAATAAACGAATAGCAGAATTCTATGCTACCTGCAAAGTTTTCAAAGTCACACACGGTAACCCACACAACAAAGCATTGCAGTAATCAAACCGAACTATGACATAAGCCTGTACAACACTACAAAAATTCTGCACAGATAAAAAATTACAAAACCTTGCTATTAAACACAGTTTAAAAAATACTATACAAACTACTGCTGCTACATATGGCCAAAATAAAAGAGTAGTATCCAAGATCATTCCCAGACTATGAATTGTCGACAATACTGGTATAAAGATGGAATCCCAGACAAAAACTAGTATAAGGACAAGCATCCTTCTGAGCCCCCCCCCCCCCCCCCCTTCCCCCTTCTCCTGCAACATGCTTGGTCCTGGATTGCTGTTCTGAATGCCCAGTTCTGACCCTTAAATAGGGTTCTCAATCCAACCTTTCCAGCCTTTTCCCATTCCACTGGCATCATGTCCTCCTGGTTGCTTGAAACACTTGCTTTCATCCAGGACTGATTATCCTCCTCCATTTCAGGATGAGAACTTCATTCTCCTTTTTGCTTCCTGTTTATATTTACACCAGGGGAAAACAGTAAATGAGCTACTTTGCCTTTCCTTGTGTCTTTTCTTAAGGTGGGTTGGGAGAATCTGCCATGTAAAGGTGGACTGATTCTTTTGCGATATAGAACCCTTTACAGGGTTACTGATACTTTAAAGAATTTCAGTAGAAAGTTTTTGCTTTGCATTTTCAGAAGTATTACTATGATATGCATATAACAGGCAGAAAAAAAATTGATTGATGTAGACTCATGCTTGTATGCTTTTCAAGTAAGCATTTGCATATTTATATTTCAGTTCATCACTTAGTAATTCAGTAGGTTATATTTACAGCTAGCATTTTCAGTAGGATCACTGAAGCTCTGTTGTACCAGAACATTTAATATATGGTGCACTTGCAGAATTTGTTGGCAAATTAAAATGATTTGTTCACTTATCATTCAGGTCTTTAATTACAGATTTTTATAGTTTAGAAACTCAAAACAGAATGGTGGTTATGACTTCAACATGCTAGTATGCGTCACTATTGGCATAAATTCATAGACAATGCACACATGTTTTGCCTGCAGAGGAAAGGAAATTCTCTGTGTGCAGCAAATAGAAATATACATTCTTTTGAAATGACATGGGAAAAGTTAGCTGCCCTGCATGATAATTTGTACACTTACTCTTTATTTATTATTTTATTGAAATTAATTCATATCTTTCTTATGGACAAGGGGATTTGGATTTAGGTCACACAATTTCAGTTAAATGCAGGTGTATTAGTTATTTTCCTGTCCTAAGAGAGCTAACAATTCAAGAGGCCCTTTTACTGAGTTGTATTAAGTGCATGAAATGTAGCAAAAATGGCCTAATGCAGGATGCACTAAAGTGTTCTGCATTAGATTTGCCATCTGTGCAGTGGTGTGCTGGTAAATTTTTAACAGGCTATTGCCCCAGTCCACCTCTGTGACCCCCCCATCCACCTGTGCGCCCCCCCCCCAAAAAAAAAAAATTGCAGAGCTGGCTATACCCGGGGAGAGAGAGCCTGTTGGGGCAATGCATTACTCTCTCCAAGAAAACAAAAAATTAAATGCTCCCAGGTTCCAATCTAATTCATGTTTAATGTAGGATAAAATGCCATAAATAAGTAAATAAAGAGATAGAAACTCTGAACGTTGAGCACCTGATTCTCATAACATGATGTCTGTTTTAGAAGCCCTTTACCAGGAGAAAAAAAATCTCTGCACCGAAATAACAGGGTTAGGGTGTCCCTGTAACCAGCCCTTCCAAATGACACGCCTACTATGATTTACAACAAATTACTACTCTACCTATGAAAAGTTATTCCCTTATACTTCCTCTGTGTACATCCGTAAGCACAAGACGGCATGTTTGAAAATACAACTTCTTTTTTACAGTATCCTCCCCACGGCCTACGGTTCCAACCCCACCTTACCTCACCTAGGCTAGTCCAGACCCCCTCCCTACTCCCCCGGTGAAAAGTTATTCCCTTATTATTCTTCCTTTGTGCACATCCATTTGCACAAGTCATGTTTGAAAATACTTTTTTTTTTACAGTATCCTCCCTATGGTCCCCACCCCACCTACTCCAGGCCTTGTTTCCTCTCTCTCAGTTTCCTGAGCCTCAGGGTCCTAGCACATACCTGAAGGCAGCCACCCTGGTAGTCTAGTGGATTCTTCAGGGCAGGAAAGATCCTCAGTCTTTCCTGCTCGCTGCAAGCGCTGACCCTCCCGCTACCGCATCGTCTTTAAAATGGCTGTGAGACTTAAAAGGGCAGCCTTGCAAGACTGCAGCAGAAGTCTCGTGAGGCCGCCACTGGAAGTCTCGGCAGCCATTTTTAAAGAGCGATGCGGCAGTGGAGGGTCAGCGCTGGCAGCCGCAGGAAAGACTAGAGATCTTTCCTGCCCCGAACAATCCACTAGACCACCAGGGTGGCTGCCTTCAGGTACAGTATGTGCTGGGACCCTGCGGCTTGGGGGCAGGAGAGACAAACTGGCTCGCCCTGCCTTAACAACTGGCTCGCAAAATGTCAGAAAAATTAACAACCGGCTCTTGTGAGCTGGTGTGAGCCGGCTCCAGCACACCACTGCATTTGTGCATGCTAAATATTAATTTTATTGCAATTTTTTAGAGGAGGTGTGGAAGAATGGGGAATGGGCATGGATATGCTAATCAGCTACATTACCACAGCACATCCATAATGAGGGAGCCATTGGTGCCTCCTAAATAGGAAGCAGTAAGTGTTCCTGCATTAGTATTTTTTTTTTAATGGCTGCATGCTAATGCATGGTCAAAAATGCAACAAATCAAAAAGAATCCCTTTTTGACGCCTGTGCTAGAAATGGGCTTAGAGTATAGGAAAGGCCTCATAGGGACATGCTAAGCCCTTTTACTAGCACAGGTTAGTAAAAGGGTTTTGAAAATGAAAAACAAGCACAGTGTTGTGGTCTGCACTTAACCTGTTTTCTTGGAAGTTGTGACCCCTGATGCAGTGGCATAGCCACGGAGGCCCTTGGAGGCCTGCCCCCTCCCACTTTGGGCTCAGGTTCCCTCCAAACCTGCAGCACCCTGTTAAATGCTGGCAGGGATGTCAAAGACCCATTAGCCAAAGAAATGTGGTGCCTGAGGTGCTCCCCTCTTCCTTGTGCTGGTGCTGTAATGTGAAAGTTGGCAGCGTACATCCAGCCACCAACGCAAGGACTTATCCTTGTGCATGCTCAGTTCATGCAAAAACAGAGCATGCTCAGAGACTCCCAGAGTCAATGACTTCCACATTACAGCAGTAGCATAAGGAGGAGGGGAGCAGCTCAGACACCAAATTTCTTTGGCTAGTGGGGCTTCAGCAAAGGTATTTTTAACGTGCACATGGGAAGGAGGGAACATATCGCTCCTCCCTCCAAGTGCACCCCTGGGCTTCCACCACACTTGGAGAGTTGGCTACTCCCCTGCCCTGATGCAGGCATTTGTGATGAAACCCAGCTGAGCTGGGTCATTTCTATGATAACGTTTTTTTGGTGATATGTCCTGCTTGACTTCCATTCCTCTTGGTTACCTTTGCTCTTTCGGTGTGGTGTATGTGTTTACTACTACTACTTATCATTTCTGTAGCGGTACAAGACATATGCAGCGCTGTACACTTGAACGTGAAGAGACAGTCCGGAGGTCTCTTCCTGTTGTTCCTTTTTCCACTCCAGTAGTAACATTCTCAGCAAATTACAGCAAACATTATTAGTATTATTGTACTTTCCTTCATATATTGCATCATAGTAGTTTATTATTAACAATTGGAAATAAAGGATTAATAGGAATAAGCACAGTCATAAAAAGAAGAACAAAAACAGAAGAAGAAAGGATAAGTAAAATTTTATAAAAAATCAAGGGAAAAAATAAGATAGGGACAGACCACCATCTGGTTTCTGGAATGCTGCTATCAAGACTGCTAAAAAAAACATCAATTGACAAAGCCTATTTCATGTCAAGCGCTCTTGAGAGCTAATGAAATGAGTTATGTTTGAATACAAGTCTTAAATCTGCAAGTAACACTTCATCATGTAGAATTCAAGGTAAGGAATTCCAAAGTCAAGGAGCGAGAAAATAAAAGGTGCACTGCATGTGGATTCTAACCAAATCTGGATGAAAGATGTAATAAAAAAAAACTTATGCTGAGACCTAAGTGCACATGTAGTAGTGTGTAGTAACAAAAAAAAAAGATGAAGTGGAAGGCCAGAGTAAAAACCCTGCTAGGTACAGTATAATTAACATGAAGTAAGACTATACCAACAAAACAAATAACGTTATGAGACAAGGACACAATTCAACAGCAAACGGAGTGATCTTCACAAATGGTACAGTACAAGGGTGGAGGGAAAACTAATTGCTAGGAATTTTCATATCAGGGTAGGCGTGATCCCCAGTATCTCCGACCTCTAGCAGTAATGTTTTCAAAATCGCTCTGCTGATCTGAGGCTAGCACCATTTTGCAAGCACTAACTTCTGTGTAAAAGGGCTAGGGTTATTCTTAGGTGTTAGAACACAGTACCGGGTCACAGGGACCATAGTCCCATCAAAATTTTGAGCAAAGCCTAGCCCACCAGCTACAGTGGACTAGGCATTGTGCATATTTCCTTCCCTCTTTTCTTCTCCAACTATCGCTACACAGCCCTCCTCCTTCTGGAGTGAAGAGCAAAGTAGATTCAGTGCCAGTGTGGGGACTAGAAGAACAAGCATCCCCCCACCAACCCCTGAGAGGAAATCCTGTTTTGTTTAGCAGGGTCGAACACCACAGGATATAAGTATAAGCCTGTTCTTCTAGGCCCTGTGCTGACACTGAATTTGCTTTTGGCCTCTGGAAAGGAGAGGGTGGTGGCAGTGGTAGAGGCAGCAGACTGAGTAGAAGAACGGAAAATGGGTAGATGCTGGATACAGATTGAGAAAGGGAAAGGGGAGGGGACATGTTTGACATTTGGGGATGTGGTAGGAAGGGAAAGGGGATCTGCTAGACTCAGGAGCAGACTGACAGGGATCTGGTGCCCCAGGCATAAAGAGTAATAAACACCTAACCACCTACCAAAAGTGAGGAAATTAGATAGAGGTAAGGGGAGAGAGGGGCCCCTGCTGGTGTGGGCTCTCAGGCAGTGCCCCATTGTCTTAATGGTCAGTTAGCCTCTGGTTGAACTGTTGAGGGAGGGGGCAATGGATGCTGGACTGTTGAGGGATATAGTAACATGGAGGGGCATAATCGAACGGGGCCGGCCATCTATATGGCCGACCCTGAAAAGCGGCATATCCGACCGCATTATCGAAACAACATGGCCGGCCATCTTTCATTTCGATAATATGGTCGGGGCTGGCCAAAGCTCAACATTTGGGCCGGTGTTAAAGATGGCCGCCATCGGTTTCCGGTGATAATGGAAACTAATGGCGGCCATCTCAAACCCAGCCAAATCCAATGCATTTGGTCATGGGAGGAGCCAGTATTTGTAGTGCACTGGTCCCCCTCACATGCCAGGACACCAACTGGGCACCCTAGGGGGCACTGCAGTGGACTTCACAAAAAGCTCCCAGGTACATAGCTCCCTTACCTTGTGTGCTGAGCCCATCAACCCCCCCCCCCTAAACCCGCTACCCACAACTGTGCACCACTGACATAGCCCTTATGGGTGAAGGGGGCACCTACATGTGGGTACAGTGGGTTTGTGGTGGGATTTGGTGGGCTCCCATTTACCACCACAAGTGTAAAAGGTAGGGGGGGTGGGCCTGTGTCTGCCTGCCTGAAGTGCATTGCACCCACTAAAAACTGCTTCAGGGACCTGCATAGTGCTGTCAGGGAGCTGGGTATGATATTTGAGGCTGGCATAGAGGCTGGCAAAAAAATGTTTAAAATTTTTTTGGGGTGGGAGGGGGTTGGTGACCACTGGGGGAGTAAGGGGAGGTCATCCCCGATTCCCTCCGGTGGTCATCTGGTCAATTGGGGCACTTTTTGAGGCTTGGTCCTAAAAATCAATGGTGAATGTTATGCAAAGAAACCAATATTCTAACAAAATTTAAATAGTGCAAGTGTCAAATGTTTTTTTTTCTTTTTTAAATTGCTAACAGTGCTCAGTAAAAGGGATCGTTGTCACAGAACTTGTGCGCAGTATATTACTGCTGACACCCTTAACACATCACTGCAGTCCTTCCTCCCTACCACTTTCCTAAAATGTACAAAAATGTACAAAAACCTTTTTCTTTTTGTAGATGGAAGATATACACTTAAATGCAGGTTGTACTTAGCTTATTCCGGAATGCAGGGGGTTACTGTTGTATTGAACGTTCTGTGGGGATCCCCATCCGTGATTGTGACTAAAAATATATCGGTAGCTTGCGCTACTCCCTAAAATCGGGATTAAAATCCAGCTTCCAAGATGGTATATGCTGCACGGACCATCCAGTCTGCCCAACAAGATAAACTCATTTTACATGGTATGTGATACTTTATATGTATACCCGAATTTGATTTGCCTTGCCTTTCTCAGGGCACAGACCATAGAAGTCTGCCCAGTACTGTTCTTGTACTAAGTTCTGAAGCTAACATCGAAGCCCCTTAAAATTTACACTCCAGCCCATCCCTATCTATTCAGTCACGATCAGAGAGTAGACCGTAGAAGTCTGCCCAGCTCCCGTTTTGTTTCCAATTACCAGCGACGCCACCCAATCTCTGCTAAGATTCCACGGAGCCATTCCTTCTAAACAGGATAAAAAGGGAAGGGGAGATGCTAGACTGATGGGGGGGGGGAGTAGGAATAGCAAAGGGAGATGCTGTACTGGAAGGAGGGTAGAGAGGGAAAAGTTGTCTGATCCCAGTATGAAGAAATTACTGGTGAGAGCTGAGAGTGGAGTTGGAGGTGACTTGGGGTGGACCTGGAGGTGAGTCTTGGCCACAAAAATGGCATTCCATTGCCCCTGCGATTATTAGTTTACACTGCCACTTTAATCCTGCCAAGCATATTATTTTACCACAGGTCCCTTTTAATGTGATGGAACCTAGTCATTAATAACAAATGTTATTGGTGTTAGTAATTCTAGGGCTAATCTTTAATATAAAGAAAATACAAATTGAGGATAAGAGAGTTTGGATTGTGGGGTATCCAGTTATTTGATAGACATTTAAAGGAACAACATTAATGAAGCATGTGAAATATTGAGATTCCATTATGACAACTGTAAGAAGGAGAGGAATGAGGTGGAACTAATTGACATCTTTGTTATAACAAAAAAGCAAGAAAACAACCAGAGTCAGACATTAATTATATACCCGAGTGGCAATGAAATCAATTTGGCCAATATATTGTTTTAGTCTCACATGATTTCCAGGTTTGTCTGGAAAGAATTTAGATTTATGAAGGAAACTGAAAAGATCTGAACATGTTAAATTTTATTATACCATTTGGTGGTTTTATAATGAGAAATGTGAAGACCTATATGAGCAGATAGCTTGCATTTATCAGACACTGGGTTTGACCTATTATTTTGGGGAATCCAAACAGTTATGTAAAAATTAACAAAAGTCTGAATGGACTTGGATCAATCTGAACCAAGTAAAGGTTTACTGGCCCTTTCATAACACTCTCTCTCTCTCTCTCTCTCTCTCAGAGGATGGGCTTAAAGTGAACACACACACACTCACACACACACACACATGCACACTGAGGGGATGGCTTAAAGTGATCATTATATTGGGGACATTTGGGAAGGTTTGGCTAAGTAGAATGATATTGTCTTTCAAATCCAGTAAAAGAAAATAGAACATAGAATCAAAATAAAAAGAGTTCTACAATTCAATAAAATTATGAAACAGAAAGACACCATGCAAAAAGTACATGACTTGAGAGGCAGAAGATATGAAGAATCAAGCAGGAAAAAATATAACCAAATGAAAATGCATTTTTCTTGGCTGATAAAGGTTCTTTTTACAGTTTCTTTCTCATATTTTTTTCTTTTTTTAATGGCATGCATCCCTCTGTGTTACTTTTAGTTGTCTAGATGACAAATGTTGCCATAGTGACTGGTTTGGAGAGAAAAGGTATCCCTTTATCTTGACTTCCCTCACTATGGGAATATTAATACTAATTTACCTACAGCAACAATATTTACTTTACCTTCAAACAATAACTTTCCACTGGTGCACTTGCAGAATTTGTAGGCAAATTAAAATAATTTATTCACGTATCTTTCAAGTATTTACTTATAGATTCCTATGGTTTACAAATGCAAAACAAAATGTGGTTATGACTTCAAACAGACAAATCACTCAATACTTTGTATACATAATACTGCTCTAATATGCTTCACCATTAGCAGAAATTTATAGACAATGCACAAATATTTTGCCTGCAGTGAGAGAGACATTTTATATGTGTAGCAAATAGAAATAGACATTCTTTTGAATTGTAATAGGAACTGTCAACATGTTGTTTCATGTTATGTTTAACTTAAAATGACTGGGGAAAAAAACAAATTTGTGACACGCTAAGTGAAAAGGTACCAAAAGTGGGATTTCAAATAACAGAGATAAAGGCTATAAAAAATTTGGAGGAGCAACATTAATTTTTGAATGTTTTCTGTACTACATGATCAGTAAAATGGGACTATGCAATTTTTCACAACCTTGATATTTTTCATGTCCTACAGTCTGAATACTGCAAGTGCCTAAAAAGGTACCTAAAGTGGGGTATGTGATTTATGAAGTTAATGACTTTTTATTGATAAACATTTTTAATTTTTTAAAGACATAATTAGTCCATACCTGAGGCTGAAATTTTGCAGGATTATGCAACTGATATCCCTCTATCTTATGATATAAATAAGTCACAAACAACACTTTTGGTACCTTTTTGCTCAGTGGGTCACAATTCTTTTCTGTGTTGTCAAGATTCTATTGTATGATAGTGTGACCTATTGCTCAAAAGTGTGCAATATTTCTTAATCAAGTCAATACTCTAGCCCCATTAGGGTGGACGTTTAGTTGATAGGGCAGCTCCACAGGACCTGTGGAAGTCATGCAAGGGCATCCATATTGAGTGCCTTTCCATAACCTCTTTCCAAGGAAGTTTGATTGACAGGAGACTGCGGGAGCATACTTGGCCCATTATCTGGCTTGAAATCAGTAGGCAGAGCTTGCTGCCATACAAAATAATGTATTTTGAGTGTATCAAGATGGCAGCTGTATGGTAGGGAAGCAATTAAACCTCCTTGGGTGTACACAGCTTCAGCCTTGTCACGTGATGCTGTCTCCTGTCAATAAACCTCTTTGATCTTTCCAATGCAGTAGGTCATGAGCAGCTGCAATAAGATCATCCATGCAGAGGTGGAGCTGTTTTGCATAAGCCTCAATTTACCGATACCAGGTCTTTGTTGGAGCACATTTTATAGCCTTACAGCCAGGTAGTCAATACCATTGGAGTCTTGGTAGACATGATGCCTCCATTCTGCAGACATGGCCAAACCTGCTGAGGCATGATTATTTAATCTTTTCTTCCACTATAAATTGTTGCAAATTTTTCATTGTACCAGTGGTTGAGCAGCAAAATGATGAGAATTGTGGGCAAACATTTTAATGCATGACAAAATGTGTTGTTCCATAACAAAGACCATTTATCAATAAATACTCTATTAAAGAATAGTGTGCACTATTTGAGCAAAAGAGTGTACCAATGTGCAATAGCACACAATACTGATAATGTTGGCCCTGAAACAAAACAAAAAACAAAAACACAAAATATCCCATAAATGCCATGGTAAGCTAAAATAAGCAAATGTTGTTGGCCTGCATATCCCTAGTAGTGAATGCCTAAGGGAAGCCTAAGGGCATTCATTCCAGATAATAAGGAATAGGTAGTCATTTCTGGATTTTCAGGTCCTGTTTGGTATAAGTTTTGAAGGTTTTCAGTATTAAAAAAAAAACAAAACTTTAACAGACATGGAGAAGGGGCATTTGTATCTGGTTGATTTGGGGTACCTGAAGGTTTGTCTTCCTGCTATCTGGTCTCTCTCTCTCTGTTTCCATCTCCTGACCCGCTGACATAATCAGCATGGGCCGGTGCCCAGTGACAAAAGCCAGCAGCTCCCTGTGGCTGATAGAGTAGGAGGGGCTTATGTACCTGGTGGAGTTCATCTTACCTGGAGGTTTGCCTTTCTGCTGTCTGGGACTCTCTCTATTTCTGTCTCTCAGCCCACTGACAACATCAGCATGGGCCGATCTACAGAGACAAAAGCTGGCAGCTTCCTGTGGGTGCTAGAGGGAGAGGGGCATACATATCTGGTGGAGTTTGAGGTACCTGGAGGTTTGCCTTCCTGCTATTTGGGACTCTCTCTGTTTACATTTCCCAGCTGGATGACATCATCAGCGCAGGCCATACCCCAGAGACAAAAGCCAGCAGCCCCCCTGCAGTGCTGCCAAAAGGGCATGCCCTAAGGAGCATGTTGGGCCCCTTGTGAGCCCCTTTGGAGCCCAAGTGGAGCCCTTGTGGGCTTAGAATTCTGCTGGGTGCTTGGAATTCTTTTAAGGGCCTGTAGCATTGGATATTTTTTATAGATACGGGAAAGCGTAAAACTAAGACCAAATATTTGACTACGAGTACTCCTAATATAATGGGTCCAATTGATAGACATTTGATACCTATAAGTAAAGATCTCCCCCTCTCCTCTAATTGCAGGTAATAATTCTGGTGCTTCATTAAGTTCAGGGGATAGGCTAACCCCTGACCCACCTGCTGTTTTCCATCTATCCCCTATGAGAGGTTTATCCCAAGAAGGTTTCTCCCAAACAGAGAGAACATTGGCTTTGCAACAGCCATTACAACTTCCACCTTCTACTATATTTTCTATCCAGCCAGTGGTGTTTCCTAAGAAAGTTCCAGTATTGGATGTGGGTTCCTCACAAGTATCTCTACTAGATGTGTGGAAAGTAGTGAAGAGGACTAAAGCAATGCTTCAGGGTCCAGTAGAACAGATCTGTGAATTTACTCAGTGATTTGTCTCTAAAGTGGATGATATGGACCAAAAAATGTCATCTCTTGATTTTTTTAAAAGATGGAATCTCAACCTTCAGCAAGGTGCCCTTCATTTTTAGCATGCGCTAATCATTAGTGTGCGCTAAACGCTAGAGATGCCCATAGGAATATATGCAGATAGTTGATAAGCACCAATTTACTTATATAGAAGGGAGCTCACAGTCAATCTATTAAAGATATGCTCTACTTCAATCTATTATTCCATCAATATTTCTTTCAAACACAGTCCACTGCATTCAGAAACCCTAGTGTTCTTAAAGGATCTGTCAGATCAGCGCACCTTCCCCTAATAAGGCTAAATGAGCCTAGCATATATCTAAAGGGGTGTAACGCAATCCTCATCGATCCTTAAATATATTCAACTTTTTTTCTTTTTTTATTACTTTTTTCTTATTTCTTTTTATCAATTATAACTTATTCAGCTTATTGCACATACCATTTCATAGTATACTAAATTACTTAGCTTTCAGCTTTCAATTTCACAATCATATTGCTGGAGACCAGATGTCAACCGACACAGACCCATGTTTCGCGTTACAAAAAGTTGTTTCAAGGTAGTCTCCGCACATATATCAAACAGTCCCCATAGGAATATATGGGCATCTTTTGCATTTAGAGCACGCTTATTTTTAGCACACACTAAAAATGCTAGCATGCCTTTGTAAAAGGGGCCCTTAATGTTATTATCTGCTTAAGAAGGTTATGAGAGGAGGCCAAGAAGAAGGGCACATGATTTTTTTTAATTAATGCTTTTACAATAATATTTTACAAGCCATATACAAGGGCACATGTTTTGTCTCCAAGAGATGATGTTGTGGTGAATTTGGCTGCTTTTTTAGAGACTACTCAGGGTGATAATACTCGGCATTCTACTCTCCTGGACTCCATTTCTTCAGAAATGGATAAAGTAATGATTTTGAAGAATTGTTTTAAGAAGAAAAATTCTTGTTTTGTGGAGGGAAATTGTAGATATTTCCTGATGTTTCTAGAGCCACCCAGGCTAGACAAAGACAATTTCTTCAGTTTAAGTCAAATGTTTTGGCTCTGTGGGCTATTTGAAGGGGTGAACAAGCATGTGGATAAAGGTGAGCCGGTTGATATTGTGTATCTGGATTTTCAGAAGGCGTTTGACAAAGTACCTCATGAAAGACTTCAGAGGAAATTTGAGAGTCATGGGACAGGAGGTAGTGTCCTATTGTGGATTAAAAACTGGTTAAAAGATAGAGTGGAGGAGTGGCCTAGTGGTTAGGGTGGTGGACTTTGGTCCAGAGGAACTGAGTGCAATTCCCACTTCAGGCACAGGCAGCTCCTTGTGACTCTGGGCAAGTCATTTAACCCTCCTTTGCCCCATGCAAGCCACATTGAGCCTACCATGAGTGAGGAAGTGCAGGGTACAAATGTAACAAAAAAAACAGAGAGAAGGGTTAAATGGTCAGTATTCTCAATGGAGAAGGGTAGTTACTGGGGTTCCCCAGAGGTCTGTGCTGGGACCATTGCTTTTTAACATATTTATAAATGACCTAGAGATGGGAGTAACTAGTGAGGTAATTACATTTGCTGATGACACAAAATTATTTAAAGTAGTTAAATCGCGGGAGGATTGTGAAAAATTACAAGAGGACCTTACGAGACTGGGAGACTGGGCATCTAAATGGCAGATGATGTTTAATGTGAGCAAGTGCAAAATGATGCTTGTGGGAAAGAGGAACCCAAATTAAATTCTAAGTCGCATAGTAGAAAAGGGGGCAAGGCCATGAGCAGGGCATGGGCATTTCTAAAATCTATGCACATTGTTATAGAATATACCCACTCCCACTGCCGGCCCGAACACCTACCCCCGGTCAGCAAACGCTTCTACGATATGTCTCTAGTACCCCAGTGAATACCGGTGAGAGGGATCCCGTGTTTGGACTAGTCGAAGGAGCGACGTCTCCACTAGGGATCGAGACATCATTATCCCCACCGGAGCTTAATCCACCGCCTTGTCCTGCTATTCTTCAGCCAGGCGTGGAAGGTACGATGGAACCGGAAGTCGGAGACCAGAGGCCTTCAGACAGTGGCGTTTTGCCGCGGGAAGCAGATGATAAGAACAGGGAGTTAGTAACTCCCCAGGCGGTGACTCTACAATCTATCTGGTCAGCTATACAACAATTAACGGTTGCGGTGACAAAAACATCCCAGGATACGGCTTTGTTGGTAAAAAAATTTGATTCTTTAACATTAAACCTTGAAAATGTAAAAGTTGAACTATCTACTCAGAAAGCTACAATCTCCTCCCTTAATGTAGTAATAGACACTTTGGTAAAAGATAAATTGAAGGTTTCTTTAAAGTTGGAACACCTTGAGAATTATAATAGACGTTTAAATCTACGGATATTGAATTTTCCTGTTACAAGTGGAATTGCTCCGATTGATTTCCTAAAAAAATACCTTCTAGAAGTTCTTGCTTATCCTCAATCTGCCATTCCACCGATTAATAACATTTATTATTTGCCTGAATCCAAACAACCCAAGGTGAATCCAACAGTAAATAATCAGCCTTCTGAATTGAATTTGCAAGACATATCAGCCTTCCTGGAAGAGTCTTTATCAGAAGTGCCTACCCGAAGGACGCTTTTGGTATCATTCGTCTTCGAGCAAGATGCGAAGGCGCTACTTAGACTCTATTTTAAGAATTCAAATAGAACTTTTTGCGGACAAAAAATCTGGATTTTTCCAGATGTGATAAGGTCTACACAAGATCGTAGGAAAGCTTTTCTAGTTTATAGAGAGGAGATTAAAACAATGGGTGCTACATTTATGTTATCTTATCCATGCAAATGCTGTATTAAATATCTGGGAAATAAATACATCTTTTTTGAGCCAGACCAGCTTAAAGCATTTATAGATAGCAAGAAATTGACCAGATAGAATTTGTGGTGTATTAAGTAATAGTATAATAAATAGGGGTTTTTTTTGAGCCAGGCCATTTACATTTGTAACAATGCCTTATTTCTCCTTAAATAGTTTTCTCCTTCCCCCACTCACGATTGTGGTCTAAGAAAGCAATTTATATTTTCTTATTGTTTTAAAATATTTCTTGAGAATGCGAATTAAGTGAAGTTGGGAATATTTTCTTTTTGTATATTAGGAATAATGCATCTCTGTAATTATACTGCTGGGTTACCGATTTATAAGTGTTTATCTTGTAAACTTGAAAATTTAATAAAGAAATTTAACATAGAATATACCCACTCCCAATGCCTAACTTAGGCATCAGGATTTACACCAAGTAAAACATGCCGTAAATGGCACATGGAGAGGCGCTTGGCATATTCTATTCTGCGTGGAAATTTAAGCTTATTCTATAAGATATAAGCGTACTATAGAGATTACGCCTAGATGTATTTTTATTCCATGCAGAATTTTCTGTTGCCACATATAGAATCCAGCCCCATATATAGAATTTGAGAGGCACAGTATAAAATACAAGAAGTTTTACACACTACATGGCACACTTAGGCACACTGTGTCCCGCCCTCTGACGTAACTTCCTATTTCCACAAGGGTGGAACACAGTGAGGGAAGGCTGGCCAACGAGGTGATTTTTCTTCTTTTACAGGCAGAAGCGAGGCACCGCTCAGCTGCTTCGAATATTTTTTTAAAGGCTGAGTCACGGTGCCGGTTGGCAGAAGAAGAGGGTCGTCAGCATGGAGCTGGTAGGCAGGTGGGGACTGGGTCGAGGAGGGGGACTCAGATGGATATGGGTGGCTAGAGGGAGGGGGATCAGGGAAACGAGGAGAGTCGCTGGACATGGGTGGAGGGCAGGGGGGACGGGGGGTTGCTGGACATGGGTGGATGGCAGGGGAGGGCAGGGGGGTCACTGGACATGGGTGCATGGCAGGGGGGGCGGGGGGTTGCTGGACATGGGTGGATGGCAGGGGAGGGCAGGGGGGACAGGAGGGTCGCTGGACATGGGTGGATGGCAGGGGGAAGAGAGAATTGCTGGACATGGGTGGATGACAGGGGGGATGGGGGGTCGCTGGACATGGGTGGATGGCAGGGGAGGACAGGGGTTGCTGGACATGAGTGGATGGCAGGGGAGGGCAGGGGGGACAGGAGGGTCGCTGGACATGGGTGGATGGCAGGGAGAAGAGAGAATTGCTGGACATGGGTGGATGGCAGGGGGTCAGGGGGGTTGCTGGACATGGGTGGAGGGCAGGGGGGACAGGGGGGTTGCTGGACATGGGTGGAGGGCAGGGGGGACAGGGGGGTTTGCTGGACATGGGTGGAGGGCAAGGGGGATGGGGGGTCGCTGGACATGGGTGGATGGAGGGCGGGGAGAGGAGGGCTGCTAGACATGGGTGGATGGAGGAGAGGGAAGGAAGAGAGAAGAAATGCTGGATATGGATGGAGGCGAGGGAAGAGTGAGGAAGGAGATGAGTTGAGGGAAAAGGAAGAGAGGAGAAAAACTGCACATGGATGTAGAAAATAGGCAGAAGCTGGATCCACTGGACAGTCAAGTCTGCGGAGGACCCAACTTTTACTTACGGATGTAGGGCAAGAAATGAAGAAGAAAGGAGGACAGTAAAGAAATAAATGGAAAGGAAGCCCTGGAAACGGAGTTAACCATTTAGTGCACGGTAATGTGACTGTGCTAAACGATTAGCACAGGAATGCTCACTCAGCCTTTGACACACCCTCTCAAAAAGTAACTTTTAGCACATGGTTAGTACCAGTGCTTTTTTTTGTAGAAAAAAAGGTGCTGGTACTCATTGTGGGCGGAGTCACCACATATGACTCCACCCCTATTTTAGCCATACCCACATTCACCACACCCCTTATACCAGCCATAGCGCATATAAGCAGACATTATTGAAAATATTATACTAGTATAGGAGAAAAAAATTACGTGATTTTTTTCATTATAAATAATTTCTGTAAGCTGTTACAGCTCCAGTATACTCAGTGCAAAATAAGACAGCAGATGTAAATTCTCAAACTGGACATATTCCAGACACTAAAATGAAAATAAAATGATTTTTCTACCTTTGTTGTCTGGTGACTTTGTTTTTCTGATCATGCTGGCTCAGTATCTGATTCTGCTGCTATCTGTCCTCTTAACTCCGTTTTCGTCTAAGCGTATTCTATAAGTGGCACCTAGATTTAGGCACGGTATATAAAATACACTTAGTTGATATCCCAGCACCTAGAACTACGTGCATCTATTTACACCAAGGGAAATGTGGCATAACTATCAGCACATAGATTTAGGCACCTCCTTTAAATCTCTGCTGCTTCTTATAATCTTGGGCAAGTCACCCTCCATTGCCTCAGATACAAATATTAGATTGTAAGCCCTCTGGGCTACTATTGAAAAAGGTGTGAGCAAAAACCAAAATAAATAAATAAATATATAATAGCACTTTTTCTAAAGTTGCCACCTATATATACACATCATGATTTAACTCTGATTTGTACACGTGTAAAATGTTCTTATATTTTCTAAAATAATGTACTCCTTAGTATTTTAGACATGAACTAGGAGTGAGGTGTAGTTTATAAATATGTAAAAGATGAACAGGCAAGAGCACTGGGTTTCAGAAAGTAGCATCTGGGACACCTTAATGAAACAGATGTTAAAGCTTCTTGGCACCATCTCACACAAACCATTTCATCATTATTTTCTATGAAAAGATCTTTTATTGATTCCCTTAGACATGTTGTGCTGCCAAATGTAAATTGCTCGGGAATCAATTTCCAAAAAAACTCTATGGCTTAAGTTCTATAGTCATATTTCTGAGAAGCATATGCCTTCTGTCTGTTGTTTAAAAGTGCCTGGTTTGCTCTTTTTATCAGGGGAAAAAAGTAGTATTTATTTATTTTATTTGTTAACATTTATACCCACTTAAACTTAAGCGATTTACAATTTAAAAACATACATAATCATTGTAGTTTATTGTAAACCACTTTGATTGCTATATTAGGAAAGCATTATGTCAAGTCTGAATAAACTATAATTGTAACTGTAAGGTGACATACAAACACAATTTTGCACTGCTGTAATATTATACTCATTAAATAATTAGGGGCCATTTTACTAAGCCGCATAAGCATCTACGCATGTCCAATGTGCACCAAAATGAAGTTACCACCCGACAACTTTGTGGCTCTTGCAGTAATTTCATTTTTGGCATGCGTCCGATACATGCGGCCAAAAATATTTGTTATTTTTGGGCGCGCGTAATGGACACGCGCCAAGTGGCATTGGATGCTCATAGATCACTACCACCAGGTTACCACGTGAATCATTACCGCTAGGTCAATGGCTGGTGGTAAGATCTCAGACCCAAAATGGATGCGCGACAATTTTGATTTTGTCGTAGGTCCTTTTTCGGCAAAAAGTTTTAAAAAGGCATTTATTACAGGTGCGCTGAAAAGTGATTCTGTGCGCACCCAAAACACGTGCCTACACTACCACAGGCCATTTTTCAGCACACCTTAGTAAAAGGACCCCTTAATTTGCTCCATATTACTAAAGGTACAGTTCCACATTTGACATTTTATTCTTGTAATACTATGTAATATCCTAGATCCTTGATCTAATATCTTGAGTATGTAATCTGCTGTGAACTGCTTTGTCAGCTTTAGTGGGCTATAAATAAAATAACTGTAACTGTAATATGAAAGGGCTAGACAAAATGATATGGTTTCAGTGCTCTTTTGAACTGTTGCAAGGATGTACTCAACTGAAGGTTCCCAGGTGATTTATTCCATAACACTGGTCCTTATGTTGAAAAGGCAGCAGCCCTTATCTCTGCATAGTGAATAGTCACCAATCTTGGTACCACAAGCTGTCACACCCCTTCGGATCTTAATTCTCTTGTTGGTCTATTTAACTTGACAAACTGTGCTAAATATAAAGATACAGATGAAAAAATTGCCTTATACACCAACATGAAAATTTTATAAACTATCATATATTCCACTGGCAACCATTGTAACTGTTCATTGGGCATATTGTCACACCATTATTTTAGAACAGCTACTTGTTTTTTTGACCGTTATGAGGGTGTGATACACCGGGCGAGGGTTATGGGGGTAGCCCCGCGAATAACTCAGTCAGATAAGGTATATAAATGTGAAGGTAAATGTTTTTATTCACCTTATCCCTGAGACCTGTTGATTCACCAGATGCAACAGTTTCTCTTGTTTAGTAACAGTCTTGAGTAGGCCTCTGGCTAGCAGGCCAAGCAGTCTGTTACTGGTGAGGCTGCCCTTCCCCAAACACAGCCGGTAAGCTCTCAGGTCTTCTGAGACTCAGTTCTGGCCCCAGCCAGACCTCAGCAAGGCTTGCAAGTCTTAACCAGAAACAAAGTTGGCTTACCTCAGCCAGGTCACAGCTACTAAAAGTATTCAGTGAAGGTTTAGGCTTGGGCTTCAGTTCTTCCTTCCCTGGGCCTCCTTAACCTCAGCATGACCCTGTATTTTAATCTCTCAGGTATTAACTCTGCCCCTCCTGGCTCATTTCCTCCCAGGGTGGGACCAGAGCTCTTAAGTGGCCCAGTTATTGGAGGGACTTTTCTTAATGGGCAATGTTATATAACCCCCCTCACAGGGGGGGCAATTTTTTTAACTGAGTACCTCCATTTAGGCAACCCTAGGCTGTGTGATAGGAGCCTAATGGAACCTAAGATCCTAGGTTCTATTATAGAGTACTAGTATAACCTGGTATTTGCACAGCTAACTTCTAGGTACCTGCACTTATGTGGGTGCATAAAGGTGATAGGAAGGCCAAATGGCAAAAAGGAACCAAACATGATTTCTTATACAAGCACTGCAATGGTGTCTGCTTGTGAAAAGGAGTTTGACAAAGTTGCTCTGAGGAAATGGCAGACATGGCCTTACTTTATTTATTTTATTGCATTTGTATCCCACATTTTCCCACCTATTTGCAGGCTCAATGTGGCTTACATAGTATTGTTAACATATTTATTCCAGTATATCAGGTACAATTAGTATTGTGTAGAGATTAATTAAGTGAAGAAAGAAAAGGGAGGGATTTATTAGGGTAATTATAGAAGGTGGTCTTTCATAACTGAATGGGTTGGTGAAGTGGATTAGTGAGGCTATAGGTTCTCATTGTAAGCCTTGTTGAAGAAATATGTCTTCAGAGACTTGCGAAAGATAGTTGTGTCGCCGATTGTTTTCAGGTCTGTGGGTAATGCATTCCATAACTGCGTGCTCATGTAAGAGAAGGTGGTGGCCTGCATCAGCTTGTATTTTAGTCCTTTACAGCTGGGGAAGTGCAGGTTGAGAAATTTGCGAGATGATCTTGTGGCGTTTCTGGGAGGTAGGTCCACGAGGTTTAGCATATAGGTTGGGGCGTCTGCATGAATGATTTTGTGTACAATCGTGCAGATCTTGAATGCAATGCGTTCCTTAAGTGGGAGCCAGTGAAGTTTCTCTCTTAAGGGTTTTGCACTTTCATATTTAGTTTTTCCAAATATGAGTCTGGCGGCAGTATTCTGGGCAGTTTGGAGTTTATTGATGGTCTGTTCTTTGCAGCCAGCGTACAGTGTATTGCAGTAGTCCAGGTGACTTATTGCCATTGACTGTACCAGGGTATGGAAGATGTATCTCGGGAAGAAAGGTTTTACTCTTTTGAGTTTCCACATGGAGTAGAACAGCTTTTTCGTAGTGTTTTTCACTTGGGCATCAAGAGTGAGGTTTCGATCAATGGTGACTCCAAGAATTTTCAAGTTTTGTGAGACAGGAAGAGAACAGTATGGTGTGATTATGGCTTAGTTTTGTTGCTGTGAATTGAGTGAACGGTATCCAGTCTGATATTATATGACTCCTGATACACCCCATTTGGGCAAAACATGGCCACTTCAGGTGCAATTTCTAACTTGAATAAAGTTTTTGTTCAAAGTACCTCCTCTGGTTCTCTAGATTCTTGATTCTGTTCTATTTTGTTTTTGCTGGCTGTGTTATAGCACCTGCCTTTCCTGTTGTGTGTGTTTGCTTTCAAAGAGTACAAGGACCAGGAGACGTGGTAGCACATTTAAAACAAATAGGAGAAAAAAAAATTACTCAGCATATGCTTAAGCTCTGGAACTCATTGCTGGAATAAGTGGTAAAAGCAGTTAATGTATGTTTGTGCAGCGCAGTTAATGTATGTTTGTGCAGCGCTGCATATGCCTTGTAGCGCTATAGAAATGCTAAATAGTAGTAGTAGTAGTAGTATCTGGGTTTTAAAAAAAGGTTTGGACAAATTTCTGGAGTAAAAGTCTATAAACTGTTATTAAGATAGACCTGAGGAAAGCCACAGCTTATCTCTGAGGTTAGGTAGCATGTTACTTTATGGCACTCTACCAGGTACTTGTCACCTAGACCAGTCACTGTTGGAAACAGGATAGTAGGCTAGCCAGCTTATAATCGAAAGAGAAAAACGCCTATATTTCGACCCAAATTGGGAGATGGGCGTTTTTCTCGCAAAGGCGCCCAAATCGGTATAATCGAAAGCCGATTTTGGGCGTTTCCAACTGCACTTTTAGTTTCCATTATCGCTAAAAAAAACAAACGCCCAGCTCAAAAACGTCCATTTTTTTTTCGAAAATACGGTTCGGCCCGCCCCTTCACGGACCCGTTCTCGGAGATAAATGCCCATGGAGATAGGCATTTGCGTTCGATTATGCCCCTCCACATGAACCCTTGATCTGACCCATTACGGCAACTCTTATGGTCTTAAATTACAGTATTCTGTAAGTTAAACCTTTAAATAGGAGCCATATCTATATACCACCCATGTCCTACCCCTGTGTAAACCCCCTTGAAAATATGCGCTATCCCCCAAATTCTATATATGGCGCCTTAAGTTGTGCGCACTAATTTGGTCGCATAGCCAAATTGCATATACAACTTAATTGATTAACACACCAATCAGCGCCAACAATTGGTACTTAATAGCCAATTAATGGCAGTAATTGGCTTTAATTATAATTTACGCACACAACTTTCTAGGTGTATTCTATAACACGGTGTGTGTAAATTCTAATATGCATGGTCAAAAAGGGGGCAAGGCCATGGGCATGGAATGGGCAGGTTGTGGGCATTTCAAAAAACTATGCACACAATTATAAAATACACCCAATCTTCATTTTACTTAAGCGCAGGTATTTAGGCCTGGTTTTAGGTGGTCTAAATGGGTGCACCTAAATTTTAAGCACAAGTATGGCATGTGAGTGTATTCTATAAACTACACCTAAGTTTAGACATAGTTTATAGAATCACGCTAAGCATGTGGTTTTACTGCATGGGTTTTTAGGGCACCATATATGGAATTTCCCCCTATATAAATTAAAGTGGTATTTGCAGAATAGCTTTTAGGCAGAATATTGACATCTATATGTGTGAATATGCACGTACATGCATGTGTTGTTGTTATTTTAAACATTTAAGTATGCAACATGCATGTAAATGTGAGCATCTAGTTCATAGAATTGTCCTGCATATGTTATTATGAATATTTATTCCAGTGTTTTATTATTTATACTAGTACAAAGAGTATGTGAAAGATTTTCTATGACTCACACCTGGGTTTACAAAGGTGCACTATAGGCACGTTAGTGTTTCTCATGCACCTATAGGAATGTATTGGCATGTTAGCGTTTATTGCATGTTAAAAATGCTAATGCGCCTTAGTAAACATACCCCTCAGAGTATTATAAACTGGATTAATATCAAGGTGTTTCTTACATATAAATGAACAGTAAACAAATCCATTATAAAATCCTACATAGCAACTCTAAAAGTCTTTGTTTAATTATTATTATCTCACTAAGGGAAAAGCTATAAATAGCATGATTTCTATAAAATGACCAATGCAGATATGGTTTCTAAGGGACTAATTTTGTAAATGACTTGGGGGCTCGTTTTCAAAAGAGAAAAATGTCCAAAAAGTGACATGTCTGCATTTGGATGTTTATCTCACAAAAACGGTCAAAACCTTTTTTTAGATGTTTTTCTCTGAAGTCTGTCAGAAGGACGTCTAAATCTCAAGGGGGCATGCCAGGGACATGTTCAAGGTGGGACTTGGGCGTTCCTAAGACTTAGACGTCTTTCAGCCATAATGGAACAAAACTAAACTTAGTCCAAGACTAAAACTTAGATGTTTTGAGCTAGACCTGTTTTTATTTATTTATTTATTTATTTATTTATTTATTTATTGCATTTGTATCTCACATTTTCCCACCTCTTTGCAGGCTCAATGTGGCTTACAATACATCATGAGTAATGGAAATATATCAGAAAATAGACATTTAGTGTTACAGCAGGATTTTGGCTAACATGATAATGATAGAACATGGTAGTAGTATAACAAGCAGTTATTGTAAGACAATTCTGAATATATGTGAGGGAGTTGTGTATATTCACATTGGTTGATTTTTGTTGTATGCCATGTTAAAGAGATGGGTCTTCAGTAGTTTGCGGAATTCCGTTAGTTCGTAAATTGTTTTTAATTTACACGGCAATGCGTTCCATAACTGTGTGCTCAAGTAGGTAAAGTTTGACGCGTGCATTGGTTTGTATTTTAGACCTTTGCAGTTAGGGAAGTGCAAGTTGAGGAATGTACGGTATGAACTTTTGGCATTCCTGGGTGGTAGGTCTATCAGGTCTGACATGTAGTCTGGTGCATCTCCGTGAATGATTTTATGGACTAGAGAGCATATTTTGAATGTGATACGTTCTTTAAATGGGAGCCAGTGTAGTTTCTCTCATAAGGGTTTAGCACATTCGTATGTTGTCTTATCAAATATGAGTCTGGCTGCAGTGTTTTGGGCTGTCTGAAATTTCTTGATTATTTGTTCGTTACAGCCGGCATAGAGTGCGTTACAATCGTCTAGATGACTGAGCACCATGGATTGTATCAGGTTGCGGAAAACTGACCTTGTGAATAAAAGTCTTACTCTTTTTAATTTCCACATAGAGTGGAACATGTTCTTGGTTGTTTTTCGTGTGGTTCTCGAGTGTTAGGTGTCGATCAATGGTGACTCCAAGAATTTTTAGGCTGTCCGAGATTGGAAGGTTCAAATTTGGTGTGTTTATGGCAGTGAATTTGTTCTTATTATGTTGAGAGGTGAGTATTAGGCATTGGGTTTTATCTGCATTCAGTTTCAGCCAAAATGCATCCGCCCATGAGTGCATGATCTGGAGACTTTGGTTGATGTCATTGGAGATTTCCTTTAGATCTTGTTTGAATGGGATGTAGATCGTTACGTCGTCTGCGTATATGTATGGGTTGAGGTTTTGGTTTGATAATAATTTGGCTAAGGGTGTCATTATTAAGTTGAATAGAGTCGGCGAGAGGGGGGATCCCTGTGGGACTCCACATTCAGGTATCCATGTGGCTGAAGTAGACGAGTTGGATGTCACTTGGTATGATCGTGTGGTTAGGAATCCCTTGAACCAATTGAGAACGTTGCCTCCTATTCCGAAGTACTCAAAGATATGTAGAAGTATTCCATGATCAACCATGTCAAAAGCGCTTGACATGTCAAATTGTAGAAGTAATATGTTCTCTCCGGTTGCAATCATTTGTTTAAATTTAGTCATGAGAGTAACTAGTACTGTTTCAGTACTATGGTTAGACCGAAATCCCGATTGGGATTCGTGGAGTATTGAGAATTTATATAGGTAGTTTGTAAGTTGTTTGCTCACTAACACTTCCGTTAGTTTGGTTATTAAGGCACAGAAAGGTGCCCCAAATGACCAGATGACCACTGGAGCAAATCAGGGATGACCTCCCCTTACTCCCCCAGTGGTCACTAACCCCCTCCCACCCTAAAAAACTTATGATTAAGAACATTACTTGCCAGTCTCTATGCCAGCGTCAGAAGTCATACTCAGGTCCATTTCAGCAGCATGCAGGTCCTTGGAGTAGCTTAGTAGTAGGTGCAGTGCACTTCAGATGGGTGGACCCAGGCTCCTACCTCCCCCTGCCTGTTACACTTGTGGAGGAAACTGTGAGCCCTCCAAAACTCACCAGAAACCCACTGGACCCACATATATGTGCCTCCTTCACATGTAAGGGCTATGATAGTGGTATACAGTTGGAGGTAGTGGGTTTGAGGTGGGTTTTGGGGGGCTCAGCACACAAGGTAAGGGAGCAATGGTTAGATGTGTACCTGGGAGTAGTTTATGTATTATCTGTCAGAGCTTTCTAGATATAAGTTCCACAAAATGAAAGTAATAGCAGCTCTGTCTTAGTACATAGTTCAATTTATACTGAAGTCTGTGCCTATGGGGAAAAGTAAAACTGTGATAAACCAGTTCCTCAGATAAGGACTGCTGAAATATTTCATCATTAGGTTTTATATTTATTTAATTTGAGGACAATGTTCTATCTGTATTACTGCAAAGACCGTGGGTACTTTTTATACATGCATTTGTACCAGTTTTTAAAGGGCAAGTATTTCAATGCTTTCAATTTGAAAATGATGCAGTGGTTCTCATTTCTGTCTTGGGGGGCCACCAGCTAATCAAGTTTTCAGAATATCTCTAATGAATATGCATGAGACAGATTTGCATGCCTGTCACCTTCAGTTTATATGCAAATCTGTCTCATTCATTAGAGATATTCTGAAAACCCAACTGGCTGGTGATCCTCCAGGAAAGGTTTGAGAACCACTGCATAATGTACTCTTTTTGTGCAGGTACATTCCCTATCTTACACAATGTATGTACTCTTTTTTTTATGCAAAAGTTTGTCCTAAGCCTGCCGAGGCACAAAATACATGTAAAACGTTTTGGGATATAGAACTACCTGCAGATTGGGTGAGAAGTTTTGAAAAACCCTATATTCACTTGTAAAACTTTTTTTTGTCCCTTCTTGTTGGTAAATATAATGAAGACTTTGCATGTCCACTTGTTCTGAGGAGTCTCATATAATCAAGAGAAAAAAAGAATTACTGTTTGTCAGAATAACAATAAAATCATTGTGACAATTTAGCTGTGCTTTACTAGATTTTTTTAAAAAGACTTTGGACTTGATTAAAATTAGTAGTCATGGCATAATAGTGGTTAACCTATCTGTAATTTAATATAACCTCATTTGAAAAGCATGTGATTATTAAAATGAGTATTGCAATTCCTTTTGACATGTCTTACTATTGCACAATAAGCTGATTGTTTTGAATGCATTACAGATGAATTTAAATGGGATCTATCACATCTCTCTCATATTGATATCACATACATCATGTGGAAATGCATTCTATTTCACCTTCCATTATGTTTGAGTACATATGTGAAATTTAAAGGGAAAGACCACCACCAAAGTAGAGGAAAAGAAGAAACCCCAATGACATACCAGCAAGGAATGGGAGAAGCTGGGTTGTAGATGGTCTTCCAACACAGGAGACAGTTGAAATGTTGTTCAAATATTTATTAAGACAGCAGCTGAGACCAAACAGCTTGGACCAGACATGGGACCATATTTCGGTAAAAACGCTTACCTCGGAGGTCTAAAGAACAACATCATAATACTAAAGTATATACAAACAGTACAAAAGATACAAAATTGATAAGAATAATAAATTACAAAACTAAGAGGTCTATAGAACAACATCATAATATTAAAGTAAATACAAACAGTACAAAATATACAAAATTGATAAGAATAATAAATTACAAAACTAAAAATGCAACAAATATATATTCAAAAATATGCATCTATTCACCTACTCCAAATGTATAAATGATAATGAATATAAAACTTTAAAATGCATACATTAAAAACATATTTAAAAAGAATAGATATATATATATACAACAATAAGAAAAGATAGTGGGACTTAATTTTATAAAAAGACATCCCTAATGAACTACATTATGTTTTGGAAAGCATTCCATACAAAGTGGACATTGTATGGAATTCTTTCCAAACGTGGACATAGGGGCAGTTATCTTCCATCCCATGGTTAGTGTAAAACCAGAGTATAATATTCTATACAAAGCATATATCTTTAAAGTACATCTATCTAAGGTACATATATTTAAAAACATATATTAAAAATATATGCATATATGATAATGAAACAGCACTCCCCAGTGGTGGGACTGTAGGTGGAGGATTCCCGCTCAGCTTAGAAGGACAGTGTCTAGCATAATCTCCAGTGTGGGTCTTTCCCACGTGCTGAGACCACTTTTAGCTCAACGGTAAAATGATCCCATTATTCCTATTAATGGCCACACACTAATTTCCCCATGGGAATCTGAGAATGTCCTGAGATCTGCAGCAAATTCTGATTAGCTATATTAGCAGAATTCCCCTGATCCACAGTAGAATTTGTGAAAATGGATCCACTCACTTTAAAGACATGCAAATTAATTTGAGCATAGGTTAAATGAATTGGCTCATGAAGTTCTTATAATGAAGTCTGCTTATTTATACTACAGAAATGTTGGTGCTAACCTAGTAAAGCTATGTTAGCAGTGAAGAAAAAGAAAAGGGCCTTTGACATCTTGAGCCTGCTGTCAGAGGGGTCCTTTTACTAAGCTATGGTATGTGGAGGGGCATAATCGAATGTCACCAGTGAAATAGATTACCGGCGATCTCTTTTGGCGGCGGCGCTACAGCTGGCCGGAACCGTATTATCGAAAAAGATGGCCGGCCATCTTTTTTTCGGTAATACGGTTTAGCTCGGCCAAATGCCAGAGTTCGCTGGGTTTGAGATGGCTGGTTTTGTTTTTCAGCAATAATGGAAAAAAATGCCGGCGATCTCCAACCCGGCAACATCCAAGGCATTTGGTCATGGGAGGAGCCAGCATTTGTAGTGCACTGGTCCCCCTGACATGCCAGGACACCAACCGGGCACCCTAGGGGGCACTTCTAAAAAATTTTTAAAAATATACAAATGCATCCCAGGTGCATAGCTCCCTTACCTTGGGTGCTGAGTCCTGAAATCTCCCCCAAAACCCACTCCCCACAACTCTACACCACTACCATAGTCCTGATGGGTGAAGGGGGGCACCTACATGTGGGTACAGTGGGTTTTGGTGGGTTTGGAGGGCTCAACACTTACCACCACAAGTGTAACAGGTGGGGGGGGGGGGTGGGCCTGAGTCCACCTGCCTGAAGTCCACTGCAACCAACATAAACTGTTCTAGGGACCTGCATACTGCTGTCAGGGAGCTGGGTATGACATTTGAGGCTGGCATATAGGCTGGCAAAAAAGGTTTTTATTTTTATTGTTTTAGTGTGGGAGGGGGTTGGTGACCACTGGGGGAGTACAGGCTAATAATCTTCACCGAGGAATCAATCTGTTCCATTCATAACTATGAATCTACTTTGTATGGAGGAAGAAATCCTCAGTTCCCATTGGAAAGGTTTCTTTGTAGAGCAGGGAATTTATTCAATATCCCCAACTACGTCTAGCATGTTTCTATCATTGACTCCAAAAAAACATCCAAACAATATCTTCTTCTTTTACATTTTTATCTTTTTATCTTTTAATCTTCTGTATAAGCAATGTATCTTATAACTGTGAAGATTCCTCAGTGAACATCATAACATGTTGGATGTAATTGGGGAGATTGAATAAATTCGCTAATCTACCAAGAAATGTTGCTATATTATAAAATACATGGCACATGTGGATCCAACTCAGTATTACTTTTCTTCTGCTGGAGTAACTAACTCTCTCTTACTATACAGTGTCCTCTTGTCTTGTAAGCTTTTTTTTTTTTTATCCCTAGAGGGTATCCTCTAGACAAGAATTTGTCCCGGTGTTTCTTCACTGCAGACATAAATGTTGACTCCGAATTGCATATGTGTCTGTAACGTAGGAACTGAGCAAATGGTAAACTGTTCCTAATGTTAAATTGATGTATAATCAGGCTTATTTTTGAAAGAGAAGGGCGCCCATCTTTCGACACAAATCGCAAGATGGGCATCCTTCTCACAGGGTTCCCCAAATTGGTATAATCGAAAGCCGATTTTGGGCGTCCTCAACTGCTTTCCATTGTGGGGATGACCAAAGTTCACGGGGGCGTGTTGGAGGGGTAGTGAAGGTGGGACTGGGGCATGCCTAACACATGGGCGTCCTCGACAGATAATGGAAAAAAGAAGGGCGTCCCTGACAAACACTTGGACAACATTACATGGTCCTTTTTTTCTTACGACCAAGCCACAAAAATGTGCCCTAAATGATCAAATAACCACCGGAGGGAATCGGGGATGACCTCCCCTTACTCCCCCAGTGATCACTAATCTCTGAAGACACATCTCTTCCAAAAGGCCTACAAAACTACCTCAACAATCCACATAGTTATTACAGCTCACCTCTATCCTACCTAACACCTTCCGTCTATCTTCCCTTACCTAACCTTCAAACATCAATAATTGTACCTGTTATCATGAAATGATTCTGTTGATCTTCCCTTACCTAATCTTCAAACATTAAGCACTGTACTTGTTATCATGAAATGATTATGTCATAACCATACTCTGTAAGCCACATTGAGCCTGCAAATAGGTGGGAAAATGTGGGATACAAATGCAATAAATAATAAATAAATAAATAATAATAATAATAATAATAATAAATTAATAATAATAATAACCCCCTCCCACCCTCAAAATTATTTTAAAAAAATATTTTTCCAGCCTCTATGCCAGCCTCAAATATCATACCCAGCTCCATGACAGCAGTATGCAGGTCCCTGGAGCAGGTTTAGTGGGTTCAGTGCACTTCAGGAGGGCAGGCAAACCCAGGCCCATCCCCTTCCTACCTGATACACCTGTTGTGGTAAATGCGAGCCCTTCAAAACCCACCCGAAACCCACTGTACCCACATGTAGGTGCCCCCTTCACCCCTTAGGGCTATGGTAGTGGTGTACAGTTGTGGGTAGTGGGTTTGGGGGGGGGGTTGGGGGGCTCAGCACACAAGGTAAGGGAGCTATGCACCTGGGACCAATTTCTGAAGTCCTCTGCAGTGCCCCCTAGGGTGCCCGGTTGGTGTCTTGGCATGTCAGGGGGACCAGTGCACTACGAATGCTGGCTCCTCCCATGACCAAATGGCTTTGATTTGGTCGTTTCTGAGATGGGCATCCTCAGTTTCCATTATGGCCAAAAATCGGGGACGACCATCTCTAAGGACGACCATCTCTAAGGTCAACCTAAATTTTGCGATTTGGGCGTCCCAACCGTATTATTGAAAGAAAGATGGATGCCCATCTTGTTTCAATAATACAGATTTCCCCGCCCCTTCACCGGGACGTCCTGCGAGGACGTCCTCAGAAAGCTTGGGTGCCCCTTTCAATTATGCCCCTCCACGTCAAATGTTAATATTGAATTGCCATCTGTTGGTTTAGAATAAATGGAAGTCTTGAAGTTCCCTCCTTCTCTTGTTACTTTAACATCCCAAAAAATTAATAATGGGGTCCTTTTACTAAGCTGCGGTAAAAAGTGGCCTGCAGTAGTGTAAAATACACCTCATTGGAATTACTTGTGAAGCAAATTAAACCACCCTATTAAGGACAACTTCTTCTTCTTTAAAACTAAAGTAATCACCTTCCCTCCAAAGATCCGTTCCCTCATGACTCCAAGTGCACAGAGTCTAAATCCTCATCCAGAAATACAAGTGAAGCACAGGACCCTCAGATTTCTTATCCACCAGAGGAATGCCAAACTCAGCAGCCACATTGCAAAATACTGATATTAAATGTGCTCACTGATCCGAATCAGTCAAACCCCCGAAAAGAAAATCATCTAGATAATGTACAAGACAAGATGATCCAACCCGTTGCTCTGTTACCCAATGCAAAAGGAAGAAAATGCTTCAAAACATATGTACAAGAAACAGAGAAACCCATAAGCATGCACCTGTCAAAACATTTCTGTTGTAATTGAAAATCCAATAAGTGAAGTAAATGAAAAAACTGATTCAATATCTGCTTTACCCAACAAAGCACCACAACCTAAAGCCTGCAATATATTCTCAAAAGATAAATATTGCACCCTATACAAACTCGGGTAACAAGCACTGACCTCTAACCCAACATCCAGCACTACTACTACTACTATTTAGCATTTCTATAGCGCTACAAGGCATACGCAGCGCTGCACAAACATAGAAGAAAGACAGTCCCTGCTCAAAGAGCTTACAATCTAATAGACAAAAAATAAATAAAGTAAGCAAATCAAATCAATTAATGTGAACGGGAAGGAAGAGAGGAGGGTAGGTGGAGGCAAGTGGTTACAAGTGGTTATGAGTCAAAAGCAATGTTAAAGAGGTGGGCTTTCAGTCTAGATTTAAAGGTGGCCAAGTATGGGGCAAGACGTAGGGGCTCAGGAAGTTTATTCCAGGCGTAGGGTGCAGCGAGACAGAAGGCGCGAAGTCTGGAGTTGGCAGTAGTGGAGAAGGGAACAGATAAGAAGGATTTATCCATGGAGCGGAGTGCACGGGAAGGGATGTAGGGAAGAACGAGTGTGGAGAGATACTGGGGAGCAGCAGAGTGAATACATTTATAGGTTAGTAGAAGAAGTTTGAACAGGATGCGAAAACGGATAGGGAGCCAGTGAAGGGTCTTGAGGAGAGGGGTAGTATGAGTAAAGCGACCCTGGCGGAAGATGAGACGGGCAGCAGAGTTTTGAACTGACTGGAGAGGGGAGAGGTGACTAAGTGGGAGGCCAGCAAGAAGCAGATTGCAGTAGTCTAAACGAGAGGTGACAAGGGTGTGGATGAGGGTTTTGGTAGAGTGCTCGGAAAGAAAGAGGTGGATTTTACGGATGTTGTAAAGAAAGAAACGACAGGTCTTGGCAATCTGCTGGATATGAGCAGAGAAGGAGAGAGAAGAGTCAAAGATGACCCCAAGGTTTCGAGCTGAGGAGACAGGGAGAATGAGAGAGCCATCAACAGAAATAGAAAACGGGGGGGGGGGGGGGGGGGGGAGCGGGGAGGTGGGTTTGGGGGGGATTGTATTGAAGGATATGCGCAGAAACAAGAGAGGTCCAAAATTTCCACAAAAGTCCAGCACACAAAAAAAGTGGAAAAATAACTTCAAGAGACCAATCCAAGATAAGGGGTAAGATGCTCCAAAAAAACTTTATTAAGGACCCAACACGGTCCGTGTTTCGGTTTTTTAAAAAAAACCTTCATCAGGGGTGTAAAAAGTCCAAAACTGCCGCACCCTGCTCTTTAGTGCTTGAAACGGTCAGCAATATCCCTTGACCACTGTTAACACAATAGGAAAAAAAGAAGAAAAGAAGAGAAGAAGAGAAGAAAAGAGAAGAAAAAAAGAAGAAGAAAAGAAGAAGAAGAAAAGAAGAAGAGAAAAAAAGAAGAAGAGAAGAGGCAGTAGTTTTCTTTTTTTCCTATTGTGTTAACGGTGGTCAAGGGATATTGCTGACCGTTTCAAGCACTAAAGAGCAGGGTGCGGCAGTTTTGGACTTTTTACACCCCTGATGAAGGTTTTTTTAAAAACCGAAACACGGACCGTGTTGGGTCCTTAATAAAGGTTTTTTGGAGCATCTTACCCCTTATCTTGGATTGGTCTCTTGAAGTTATTGAAGGATATGCACCATTGTATTGACTACATCTGTGTCTAAATCACCATCCAACTTGCTCACATCTACCAGCATTAAATTGAAATCAGTTGCTAACTTGGACTCCTCCTTTGGCCCCACTGGGCACTCCTCCATGAACCCCAAATCTGGGAAAAAATTTCAAAGTTTCTCAACCCCTGGATGACCAATTAAAGCCTCCCCCCTCCAAAAAAAGATCCACTTCCTCCTGTGGGGGTTCCTGATTGAAAAAATGACATTCTAACATTTGTAATCTCCGCCAACCACAATTCCACATCTGTCGAACCCCATGCCTCAAACCTATCCTTTGCTAAACTCTTACAAAAATGTTCATCAAAATTGAGCCAAGCAAATCCTCCATAAGTTCTGTAAGCTCTCAAAATTATATCAGAATAGCACAAGAGACCTGGATATAAAGATGGTTTTGCTTATCCTAAAAGACTAGAAAAAATGTTGAACTCTAACTACCAATTAAACATTGAACATGAAAATAGAGCTGCAATGTCACACAATATAATGCTCTTTCTTAGACATCTGAGCCCTGCCACAAATACCACTCCCAGCCCCAGGCAGCGAGCCTGCACTAGGGGCCACCAGCTCCTCATCTGAGAATGAATCAGAATCTGATCTCACTGAAGAATCCCATAGGTCTGAAGACTCCCAAACCTGCAAAACATCACCCCCCCCCCCACCTCCTTCTCGTCTCATCTTTTTCTCTATACCTAAATGCTTCACCAGGCGTGCTCATGTTTTTAGCGCGTGCTAAAATTGTGGGCACGCTAAATGTTAGCGACGACAGTGCATTCCTATGGGCATCTCTAATGTTTTGCACACCCACAGTTTTAGCACGCGCTAAAAACGTGAGCGCGCCTTAGTGAAAGATGTCCTATATGTTGTAACTGGTACCAAAATTGTTTAAAATTATCCTGTAAACGCTTTTGCAATTCAATGCCACCCCTCTTCCCCTCACAGTCAAACCAGACCCACCCTCACCCACACCCATAGCATTAGAACTTGAAAGCCTACAACACTCGCCACTCTCCATTTTCTGCTGTGTAATTGAAATCAGTGCAGAACTCCCTGCACCATCAGCTTGTCTGCTTAACTCAGCTGCTCCAACTGGCACTGAAGTTTATTTCTTCCTGACAACCCTACATAAAGGATGGGCCCTGCGGGAAAGCTCAGCCCTGCTGCTAAGCTGCTTTCTTCCTGCTCTTGTTCTCTTCCTCTTACCAGCAGTCCACTTCCCAGAAGAAACTGGTGCTGACTGCTTAGACGCACTGTGCCTCAGAGCTACACTCTGCTCCCCGTTGAGCCTGCACACCAAACAGAAGCAGTACCTTGAAAATTAACTAGTGCAGTAGACCCAAAAGCAGCACAACACAAGACCAGAGCCTCTTCAAAGAAGCTCCAGAACAAACCGCCGCCAGAGCTTTACCACCAGCACAACACACCCCACAGCAGAACTGAAGCATCGGATTTCACCCTGAAAAGGTACAATACCAGAAAAAAAATGTTTTAATAAGAAATAATCTCAAGAAAAAATTATCAAATTTAACACCTCCACATTCCTGCTCCAACCACCCACCGCCCTAGACCTTTTTTTACATATCTCCTCAGCCTCAATGCTCCACTTCCTCCCTCCCACCTTCCCAGAATTCCAATCACATTCTAAACTTCCATTAACCTTTTCCAGCACTCCTCCCAATATCCTTAATTAAATTCTACTACTACTACTACTTATCATTTCTATAGTGCAACAGGGCATAAGCAGCGCTGTACACCATACACAAAAGACAGTTCCTGCTCAAAGAGCTTACAATCTGGATAAGACAGGTAAACAGACAGAACAATTAAGGGTAGGGAATAAAGAGGTGAGGATGAAGGACAGGGCAATTGAGTTAGGAGTCAAATGCAGTGGTAAAGAGGTGGGTTTTGAGTTTGTACTTGAAAACGGCCAAAGACGGAGCTAGACGTATAGACTCGGGAAGTCTATTCCAGGCGTGAGGTGCAGTGAGATAAAAAGAACAGAGTCTTGAATTAGCAGTAGAGGAGAAAGGGACAGATAAGAGAGATTTATCTACAGAACGGAGTACTCGAGGGGGGACGTAGGGGGAGACAAGAGTGGAGAGGTACTGGGGAGCGGCAGAGTGAATGCACTTATGGGTCAATAGGAGAAGTTTGAATTGAATATGGAAATTGATAGGGAGCCAGTGAAGTGACTTAAGGAGAGGGCTAAAGTGGGCATAGTGACTTTGGTGGAAAATGAGTCGCGCAGCAGAGTTTTGGATTGATTGAAGAGGAGAGAGATGGCTAAGAGGGAAGCCGGTGAGAATGAGGTTACAATAATTAGTGGATTTAATTTAATTCCACTAATTTATTTATTTTAGCTAGTCACAAACATAAAATTGATTTAAAAAATGTATTCCTAAAACTCCTTTGGCTGACTTTATTTCCAGGAGTCTCATCATGCTAAAACTCTCTCTGATATATCTGTCTTCCCACTCATCTCAATTTATTACCAGCAACAATATTTTTTTCTGCAAAAAGGGATTTTTTTTTGCAGTAGAATGGTAGATATACTAGCAACAGTAGTAGCAGTAATACACAGCATTCTTTACAAATATAATGAGAAGAAAATGTTTCTTGTCTTTTCGTTAAGCTAACATTATCCTACCTGTTTTATATGACAGATACTTTTCCCAATTGTAGAGTTATTCCTTTTCTGTAGAAAGGTTTGGGGCTAATCCTCCTAAATTTCTACAGTGACTAAAACTTTGAGATAAAGGATCATCAACTTTGTTATAACAGTAGGTATAGTTAGGGAAAGGATATCAAGTGACATTATAGGGGAAAGGGGAAATGAGAAGGATGCTTTCTTCTTCTGCAGATATATCTACTGGTGGAAATGATGGGGTAAGCAAATAACAATAATAGAAATAATCATAACACAGCTAACCTAGCTGGGAAATATGATGGATATATGAGGAAAAATGATAGAAAGTGAAAGTAGAATGCCCTCATGTCAATTCCAAGGATTAAGATAAAATGTCTTTTGATTGCTTGAGATATTTTAAGCATGACTCAGGAAAGAATAGAGCTAGGATGCTGACTTCCATTCTGCTTGCTATTCATTCCAGCCATGGAGAAAATTTTCTAAGCCAAATTAATGTTCTGTTTTATTTTATTTGCTTTTATTTTGAAATTATATTCCCAGAAATTTGAGGAGGAAAAAAATTTAAGAAAGAAATACAAACAGGAACTCCAAAATCAAATACATATTCATTAATCAAGCCCACTTCAAGGGGTGAGAGAAAATCACTTAGGGAAATATAAGGAAATCAAGAATACACTGCCATATTTAAGTGCTCCATTTTACCAAGCAGCATTAAAATGGATCCTGCTGTGGCACTGCTGCCCAGTAAAAAGAAATTTCTGGCTAAGACAGAAAATGGCCCTATGGTAAATTAAACACTTGCCTGGTGTTTAATTTTCCTGGTAGAGCCCTGGTGGTAGAGACTTTGGAGGTTGTTCGGTGGTCAGGCAGCGTATGGCACTGCCCAATTACCACTGAGTGCACCCCCACCGCTTGTGAAAAAATATTCCCAGCCAGAAAACGACATGCCGTGGGGGCCAGAACTACCACCGGATCATCATGTGCCATTGCTGTGGTAGCCATACTGAAGCATGGTAAAATGGCCCTGAAGACTCTTACATACTAAACACATACACAAATCCAGCTCTACTAACTAATGATAACATATTAGTGCTCTGTCAAAATATTTTCCAGTTGTAAAGACTCATAAAAAAAACATACTGATGCTCCTGAAATATTAAACATTTAGAGAAATTAGGAAAGCTGGCAAACTGGGCAACATTGTAATAATGGGTGATTCCAGTTACCCCAATATTGTCTGGATAAATGTTAGATCAGGGCGCGCTATGGAGGTAAAATTCTTAGAAGTAATAACTGCTTCTTGGAGCAACTGGTCCAAGAACAGACAAGATGGGGAACTATTTTAGATCTAGTCCTTAATGGAATGCAGGGCATAGAACGAGTGGTAATGGTTTTGGATCCACTGGGAAACAGTGATCATAACATGATCAAATTTGAGCTGATAGCACCATTTAATTTTTGAAAGGGCGACTACAACAAAATGAGAAAAATGGTTAAAAAGAAGATAAAAGTGTCAGCCACAAAGGTTAGGACATTAAAGCAGGCATAAAAATACCACTGTGGAAGCCCAGACCAGATGTATTCTATTAACAAAGGTGGAAAGAAGAGGAAACAACAGCCATTTGGATGTCCAGTCTTCCAATTTCCTAATTTCTTCCTGCAATATTTCACAGTCCACGTGTGTTTTAACAGACTGAGGTCACTCCAGAAGACATAATGACAGACATGAGGATTTTGCATCATTTCTTAGACAAAGGGGTCCTTTTACTAAGGTGCACTGAAAAATGGACCTGCACACGCCCAATACACGCGCCTACACTAACGCAGGCCATTTTTCAGTGCACCTTAGTAAAAGGACCCCTTTGTCTAAGAAATGATGCAAAATCCTCATGTCTGTCATTATGTCTTCTGGAGTGACCTCAGTCTCTGTGGCTGGCTACCTGCTCCCTATCTGAAGTCTTCAGGTTGTTCTAAGTCCAAGTTCTGTCACATTGTGTTACTGACATTTATTATCTAAAAGTAAAATGTTATTATTTTTAAACTTATGCAACTGTAACTACAACAAGTATCTCACTGTCAGGCTGGTGAGTAGTGATTTTGTCTATTAGAAATCTTATAATTTATAGAAACGTTTGTGGCATTATATATGATTCAGTGCAAAGACAGGTCAGTTTGTGTTTGAGGTAAAATACAATTATACCAGTCAGGTAGTGGTAGTATGTCCTAATGAGAATGACCTTGCTGCATAATGATAGTAATTTAACATTTGTCCTATAGTGACAGTATTATTAACATTGCATTTACAGCTGCGGTACTCAGTGCACAAATAGGATAAGCCACATAGAAAATGCTAGTGTGCCCATTGCAATAGTGTCAGAAACCACGCAGGCAATCATCATTATATAGAATCTTATATAGACATCCAGCAAACTAACATCACTTCTTAATGAATATATAGGAAACTGCTAATGAAGAGCAGCAGCAGTGGCATCTGGCAGCTTATCATTTTGGGGGGAGACTTAAGGGATAAAGATATAAACTTCTGATAGTAGTAGCATCTGTCAGCCACTGTAATTTTATCCTGAAAAAGACGACAAAGCGCTCTTGCTTTCTCCCTTGACAAAACCGGTGGGCAAAAAGGGTCCCCACTGGGAGTTTTCTAGCAAGATCCAGCAAAGAAGTTGAGTTGGATTACATAAGCAAAGCTAAGTCACTCTAATTATAATTATTTTTGTTAGAGGTTTGCACCACATTATTATGCACATTTATGAACACTGAGTTTGATATTGATATTGAAGATAAAAAAAAAGTGCAAAATGTTTCAAGGATGTTTTTGGCTAGCGATGACATCATGGCCCGTTGTGTGCTGAAAACATGTCAGTGACAAGTTCGCTTGAGCACCAAGGGTCTTTTGAGGTCTTTACTCCTTTTTATTTTTAGGTTAAAAAAAGCCTATGAGCAACATGTATTGAGTTCTACAGTTTCTTGGTGGAAGACACTATAAATATGACAGTCGGTATGCAGAAATGGAGAATGTTCTACCACTGTGGAAGAGAAAGAGGCAGCATGCATACGTACAGAAAGAGCAAAATACAAAAATATAGAATGTGATGCTAGATAAAGCCCTTAAATGCCATCTAGTCTGTCCAGTTTCAATCAAGGTGCTAGGTCACCGATCTCAGTTTATTTTAAGCTTTTCCCCACGTATCTTCAAAACCAGCAATTCTATGTACCTACCTCAAGCTTTCTTTAATTTGCTTTTCTCCTCTACCAATTTCCTTAGAATGCAACCCATATGTAACACCCCCCCCCCCCCCCCCGTTTGTATAGTGTGCCTAGGCAAGTTACCAGAGGGTAACTAAAAAAAGCTCAAAATCCCACGCTGACATAGATGGGGGTCTGCCAAATATGAACACCATTAAAATTCTGTAAAAATTGACCCTATGAAAACTCTGCCTTGAGGGATCACTTGGCAAGCAAAACTAAACACAAGCAAAACTAAACAGCCAAATTAAGGACTGCACCTGGCACAAGGTAAGCTTCTTAGCTCTACAAGCCTCTTTGATAGCATCTGCTAACTTCTCAATCTTCTCTCAAGGCAACTTAGATTCTATCAACTCAAAGTCCAACTTAGTACCCAGCAATATTAAAACTGTACACAGACCCTCAGATTTGCCAGCCGCCAATGGAGCACCCAATTCCGGGGCCATAGAATTAAATGCTTCCACCAACAATGTATAAGTGTCAGTGTGGTCAACCACAAATAATAAGTCACAAGAAGTGAAGCAAACAACACAGCAAAATCCTAATTAAATTCCACTATATCAGTATTGAAAAAATTATTCTATAAATTGATTTCTGATTATTACATTCTACTAAAAAAGGAGGAAAAAAAGCTTCAGAACTCAGCAGGTGTTAACTGTCATGTACACCACCAGCTCTCAATGAGCGGCTTAAAAAAAAAACCTCCCAGTATATAATTGAATTTGTAAATTTCAAATATCTTCCATTTTTTTCACTTAACTTCTGTTGTATATTAACTGGTCACCCTGATGCTGGCCACCATTTCGCGGTGCCTTGTCCCACTGCCTTAGGGGCAAATGACCTTCACATGCTAAAAAGAAAAGTAAGGCACAAGTTTATCATAAAATTTCAATGTCTTTAAAGTTTTGTCCATAATAACCATAACACTCACAATTCACAGGTTCACACTCGATCATCACACTGCTTCGAATATGGCAGATTGGAATCTGAGTATTATATATCCCCCAATCAATTAATTCAGTTCAAAAACTTGTTTTGTGATTCTTCAAAAGATAATGATGCTTCCTCCATACTGACTGAACATTGGCTGAATAATGTTCAATGAAAAAAAGTGTTCAATGAAAAAAAAAACATATACAAAAACACATCCATTGGACAATTCTTGTATACATCAAATCTAGATCTTAATGCATTCAATAGAAGTGATGCCACTTGATCATAGAGTTTAACCCCATAGGTTCCAATGATATTAATCTAAAAATCCAATGTTGCTCTTACTGGAGGAGGCATAAACGCCAGTTCTCTCCCCACATATCTGGCACAGCACAATATATCACAAAACATTTCAGATCAGTGAAAAGGTGTTGCAGTGAATGGTTGACTATTGGTGCTTCCTTCAGTTCCTTGTTCAAAGCACTCTGATGTTCAATCAATCAAGTCTTCAGTTTTTAGAAGTCTGCCCACATAAGCTTTCAAACATGGGCAGTGTCACAAGTGGTGTTGAATTTCAAAGTATACCATTTCTGATCCAGTGGATTGGCAAAAGGATTTGTAGATACCACAATTGTACAAACTGAACATGATTGACATGCCTTGTGTCCTTCTACTGGATCTAGATCGCTGCCATGATTAGAAGGAAGAAATGTAGGGGAAAGTATTTCCTTCAAATTTCTGCCAATTTTAAATGCCAATCTTATCCTTTTATCTTGTAATCCAGGTAATGAAGACAATATATCCCAGTGTCTCTGAAGTATTCACCCAACTTTGTTGCTTCCTCCCCCATACTGCAAAACACAAGTAATCATATCCTCAACAACATGTCCTTTATTTCTCGGAGTACATAATACTTATCAATTGCTGAAAAGAGCCCTTGTATATGCTGTTTTCACAATGTGTTTTGGATCTCCTCTAGCTTGAAATTTCCTCTGTAAACCTTTGGATTGATGTTTATAATCATCCCTTGAAGAACACAAGCATCTGTTTCGAAAAAATTGAAACACAGGTAGATTTGATTGATACACAACATCATCTTTAAATTTGGATATGAATAAATTAGCCACGAGGGAGCCATTGTGGCCCCCATGGCAGAACCTGAAATTTGTTGAAAAAAACTGCCATCAAAAAAGAAAATATTTGGCATTGCTATTTCTATCAAGTTTAACAAAATATCAATAGGTATTGTGGACGAACTAAACCTCAATTCCAGAAAATGTTTTAACATTGTTAACGCTTCTTGTTGAAGAATCACAGTGTAAAGAGACACTACATCCAGTGTGACCAGCCAGATCTCTTCATCACTTCTGATATGCACCATCTCTAAAAAAAACTCAAAAAATTAGTAGAAACTCTGATATAAGAAACTGATTGTTCCACTATGGGATGTAAAAAATGATCTGCAAAGATGGACAGCAGTTCTAACATATGTTAAAGGGGTCTTTGGATGTTGTTTATTTAAATATAAAAATTTATTCATCATTAGAAATCCTGCTTGGAGGCCACTTTCTGAGATTCTTCTTATAGAGTCTTGTAGATCCTTAGTTGGATCCTCAGATAACTTGATGTAATCCTTCTCATTCTTTAACTGTCGATAAACTTCTGCCACGAGTCATCCTTATTCAAAAGAACTATCACTCCGCCTTTGTCAGCCTTTTTGATTATAAGTTGATCGTTCAATTTCAAAATCTTCAAAGCACACCATTATTCTTTAGACAAATTCTTCTTACACAAAAAATCTTGGTCTTGCATGTCATCAAGATCTTGTATTATCAAAGGCTTATATGCTTGAAGAAGAGAATATGAATTGCCTGGCAGAATCAATTTAGATGTATTTTTAGCTATGGATCCTTCCCCATCTTGCCTCACTATTGAACTTTTGTAAAAAAAAAAAACATTTAAGATAAAATTTCCTAAAAAACCTCTCTAAGTCAGTCATCATTTGAAATCTCTCAACTTTATAAGAAGGAACATATGAAAGCCCTTTAGCAAGGGCAAGTTGTTCTACCTCTGACAGAACATGTGAGGAAGATTCACTATCAAATTTTCTTCCCTTTCTTCTGTCGAGATTAGGGGTCTATCTATTGATTGATGTGGTGGAGGATACCTTCTGGAAGTTCTCCAACCTCTTCCTTTGCCTAAAAAATGTACATTCCATGTTTCACCATTCGATCCTGTAGAATCACTGGATGAATCTCCTGAGCCCTCGAATCTCCTGAGCCCTCGAAGGCGACCGTTTTTTGAGGTTGGGGTGGACTTGTCCTTATTCTGCCTTGAATATATTTATTTATTTGTTACATTTGTATCCCACATTTCCCACCTTTTTTCAGGCTCAATGTGGCTTACATATAACTATTAACGGTGTTATCCGATTACGGTTTGAACAATTACATAGTATGAATGAATACAAAGTGATATTGTGGTATAATGAGGTATATGTATGGTAGGAAACAGTTGAGGGAACTTAGAGAGGGAAAGGGGGAAGAAGAGTCAGGTAATGTCCGTTGCAGTCTTTGGTTATGTTGGGTCGCAAGTGACCGGTATTTTTATGCCGGGTCATTGGGGTATGCTCTTCTGAACATGTCTGTCTTTAGTGCTTTCTGAAAATTTAGGTGGTCAAGCCAGGGGCATAGCCAGACTTCAGCAGTAGGGGGGTCCAGAGCTGAGGTGAGGGGGCACATTTTAGCCCCCTCGGTGCTGCTGACCCCCTCCCCCCACCATTGCACACGCCGACCCCCTCCCCCCGCCATTGCCGACACCTCCAACAACTTTGACCCCCCCCGCCGACACCCTCATGACCCCCCGCCCACCGTTGCCTACCTTTGCTGGCGGAGGACCCCAACCCCCACCAGCCAAAGTCTTCTTCCTTTGCTTGGTTTCTGAGTCTGATGTCCTGCAAAGGTAGCAGACGGCGGGTTGACGTCGAGAGGGGGGTTGAGAGGGTTGTCAGCAGGGGGGTCCAGGGCCAGATCTATGGGGGCCCAGGCCCCCGTGGCCTCATAGCAGCTACGCTCCTGGGTCAAACATAGTTTTTACTGCTTTTGGCAATGCGTTCCATAGCTGAGCGCTTAGGTAGGAAAAGCTGGTTGCATAGGTGGATTTGTATTTGAGTCCTTTGCTGCTTGGGTAGTGGAGGTTTAGATATGATCGTGCAGATTTTGTGGAGTTTCTGGTTGGCAGGTCGATGAGGTCTGTCATGTAGCCCGGTGCCTCGTCATAAATAATTTTGTGAACAGTCATGCAGATTTTCAAAGTGATGCGTTCTTTGATTGGTAGCCAGTGCAATTTTTCTCTGAGTGGTTTGGCGCTGTCGAAACATGTTTTTCCAAATATAAGCCTGGCTGCTGTATTTTGGGTGATCTGAAGTTTCTTTATGATTTGATCCTTGCATCCCGCATAGATTCCATTACAGTAATCTGCGTGGCTTAATACCATGGACTGCACCAGGTTACAAAATATTTCCCTCGGGAAGAATGGTTTTATCCATTTGAGTTTCCACATTGAGAAAAACATTTTCTTTATGGTGGACTTTGCTTGGGTCTCTAGTGATAGGTTACGGTCAATTGTTACTCCGAGAATTTTCAGGCTGTCTGAGACAGGGAGGGTGTATCCTGGGGTGTTAATGTTTGAGGGTTTGTATGTATTGTATTGGGATGAGATAATGAGACAGTGTGTTTTTTTCTGTATTGAGTTTTAGCTGGAATGCATTTGCCCATGAATTCATGATGTTTAGGCTTAGTTTGATTTTGTTGGTGATTTCTGCCAGATCATGTTTGTATGGAATATATAATGTAATGTCATCAGCGTAGATAAATGGGTTGAGGCCTTGGGTGGATAGGGTCTTGGCTAGTGGAGTCATCATGAGGTTGAAGAGGATCAGTGATAGTGGTGATCCTTTCGGTACTCCACAGCCTGGTTTCCATGCTGATGATATGTTTGTTTTTGATTTCACTTGATATGTTCTTGTGGTTAGAAAGCCCTTAATCCAATTCAGAGTGCCACCACTGATTCCGAAGTATTCTAGGATTCCTAGCAGTATGTTATGGTTAACCATGTCGAATGCACTTGACATGTCAAATTGGAGAAAAATGCTCTTGGCTGTTGCTATTTCCTGTTGGAATTTGGTTAGAAGAGTGAGTAGTACTGTTTCGGTGCTGTGTAGGGGTCGAAATCCTGATTGTGATTTTGATAATGAATTTGTTTATGTAGTCATTGAGTTGCTTGATCACCAGTCCTTCCATGAGTTTGACTACTAATGAGATAGAAACTACTGGGCGGTAGTTGGTAATATCGTTTGTTTTTTTCTTAGTGTCTTTCGGTATTGGGGTGAGCAGGATGTTGCCTGAAGTTTAAGTGGGATGTAAGATCTATTATGAAGCGTTGGGGGGCAGATCGTATTAGGTAGCTGGGGCAGATGTCCCATTGACAGTGGCTGTTTGAGTATTGTTTGATCACCCGGGTAACTGTGTCGGTGGTGAGTAGAGCGAAATTGGATCATATTCGGTCAGCAGAATATTCACCAGGGGTTGGGTCTAGACCATCAATGAAGTTTTCGGTGTCCATGTTGTTCTGAGGTAGGGTTTTGCGTAGGTTTATGATTTTTTCATTGAAATATTTAGCAAGGCTGTCTGCGGATGGGATGTCAGTATTGGTTGTGGCAACCGGTGTTGTGTCTAGTAGTTTGTTCATGAGATGGTATAGTTTCTTCGTGTCTTTATAGTCTGGCCAAATTTTAGTTTTGTAGTTTGACCTTTTGGTCTGTTTTGTTCGTATTTATATTTCCTTTGTAGTTGTTTCCATGCGTTGAGTATTTGTTCGTCTTATTTTTCTCCATGTGCGTTCCAGTTTCCTAGTTTGTGTTTTTAGTTTTTTCAGTTCGTCATTGAACCACAGTATCGAGTTGTGTCTGAATGAGGTTCTTATTTGTAAGGGTGCAATTTCATCTAATATGTGTCTGCATCTTTTGTCCCATTCTGAGAGGTAATGTATGGATTCTGTTTGTGCTGACCAGTCGTCATTGTATATTTGTTGCCAGAACGTATCCGGGTCTATTTGTCCTCTCATGGTATAAGTTGTGTGTTCTTGTGTGTGGGGAGAACCCCTTTTTCACCATTTTAGGTTTAGTTTGTAATGGTCAGTCCATGGTGTTTCTGTCCAACTAGTTTGTGTTATGGATAGGTTCTGGTCAGTGAACAATTTGTATGAGATGAGGTCACGTGGGTTGTTTGCATGTTTGGCCATGTAAGGTCGCATAGATGAAGGAAGTCCTAGCAACCTCGTGTGTTGGGTCTTCAAGCATCATAAAAATCACTCTCATCTGCACAAGCTGAAAACAAACAACCATTGTTCCCAAGGCACAAAAACCGCACACCAAAAAAGGCAGGCAGTAGGACTGTGTGGAACACCTAATTGCCATCATTGGCAAATGAAAGAGAAAGCAAATACAACACTCTTGCTTTCCCCCAGCAGCATAAGACCGCACAGACAACACCCCTGCCTCCCCACAAATACTACTAAACTACAAGAAAAAAAATCCTCCGGTAAGGATACTTGTGCCCTTCCTATCTCCGGGCTCCTAACAGAAAACAAAATCCCACCAAAAATTTTTCCTTCAGGTTCCTCAAACCAGAACTTGATTGGTACACTGTTCAGCAATAGTCCACCAATTACCACTGCTCAGAACAATTCTTCCCTCGCTACAGTGCACATTCCTCCACCCCACCCTTCCAGACCTTCTCCTGATCCTGACATGTGAATGATTAATTAATTAATTAATTAATTAACCAATTACCCCAATTCTATAAAAAGTGCTAAAAGCTGTGTATGCAAATTTCGGTGCATACCCAAATTGTGCATGTAATTTAATTAAATAACAAGCTAATTAGCACTAATTGGCATTTTAAAAAGCAATTATTGGCACTAATTAGAGTTAATTTACATGCACGTGTGTACATTTTTTCACAGGATCCATGCCTATATTATACACAAAGCACAAAATAGGTGCAGGAAAATAGGAGGATCATGAATGTTTTGAGGTAGATCAAGGACCTATAGTTATATATGTAATTATAGAATATAGGGGCTCCACACTTAAACTTTAGGCATGGTTATTTTCACCACGTATTCATTTGTGCAAATGGCAGCACTTAAATTTACACATGACCCCTAAGAATAAGTGCGTAGACACACACACCCCTACCTCTTACTCTGAAAACACACACACACACACACACACACACACACACACACACACACTCTCCTACCTCTTATCCAGAAATTTCTTCCTATAAATATGTGTAGTACATGCCAGAAATACATAAATGTTTTGACTACAAATTAGCATTTATTTCTTTTTAAAATATGTTCTCAAAACCAACAATTTATTCGTCTCTGAAGAGAAGGTCACAAAAAGGGTAAAGCGTATCTCAATAATGTCCTTCAAACCTTCTAAAAAAGGTAGTCAGATCCAGTCGACCTAGAGGGAGCAATATATCAACCACCCTGTCATTAGTCCCCTCAATAGAAGAGGGCCTGAAATATAGAAACATTTTGGAAGGAAATAGCATCTTGATTAAGAAATTGAAGGAGCTCTTTGAAGTATTGTTAAGCAAAATCTCAGAAGAAAGTAAATTTCTGAGAAATTAAGGAGCCTATGTTTATTCATTTTAGATATATTCTCCAAAGACCCCAATTTAAAATGAAGACTAAGGCTCTCTTTAATTGCAGACACTCCCTGTAATGACTGAACCTGAGGTTTCACTAATGTCAAATATTTATCAAAAGAAGAAATTTTAGAGTCCAAATTCTGAAACTTAGATACTGCCTCCTCAGTGAGGGTACATAATTCATCATTCCCTCTATCCTGGCCGCAACCTTCCAAATATCTTCACCCAATTTTGGGAAGATTCAGAGGACTCCCTCAAAACGTGCTCCACTGTGGTCAAGTGTGCACCTCAAGAGACTCCAATGTGGCAAACCCCGAGGATCTGAATGTTTCTGCTAAACAACTTTCTAGAATTCATATGATTCAGAACTCAGCTGCTAGGTTAATATTCTAGCAAACTCGACTGGATCATATGAGTCCTTTACCAGGAGTCATGTATTGGTTGGCCGTGAAGTCTCAGACCATTTAAGGCATTTTGCTTAGTGTTTAAGGGGCCCTTTTACTAAGGTGCACTAAAAAATGGCTTGCGCTAGTGTAGGGGTGTGTTTTGGGTGCACACAGATCTATTTTTCAGCGCGCCTGTAAAAAGGCATTTTTACAATTTTTGTCGAAATGGATGTGCAGCAAAATAAAAATTGGCTCACACCCATTTTGGTAAGTTCTCATGTGTTAACCATGCGGTAATCGTCTTCGTGTGTAGAATGACAATTACTACTCAGTTTCTGCCGTGCACCAGAAAATATAAATTATGTTCCAAAATGCATAGCGGACGCACATCAAAAATGAAATTACCACAAGGACCATGCGGTAGCCAGGCGGTAATTCCAAATTGACGCACGTTGGTTGCACATAGGCGCCTACACGGCTTAATAAAAGGGACCCTAAGTTACTACTACTACTATTTAGCATTTCTATAGCGCTACAAGGCATACGCAGTTCTTGGATTGTTTGTGCCCTGAAAGTGGATCTCAGTTGTTGAATGTACTAAAATCCAGGACAGTTTCTAGAAGATGTAATTACCGATTGCTAACTTTTCCTTCAACTAAAAACATACGATTTCTGGTTATTCATTATTGGAATAATCTCCTTTGTGAACTACATATACTGAGGAATTATTTTCATTTTGTAAAACGTTAAAAGCCTATTTACTAGATCAGGGGGGCCTTAATTTAATGATTTGTTGTTTTTCTGCATCTGTATAATTCCTGGTGTTCTATTGTCAACTTCTTGTTTATACTCCTTGTAACTTGCCTTGAATCTAAATTTAGAGAGTGGACAAGAGATGAAACTCTGATAACATAACATGTTGTCCTAAAGTAAAGGAAGAGTCCTGCCACAAAAACTCAGAGAGGATTACTCTATACTAGAAGCGGTAAGCAAGTCATCCCCTCTGTTGATCCCAGAGAGAACCAACAAGTATTTTTCTATGGACCCCTGGATTAAAAGAGCAGATACAATAAGATAGAGATACTATACCAAAATAAACTCACCAAACCAAGTTCTACCCTTTTCCCTCTGTTCTTCTCAGTTGCTCCAAAGTAACTCCAAAAGGGCAATCTTCTTTGGGCAAGCCCATTTTGGCATGCACCAATATATCTTCTTCAAGGATTAGTCTTCCAATTGGAGCAGTCCTATTGATGATGCCAACAAAATGCACCAGCTACTTGCTCTCAAATGGGCTGTACTATTCAGCTGCTTTATTAAAACACTAGTTAAAAGAGGCCCGTTTCAGAGCAAATGAAACGGGCGCTAGCAAAGTTTTCGTCGCCAACACCCCCCCCTCCCTGGCCAATCCCTTCATTGTTCTGCCATTGCTCCGGCCCCAACGTCATGACGTTTGACGTGAGGGCGGGGCCAGGAGTGATTTCCCACACCCCCCCCCCCCCCGCCTCCCTGCTTCCCTCCCTGCCAACCCGTTCGTTGTTCTGCCATTGCTCCGCCCTCGAGGGCTGGGCCCGGAGCGGTTTTGGTGGCTTCACCACCATGAACCTTCAAACCTTTTTGAAGGAAGTCAGGGCTTGGCTTCACTGATGTCAGTGTCCTCAGAACGTTGAGGGTGAGTTTTATTATAGTAGAAATTTAAAAAAAAAAAAGGTATGGTGTTTAAATAAGTCTCCTCTCACCAGTAATGATGGAGCTCATCTCTCTCTCTCTCTCAGACTCCACAGTGGCTCTTCATTTTATAGCATTTTATAGGAAAACATTCATATTGATGATGTCAACCAGAAGCACTAGTTCTCAACTGGGAGCAGTATTTCAATAGTAAATCTCTCTGTCTCCATTCACCAGCATTCACGCGGCTCACATATCATTCTTCCTCTCTTCTTTAATTCTGGAATTATAATTTTGTATATAATAAGAAAATTTCCATGTCCTACAAGCATTGTTCCTTCTAAGCTGTGTGTGTGCACACACTTACAGATCATGAACCCAATACACATTAATGTGCACTTAATGCAGCAAAAAAATATCCTAAATGGGATGTGATAAATCGTTCCACATTAGTATTGGCATCTGCACCATTAAATGTGTGGTAATTATATTTTGTAGTTTTTTGTAGGGAGTTTGTCAGAGGCAGAGAATAGGTGTGGATACACTAATCAGCTAGCACATCTACATTATCACCACATTAAGGGTCTTATTCTCTGTTTATGATTATACCTTTTGCAACATAGTGTAAGCCACATTGAGCCTGCAAATAGGTGGGAAAATGTGGGGTACAAATGCAGCAAATAAATAAATAAATAAATATAAAGGTTATGTTCCTAATTTATGATCATAATTTGCACTCTTAAATTTATGCTCCTAAATTAGGAGCAAAATCTATTTTGAAACATAGAATATGCTCATAATTTAGGAGCATACATTTAGGAGCATACCCTTTATTTAATAAGGCCCTAACATGCCCATAATGCGGGAGCCCTTACCACCTCCTAAATAAGTAGTGGTAAGGGCTCCCGTGGCAATTTTATTAATGGCTTCCCACTAATGCTAACATTAGTGCATAGCCAAAAAATGAAACAAATAGTAAAACACCCTCTTTGATGGCCACACTAGAAATGGGCTTACATAGCAGTCAGGAAGGAACCGTATAAGGATGTGCTAAACCCATTTCTTAGCACAGCTATGTAAGCCACATTGAGCCTGCAAATAGGTGGGAGAATGTGGGATACCAGTGCAACAAATAAATAAATAAAAGAACCCCATAGCGCACACAAGATAATATGATATTCTAGGGAAGGCAAAAGGGTAGCAGCAGCGAGGAAACATTATCCCAGCAGTTCAGTCCTCACTCTGTAAATTGCAGAAGGAAGATCATGTAGAGATGTTCAGTTTTCTCTACTGTACAAGATGAGATTTCCAGATTGAATATCACCTATGAAGGATAACTCTTTATACCAGAGCTGGCCAGTAGGTAGGTTGAAATGGGTTGGGGAGGATACAAGATTGAAGGTTTGCCTAAGGTAGTCCTGACTCAAAAGTTTTCTTATTATTTAAAAAAATATTGTGCTAAAATAAATGTACAATTACTTTCATTAAAACAATTATCTAAATAACACTTTTCAAATTCCTAAATGTTTTGCATTACCAGCACCTGCTGAGAAACACTTGGCTCATAGTGAACAAGTTTGAACTCAGCTTATAAAACATTTTATACAAGAAAATGTGTGCATGGCCCATCAAAAATTAGCTGGAACATGACCATGGGGCCCTTTTACTAAGCTGCATAAGTGTCTACGCATGCCCAATGCGCCAAAATGGAGTTACTGCATGGCTAATGTGTGGCCCTTGTGGTAATTTCATTTTTGGTGTGCGTCCGCTACGCATGCCTGAAAAATATTTTCTATTTTCTGGCGCATCAGCTAGACGCGTCAAGTGGCATTTGGCGCACATAGGTCATTACCGCCTGGTTGCTGTATGAGACTTTACCACTAGGTCAATGGTTGGTGGTAAGGTCTCAGACTCAAAATGGAAACGCGGAAATTTTCATTTTGCCCCACGTCCATTTTCGGCAAAAATTTAAAAAAAGGTATTTTTGGCAGGTATGCTGAAAAATGATTCTGCGTACACCTAAAACACGCATCTACCCTACCGCAGACCATTTTTCAGCACATCTTAGTAAAAGGACTCCCATGTTTCTTGTGATTAAAGCTCTGTACTCAAATTAGGACATTCTTCAATACATGTAGGAAAAGGAAAGGATAGCTACTAAAATATTTTTTTTAAAAACATGGATGTGGTTTCATTGAAGTAAATGTAAAACTCTCGAAGCATCTGTTAGAGACAAGGCATTGTCCAATGCCCTGATACCTTGTTTTCCTGCTCTACCCAGAGCTGAATCTGCTGTACAATTAAATCCTCTCTCAAGAATGATAGATATGTCTCTGATCATTAAAATCTGTTTTATGAGCTTAGAAAACGTGATTTTCTTACAATTAAGGGCTCATATTTTCACCCCAAAATATCCTAGACAGAATTATAAAATTACCTTTAGAATCTTCCATTACCTTGTCTAATTCGAAAGTAGTACTGACACATCTGCTTTCCTTGACAATTATGAGACAAAAAGCTTCAATTATCTAAAAGATCTGATGTGGCATTATCCTTTTCAATCATGTATGTTTCATATAACAAAGTAACACCATCACTATGGGAACCTTTTACAAAGGTGCATAGGTGCCTGCATGTATCCAACACATGTCAGATTGGCAGTACTGCCGGCTACCGCATGCTCCGGGTGGTAATTCCATTTTTGACATGCGCCCAAAACACACGGTAGAAACTATGTTCTAGTTTCTACTGTGAGGTGCTTACCCAGCGGTAATTGGCAGTTTACATGCACTGGCCACTTACCACCCGATTAGCATGTGAGACCTTACTGCTAAGTTAATGGGTGGCGGTAAGATCTCAGCCCGAAAATGGACGTGCACTGGTTTTAATTTTGTCCCACGTCCATTTTCCGGCACAAAAAGGCCTTTTTTTCCAGGAACACTATGCAAATGAAATAGAGTGTGTCCAAAATATGTGCCTACACCAGCGCGGGCCACGTTTAGGTGCGCCTTATTAAAAGGGCCACTGTATCTTTTCAAAGCCTTCAATATCTTTTTTTTTCTCTCTTAACGGGAGACTCAGCACCTTCTATGTTCTGGAAGGCAACCTTTAATGTATTCCCTACTGATAAAGTTCAAAGCTAATTTGGTTCAATGAGTCTAAGTGTAAGTACCATGCTGTCTTGAACCATCAATCTGTCAGGGTTTCCCATGTACTCTTTAATGCACCTTCTTTGATCATTTCCTCTGATATCATTCCACACAGGCCCCCATATTAATATTGTGAAATTTTGCTATGAGTAACTTCATGAAGGCTAAATCCAAACCAGATCTTATCAATGAGAGCTCCAGGCTGTGAACCATGGAAACCAGGGTTAGTGGCTAAGGAAGGGGGGGTGGGAGGGGCGGTCCGCCCTGGGTGCACGCGCTCGGGGGGGTGCCGGCCCCACTGGTTCCCTGCTCACTCTGCCCCGGAACAGGGAACCAGCGGGGCCGACGCAGCTCCGAGTGACATGCACTCGGGGCAGATCGACCCTCCCGCAGGTAAGAATGCGGTCCGGGGGGGGGGGTTCGCGGTCCGGAGGGGGGTGCGCTGCAGAGGGGGGGGTCGTGCCGTGCTACACCCGGGGGAGGGGGTGCGCAGCGGCGACCCGCCCCAGGTGCCATTAGTCCTAGCTACGGCACTGACCAGGGTTCAGATTCTGCTTTTTCCAGTAACGCTCTTTGGGATCTTGAGTAAGTCCCCATGCCTGCCATTGCCTCAAGTACATGGATGGCAATTCTATATAAAACATGCCTGCACTTTTTACATCTGATGCAAATAAATACAGAATAGGTGTCATTTATGTGCACACTTGCCCAAAGAGCGATTCTGTATGCTCGCTAGTAATTGGGTGCTAACGATCTGCACTGGCACAGCCTTTTCTAAAATATCACTGGAACTGAGCACATCCCGGGCTGACCATCTCAATTCCAATCTCTATATGCTCTATGCAAAATGGTGCCCAACATCTAAAAATGCAATTAAAATTTCAGGACTAGGCCCTTCTTGAAACCTATGGTGAAGTAAATTCAGTAATTGATTATGGTCCAAAAATATCTTGTAGCTATAATCTAGCTAACAAGAGAAGGGTAGAGATTGGGTGATAATTGGAACAATCGGCAATTAATTAAGTCTGTAGCTTTTATCAAACAAGGTTTTATACAAGTCTGTTTTAACATCATGTCATAAAAATGATACAAAACTTCCAACTTGAGTGTCTGTCATTATACCTCTTTATTTTAAAATACAAATTACCAAGCAGGCTGACTGAGAGAATGAGCCTCCCCTAGGCAGCTCAAAATCCATTACCTTTCCTTAAGAGCAAGAGTGCTATATAGCATTCAGTTAATTAATATGCATTACAATTCATTTACCATGCATGATATGCTTATTTCCTATTTTTCTTAGCTACCAGTGTGTTCTATATTTTTTAATTTATTATCACAACTATAAGTGTGATAAAGGAAAACATACAAATATTATAGCATATCTCTTAACACTTTTGACCATAAAATAAGGCAAGTGCAGTATTCAATAAGACAATGGCTCCCCAACTGGTCCTGGGGACACCCTAGCCAGTCGGGTTTTCAAGATATCCACAATGAATATTCATGAAAGAGATTTGCATGCAGTGGAGGCAATGCATAAAAATCTTTCTCATGAATATTCAATGTGGATATCCTGAAATCCTGACTGGCTGGGGTGCCTCCAGGACAAGGCCTAGGAACCACTGCAATAAGGTAATAAATAATTTAAGACACGCATGGGACCTAATTCTGTATATAGCACTGAAAAAATGAGTGCTAAGCTCTATTCTATAAATGACAATCTAAATTGGGCGCCGTTTATAGAATAGCATTTGGTGCCAGGTTCCATGTCCATTTTTGGGCATGAAGACTTGTAGCACCTGAAACCTAGTGTAAATCCTTGTGCCTAAATTAGGCATGGATCTGCCTAATTCTGTAATACTGCATGCAAATTCCAGAATGCGCTTGACCCGCCCATGCCCCTCCCATGGCCATGCCCATTTTTGGATCTGCATGTAAAATTTATGTGCGCATCTTTATACAATAGCGACTAAAAGATGGACATGTAATTTTAATCATCGCCAATGAGCGCGGTACACTTGAACATGTAAGAGACAGTCCCTGCTCAACAGAGCTTACAATCTAATTACGACAGACCAACAGGACAAATAACAGGTAAGGGAATTACTAAAGATGGGGCATGTCATGATGGTGAATGGGCATGCCAACTTTTTTCAGGTAGCGTGTGCTAATGTGATCTGAAAAAAAATGAAAAATGCCTTAAATATTGCTGCCATAGAAATGGACTTAGTGCACAGGAAAGTCCCATGTTAAAACCTGCTAAGCTCATTTCCTAACAAAAGCAAAAGAGCCCCATAGTTTGTAAGATATTTCTATATCCTAAATCAAATACGTTACTCTGGAGTATGCATTCCTGAGACCCTATAGCCTGTAGCAAAGACATCATCAAGAGAGATGATTGGCACCACAATATTTGTTGTGGAATAGGGCATTGAGATCTGTAAGCTTTCCCATCCTGCCATGTCTGCTGTTCCAGGGAAAAAGTACATAAGCACCACCATACTGGGAAAAGACCAAGGGTCCATCAAGCCCAGCATCCTGTCTCCGACAGCGGCCAATCCAGGCTTCAAGAACCCGGCAAAACCCAAAGGAAAAAAATATATATATTTAATAATGTTCTATGGACTTTTCCTTCAGGAATCTGTCCAAACCCCCCTTAAACTCTGTAAGACCAGCTGCTGTCACTATGGCACTCCAGCCTTCAATCAGCAGGTTGCAGCTTATTTGTCTATTTCAATTTTACTGTACTAGTTCCCACAATGGCTGTAACAGTGCCTACTCATGGGAATAAGGAGGACAGGGGAGGAGGCCCCTTGAAGGATGCAAATAAGGAACAGGTACAGAGCTCAAAGCAGGGGGAGACTAACATAAGTGTTGATACTTAATATTCATAAATCAGCAATACTATAGCTTGCATGAGGCAAGTTTGGAAGCCTTGGCACTTCATTGTAAGATGGGGTGGTGAACAGTAATGAAAGCTTCAACTGATGGACCTTGTGCACCCAGTCTCCTTGTTGTGGAGGGTGGCACTGTTCATTGAGTACAGTGAATGAAGGCCTTAATTCATGTCATTAGTTCTTCAGAATAGTTCAAAGAAATTAATACTATCAACAGAGTACATATCTGCAAGCTATATTGGTTAGCTTCTGAAAAGACACCCAGGACCTTCTTTCAGTGGCTTGCTATTACCTCTGAAATTTTAACCATTTACCACTACAAGGAACTCTGAGCATTAGTTGCGGTAATGATCCTCGCTGCTTCTAGTTGCACAGCTTTATACTAACATTACCCAGTTTCAGGCTGCAGACCTTTTGGTTAGTCCTGATTTTGAACTTACATCCCAAAGCAGTGTGGGATTTGCAATGCCTAATTCTAACCATTGGATTCAGTGCTGCAAGTTCCATAATGTACCAGAAGGGAGTTGTCAGAAATCAAGGACTGTTCTTAAATCTCCAGCTTGGAACTGGGTGACTTGGCATCTCTGAGACAGAACTGCCAGAAGGATCTCCAGCAGCATCTACATCTTCTAGCTCAGGGAAATAGAAGACCTTGGGAATCAATGATTTCTCTTAGCAGAATTCCTAATCATTTCAGGAAAGAGGTCGTAATATTTGCACACTTAAAAAATGGACCTATTGGGCTATAATCAAGGGAATCATCAGGTTTAGTGGGAAGGATTCAAGTCTACCCTTTACATTTAAGTATTAAGTAAGAGGCAGAAGCAAAAACTGAGCAGAAGAAAACAGAGATCACCTAGCTTACATGAGGAAGTTCATGTTACATGCTGCCTCTGCGTGTTTGCCATCTTGGATCTACAGGTCTTATTCTGTACCTCAAGAATTTTGACAACAGCTTCATTTGATGAACTGTTCTCCATTAGTATTGCTGCATTGTAGAACTAATTTGCTGATGCAACCCATATTACAGGAAATATTGAAAAACTGAGAACAGTGTGCACTTTTCATTCTTTCTCTCTTTTTAAAAATTATTTCTGTAGAATATGTACAAGATATTGCTGAGAACAATGCTGATTCTAAGTAACATATTTAGATAAAGGACATATTTACAGTTCAGTTTTTGAGAAAACCAAGCTACAAATCCAAGGAAAAAAAAACACCTTTCTTATACAAAAAAACAGAAATGAAGACTTGTAGCTTGAATCCCTAACTACCTGCATATATTAATATGGTGGATAGAACTGATACTGGGGAGAATATAAGAGAGGACATTTATGGTTCCTTATCACTTAAAATTCCACTATCTGGTAAGGCTTATAAAAAATAAATGTAAATCTTTAACATTTCCAGGGAACACTGAGCCAGAATAGAGTCCCCAACTACAAAACCCCAGGCTGTAGTAAAAAATAATTTCTTTTTCTTTTGCTGAGTAGCCTTTGCCACATCTGGAAACATTCTTATTTTTTAAAATTAAAGAATAAAGCATCTTTATGACAGAAAAGTCATCATAAAATAATTTTGTCATCAAATCTAGTTGGAAACAAGGTATTAAAAATATAGGGCTCTTTTTACAAAGCCACGCTAGTGATTAGCAGCGCACCTAATGCGATAAAGCACATTGACTTCCTGTGGGCTTTGTCGCATTTATCGTGCAGTAATCAATACTGCAGCTTTGTAAAAGGAGTCCATAGAGGGGCAGTTACCATGCTGCAATAAAATTCATGGGGTTGATATCCAAAGCAATTTAACCAGCCAGTTAAATTGCTTGTTCAGAGGTAACTGGTCATTTTCAGTGGCACTTGTTAGAGCACTAAAAATGTCCAGTTAGCATCTAATGCAAAACTGGCTAGTTTAAGGGCATACAACCACACAAGGTGCAGGAACACACTATCTCTATGTATGCCAGCAAGAGAGAGTCCAGGGAGTAGGGTACAGAGGCTCTTCCAAAAAACCAAGGAGGACGTAAGTTCAAAGGATGATCTTTATTGGAAGAGCTATCTACCCTACTCCCTGGACTCTCTATTTTAGGAGCGTTCCACAGGTTGGTTGGAGTCAGCACTTGGCTAGTTAAGCACCGATATTCAGCACTTTACCGACCAAGGTAACCACATAAAAGTCAGTCCTATTTTTATGTGGTGCCCCATAGCCAGTTAAGTGCTGAATCTCACATTTAACTGGCTATAGTGTAGTTGGCTCCAGAAACCCATTGGTTGAATATCGACCACCAAAATATTACTAAAGCTTAATTTACCATGGTAGCTATTATCCTAAGGTACCTCCATGTTTTGATGGGGGGATTTTTGTACTGGTGTAAGAAAAGTTCAGAAATGCTAGACCTACTGAAGAATTTTAGGTGCATTGGTATCTCTGGGGGTGGGATCTCAGGGAGTGAGAATCAAGATGGCTGACATAATGGTGACTCAGTTAAACCTTATATCATTAACCTCCTAATTCTATATATGGCACTCAATTTGCATTAATTTAACTGGCTGATAATTGGGTGTTAATAATTATCAGTGCTAACTGGCATTTGATTTAAATTTACATAAGCATCTTTAGGCACTGGGATTTGCCTGTAAACTTTACACGTGAATCCACAAAGGAGGCACAGCCATAGGAGGGACATGGGGGGTCAGGGCCATTCCTGGTATTTGCACATAGTGATACAGTATAAGGGAGATCCGTGCCTAATTTATCCACAAGAATTTACACCAGGGTTTAGTTGGTATAATTCCTCACTGCTAAAAGTTAGGCGCAGATTCTAGCACTACGCATAATTCTATAAACAGTGCCCAACTTGGAATGCCATTTTTAGATTAGCGCTTAGCACTCATTTTTTGGGTGCCAATTTATTAGCGCTATTTATAGAATTATGTCCTAAATGTGTAGAGGGTAAACAGCCATATTAAGAAAAATAAAATTATGTGGTTCTTGAAAAGAGGATCCAGACATCATATTTGCACAAGAAACTCATCTACGTTTCAAAGAGTTTTGTACATTAACAGGAACATGGTTTGAAGAAAAATGTTGGGGTATTCTTTTGAAAGGCTACTGCTTTTTCTGTGATTTCTCAGTGTTCAGATATGGAAGGTAGAGGAACCCAAACTGTAGCTACGTAATGCAAGGTTCCAAGTTGGGAGTCACTGACCAGAAAAAGGATCTAGGAGTCATCGTTGATGATACTTTGAAACCCTGTGCTTAGTGTGCTGCGGCAGCAAAGAATGGAAATAGAATGTTAGGTATTATTAGAAAAAGAATGGAAAATAAAAATGAGGATATTATAATGCCTTTGTATTGCTCCATGGTGCAGCTGCACTTTGAATACTGTGTGCAATTCTGGTCACCGCATCTCAAAAAACATATAGTGGAATTTAAAAAGGTACAGAGAAGGGCAACAAAAATGATAAAGGGGATGGGACAACTTCCCTATGAGAGAAGGCTGGCACAGCTTGGGCTCTTCAGCTTGGAGAAAAGACAACTGAGGGGAGATATGATAGAGGTATATAAAATACTGTGTGGAGTGGAATGGGTAGACATGAATCGCTTATTCACTCTTTCCAAAAATACTAGAACTAGGAGGCATGCAATGAAGCTACAAAGTAGTAAATTTAAAATGAATCAGAGAACATATTTCTTCACTCAACTGTGGAATGGGCTGCCTCGTGAGATCAAAATCACTTCGGATCACCCGACCTTTAAGAAGCGTCTCAAGACCTTCCTTTTTGGCAGAGCGTTTGCCACGAGTCCTGCAGGGGCCGCAGCCTTTTAGCCCACAGCTCACTCTGTGATACCCAATCACCCACCCTCTCTTCTTCTTCCCTCATCAGTCATCTCTTTCTCCCTCCTGTGACCCTGTCCACTGTACTTTGTGCTATTGTGTTATGGTTTGCTTATTAACTACTGTACGCCACACTGAGCCTGCCCATGGGTGAGAATATTGTGGGATATAAATGTTATAAATAAATAAATAAACAAACAAACTCTGGAATTTGTTGCTGGAGAATGTGATAAAAGCAATTAACTTAGCAGGGTTTAAAAAAAAGGTTTGGATAGCTTCCTAAAAGTCTATAAGCCATTATTAAAATGGACTTGGGAACATCCATTGCTTATTTCTGGGATAACAGCATAAAATATATTATACTGTTTTGGGATCTTGCCAGGTTCTTGCAACCTGAATTGGCAGGATGCGGAGGCTTGATGGACCTTTGGTCTGTCCCAGCATGGCAACACTTATGTACTTATATACTTATGATTAATTCAATTGAGTATTTTTTTTTCAGGAAGTGCGACACTAATGGCAAAGCCTGGCAACATTCTTATGTTCATAGCAAGAGACTTTAAGCTTCCTGTAGATAATGTTCTGAATTGCTAGTCCATACACATAGGCGGTCGGTGGCCCAACTGTTTGGGGAGGCTAAAGGGGGTGGAGTTAGGGGTGTGGCCAGGGGTGGAGCTTAAATCCATAATTGTCTGATAACACACAGAAAAAAATAAATAAAAATAAAAGTCACAATTAATACCTTTTATTAAATTTAGATATTAGATACATATCACATGTCAAAGAATAAAGTGGTTGCTCAAAGCATATACTAACCATAATCGCTCAACTGCAAAACACTATGCACATCTTTTTGCAAAAACACACTCAGAACTTTACTGTACGAAAAATATTACACTGGGCAGAACCTAATACACCATTAGAGGCTTATAGCCCATTTAGTTATGTTTAAACAAAAGAGATCTGCATTAAAAAATATATTTATTTTTATTTTGACCTATAAAACCACTTGTCCCTGAAACATGCCTAAAAACAGAATAATCCAGTTGTGTATCTAAAATGCAAATTCCTACAAATGAGATGACATTAAAATGTGATTCCATGTGCCCCAATGAAAGGTGAGTTTAATTCTACTTCCATTTAATTTCAATATACAGTATTCTATCATCTTTATAACACCAGCTTCCAAAGGCAGAGTACAACAACAGTTAAGATAAACACAGATAAACTCTCAAGAAACGGAAACAGGATGTATAAGCACAAACTACAGAGTTTATAATCGCTTTTTCTACCAGCTGCAATACCCTGCCTATTAACAGAAACAGCTTTAGCTTTGTTATGATCAACAATCAAGAACAACCTGGATGCAGCAGCTCAAAAGTTTGTTTGTTTTGTTTGGGCTGAAGGCAGTGAGGATGTCATGTTGGGGAAACACATTAACCAAATTGGCTTCCTTGTTTACTTACTGGGCTAGAAAGGCTCACTTCCACTCCTCTTGGGCAGCTCCCCCCCCCCCCCCCCCCCCCCCCCCCCCGGAGTCTTGCATCTTTCTCCCTGTTTCTTCTGCTGCCTACTGTCTCCTGTCCTCATTTTTACTGCCCTGAAGAGTTCTTCCTCAGCACCAGAGATTCAGAATCAGCCTTCTGCCAGCGTTGGGGCTTCTCCTCAGGGGCGTCCTGGACTCTAACATAACTTCCTCTTTTCTGCAGAGCTGGGAGGGAGTGAGAGACGCCTGAAGAGAAAGCCCCAACACTGGCAGAAGGCTGACTCTGAATCGCCGGTGCCGCGGAAGAACTCTTCAGTGGAGTAAAAATGACGACGGAGACAGCGGGCAGCAGAAGAAACACAAGATGGTCAGGGTTGGGCTGGGAAGGCTTAGCCTCCCCAAGCCTCTTATACGGGGCGCCTATGTCCATATAGAACAAAGAGATCCAAGTTTTGGTTTTCCATAGTTTTGTAGTTGTACCAGTCATATAATCATATAGACTTTTTTTTTTTTACTTACAAACTTGCTGTTACCACTGTGGTTAGAGCTAAGATTACTCATACTGTGGTTTCTGATCATGTGACAATTTCTTTGTGTTAATGGCACAAGAAGCCTCTTCTAGACCGCCATTATGGAGGCCGAATTCAGGTCTCCTATAAAATGTTGATTTCCAGGAGATAGTCCACCAAACGTGTGAATCTATTTTCAGTTTAATAAGCCTGAAGAAAACTTCATATTATATTGGTGGGATACTACACTAATGACAAGAATTATAATTTCTTGCAGGGCCTTCATACAGCAAGATAAAAAAAAATATTTACCTATGGAAGCAAATATTAGTCAGCTAGAGAAGAAATTGATAGGTAGGTTTCAACACCAGTTTACTAAGCTGCGCTGAAGGCACAATAGCATTTTTAGCACGTTCTAAAAATTAGCGCTAGAGAAACCCACTATGGGTGTCTCTTGCATTAGCGCATGCTAATTTTTAGAGTAAGCTTAAAACGCAGCACACCTTAGTAAACATGGCCCCAGGTATTTTTGCAGCTTCAAAAATTACTTCCAATTGAATCAGGAAGCAGGCAGTGCAGCTTTTAGCCAAGCAGCGATATATTATGAGGAAGGGAATAAAAGTGACCATATCAAGGCTCAATAAAACTATAGCAAATTCCACTATGCAAGTGCTCAAAGATGAGGAGATCTTTAAAGTCTTCAGAGAATACAACTCTTGGCCCTATAGCTTGGACTACAATCCTTCAGATAAAGTCATTTCTTATCTTTTTGGGTAGCCTGCAAAGTCCTTTGCTTTCAGCACAAAAAAAGGGATAAGCTAGAAAAGCACATCAAGGAAGCAGAGATAAAGAGGGTAGCAGAAACAGAGAATTATGACAGCACAAAAGGGTCAAATGACCCATCCAGTCTGCCCTTCCTTAGTAACCACTAACTCCTCTTTTTCCTAAGGGATCCCACATGCCTACCCCACATTTTCTTCAATTCTGACACAGTCCTCATGTCCATGATCTCTACCAGGAGGTCATTCCACCCACCCACCACCCTTTCCGTGAAAGAGTACACTCTTTCCGATCCAGCGGCTTTAGGATTTTTGATTGTTTATTTTTCCTGTTCTCGAGATGTTTTCAGTTCTTCTGCTTCCAGGGCTGAGAACCGATTCTTCAGTTCAACAGAAGATAGATTTGGGGTGTCGATTTTGAAGGATTTGGTGACCTATGTCCAGCTGTGCTCTTTCTGCATAAAATCTTCTCTCTCTTTGCTGGAGATTCCCAACGTTTCTACATGTGTCTCTGGGGTGAATTTCTGGTTGTCACAGATGCTTCTTAGTCTTGCCACCTCCTCTCTTAGCTCTTGTACTTCTTTCATGAGGAATTCAATGTTCATGCATTTATCACATGAAACCAGAATCTTGCCTTGGCCCAAGCATTCAGTCTGGATAGAGGCAGGAGCTGTAATGAGAGCTGCAGTTTTAAGGGCACAATGTTTCTTTGCCATAATTCAAGTGTAGGAGCTATTTGTACCTGTGGAGAAAAAGAAGTCCCAATCCTATTTTATTTATTTATTTGTTGCATTTGTATCCCACATTTTCCCACCTATTTGCAGGCTCAGTGTGGCTTACAGTGATCTGCCCTGGTTATTACCATGGCTGAATAGAGACACAATTAATAATAACATAAGAACCTGTTCTGTAAGTTACATTTAATAAAGCCCCGGGAACAGATGAATTCACTGGAGAATACAGTAAGACCCAGCATTTAAAACACGCTTAATATGCATAAAATTATCCCCATAGAGTCTATGTTATGAAATAGTTGCCCTATATTACCAAAATGAAAGATAAATCAGACCTTAACAGGGGTGGGCAACATTGGTCCTCGAGGACTGCAACCCAGATGTTTTTTCAGGATTTCGTCAATGAATATGCATGAGATTCATTTGCATACAATGGAGACAATGTGCGCATATAGATCTCATGCATATTCATTAGGGAAATCCTGAAAACTTGACTGGGTTGTGGTCCTTACCTAAAAAGCTTTACTATCAGAAGTGTTTCTCTCATGTTATTTGGCAAAACTTGCTAGAAAATAAGGTCATAAGGAGCTAAATATGAATTTTTATTTCAGTGCTAATGAATAATAGAATCTTTAATTCATTAATTAGCAATATGGCCCGGGGGATACATATGACTAGAAGAATATTAAGGACAGGGGACAGTACAATTGTCTAAGGCATCTGCAACAATTTTGCAAATATCTAAGTCACACTTTCAAACTATGGCACATTTTGACTCAGATTTTTCATTCTTACATTGCATTTACATTTATTATTTTGCACCTTTCTCTAGGCACCCTGCAGTAATCAATAAAAGCAATACAAATAAAAAGTATACATTTAATTAAAACTTTGCTTAATTAAAATCAATGCAAAAAGACTGCATATAGGGCCAGTGTTATAAACAAGCACAAACGGGCCCCTTTTACTAAAGGGTGTTAATCCCTTAACATGCAGTTAGCGCACATAGGGCCCTGTTAACTAAGATGCGCTAGCGTTTTTAGTGCTTGCACAAAATTAGCGTGCGCTAACTGTGTAGGCGCCCATAGGAATATTGTAGGTGCCTACAAAGTTAGTGCGCGCTAGCATGGCTCAGTAAACGGGTCCATAGTCTACTGCAGAAAGGCATTAAAGTAGTATTTTCCTATTTGCATGTGCTAACCCGCACATTACCGATTTTGTGGAGGGGGCATGCCATAGGTAATGAGTGAGTGCTGCTGTGTTATCAAGCTAGTGTGTTATGATTAAGCACACAGTAACTGGATAATGCAGAGTTAACGTGGGAGCATGTTGCACCTCCAAATAGGAGAATGTAGGTGCTTCCGCATTAACTCTATGCAGATACCACATGCTAATGACATTAGTACACAACCTACAATAAGTTATATTTAACCTTCCCCTCCCCCCCAAATGCTATGCTAAAACTGGACTTAGCTTGCAGTAAAATCCTGTATTACTACTCATTGGAGTGGAGGAAGTGACCTAGTGGTTAGGGTGGTGGACTTTGGTCCTGAGGAACTGAGTGCAATTCCCACTTCAGGCACAGGCAGCTCCTTGTGACTCTGGGCAAGTCACTTAACCCTCCATTGCCCCATGTAAGCTGCATTGAGCCTGCCATGAGTGGGAAAGTGCAGGGTACAAATGTAACAAAAAATAAATTAAGCCCAGATTCTAGGGCATTTTAGTAAAAGGACTCCAAAATCAGAATGTAGTGTTCACACCTAATTTAGGGCCCCTTTTATAAAGACACACTAGTGTTTTTAGTGCATGCTAAAAATATGCATACTGTGATAAACACAGGTTTGCCCTACCCCAAGGAAGCCACCAGAGGGCGCTCTTCTACAAGAAACTGGGAAATGCCATGATAGAGCCAGTAGAGGGAGCTCCAAGGGAATATCTGGGTTATACCCTGAAGGGACAGCTAGAGGGCGCTCATGTCATAGTATCAGCTTTTCCCTATGGAGGCCACCAGGTGGAGCTATCGAAGTGGGGGAGGGAAAGGTAGAGAAGGAGAGTTCTAGACTGAGACCTGACTGGAACCAAGGGGACAGGGCCTAAAGAGGGGGGAGGATTATTGATCACCTCATAAATTCCTTTATCCCAGAGAGAGGGAGGAGGAGAAGCCAGATGCCTAATGTTTGCTGCTTGATGGGGTATACCTGGTGCCTGGGAGAGAAGGTCTCAAGGAAGGAGGGCCAGGAGGAGCCTCTCAAAACCAGGAAGGTACTAAATGCCCTGATGTTATAAGGCTGTTGGAGCTGATAATTGGCTAAGTGTCTTGATGCTATGCAGGTAATAATCCTGGCAGGTTGCTGAAGAGTTCAAGCAGGGTAAATGCTCTGATGTTACAAAGCTGTTGCAACTGATAATTGGCTAAGTAGTGGGAACAGTGTCCTAAGAGACTGAGCACACATTAAGGATCTCTTGGAGAGGTATTCTGGACTGTGTTAAAGGGCCAAGTGCACAATGAAGGTTAGGAATTGTGTGACTAAAGCTTAAGCCAAATAAAATTCTTAATTATAAGAAGCATTGGAGTTGCTGTGTGTTTGTCAGTGAAACCTGTTACAAAGAGGGCTGGAACCTAAGAGTATTGAATGAGTACCAGACCATGGAGTAAAGATTTCCACCCATGTGGTACTTGGAAGGAAGCTAAGCATGATCAGCCCCAGCCAGGTCCTAGAAGGGTGACCTAGTTACAGTAAACTAAATGCTAGAGATGCACATATGTTCCTACTGATGTCCCTAGCTAATCATTAACACGCATTAAAAATGCTAGTGCACCTTTGTAAAAGACCCTCTTAGAGAATCACTCCTTGTGGCATGAATTTTATTAATGCCACCTAAACAATTGGCACAAAAAAAACCTGTATAGGTGGTATTTAAGTTCAGTGTGGTTTACATAATAAGGCATAAGCAGAGAGGTTGCATGTAAATTTAGGCACCACCATTTGCCCCAACAAAAACATGGTACAAATGTCTGCACGTAAATTTATGCACAGAGCACCCATATTCTATAATTACGTGTGTAACTCAAAACCACGCCCCCGATCCACCCTGAAATGCCCATGACACTCCCATTTCCGTTCCCCATTTTTTAGGCTGCACGTAAATTTAGACGTGGATCCAGTGCTTAAATGTGCGCATGTTAAGTCCCAATTAAATCAAATTAGTGCCAATAATTGCTTGTTAAAAACCCAGTTATTGGTTCTGGTTGACTAGTTATTCTATTAAATTGTGCAGGCAAATTGGGGGCATTCCTAAATTTGTCTACACAATTTTTGGTGACTTTCATAGAATCATGGGGTGTGTGCCTAAAAAACAAGTAGATCAAACACACATGCACACACAAAAATGCACGAAAATAGGGAAAATTTGACCAAACAATGTGGTATATATCATTCAGTGTAAAAAATGTAATGAAGGATGCTATATTGGAGAAACAGGCCAGATGCTTAAGACAAGATTCAATCTGCACAGACATCACATGAAAATAGCCGGTGCCAGTCAAGCCCCCACCCCTGTGGGCCAACACTTCACAAGACCAGAACACTGCACCAGTGATTTCACAGTAAGAATACTGAAAAGTAATTTTAAAACAATACAGGAATGTAAGACCTTTGAAATAAGAATGATTGAATATTTTGACACCCAACAAACAGGACTTAATAAGGATCTGGGTTTTCTAACTCATTATAAAACATAAAGCTGTATTTCTCTGTTTATTTCTCTGTTTATTACCCTCCTCTCACCTACCAACACCCATCCTGTTAGAATATCAATGAAATGCTTTGATGTCCCCATGCATACCCCCACCCTCCCACTCTGTCAGACTGTCAAAGTAATGCTTTGATGTTTCTCTTATATATACTATCTGCTACCACATTTGCTTATTTCCGATCTGAGGAAGAAGGGCAACCTTCGAAAGCTAATCAAGAAATGTATTAAGTTATGTCCAATTAAAAAAGGTATCATCTTATTTTCTTTTCCATGTTTTATTTTGTTTGATTTCTATTGATAACTTTTAAATTAACAAAATAAAACTTTATTTTGCAGTGGTGTTCCTAGGTTGGCTGCCACCTGGGGTGGATTACTGCTGTGCATCCCCCCCATCCCCTCAGCATATCATCATCATCACCTTCTGGCGCATCATCATCACACCCCTCCCCCCCCCGGCACATCGCTGTTATCTCCTGGGGGGTGCAGGGAGCAGTTGTGCAGCTGTCAGCTCTGCCGGTTCCCTGCCTCAGAATAGCAAGTAACGTCAGAGGGAGCAGGGAACCGGCAGAACCGACAGCCGTGTGACTGCTCCCTGTACCCCCTTCAGCATGCACCCAGGGCAGATTTCCCTCACCACCCCGCCCTTGGTATGCACTTATTTTGGCTATTCATAACCTTAAAGCAGGATTACAGAACATTCTGGAGGAAATTAAAAACCTAGGGTCCTTTTACTAATCTGTGGTTAAAAAAAAAAAATCCTTAGCATGTCTTTCCTTCATGCTATGGCCAATTTTACCATGGCCATGAAACTACAATTCTTTTCCATTAATGCTATTTTGTAGGCGGTAAGGGCTCCTTTGTTATCAGTGCACTAACCAGCTAGCACATGGCAATGTAGATGTGCTAACTGGTTAGTATAAGAATGATCACTCTCTTCCCTGACCCACCTTCTAAAAAAACCCCCAACAATTTGGCATGCACACATTAAAAACTACCGAGTGATGCTGTAGCACACCGATGGTAGTCCATTTTGTTTCCACGTTAGGAACGAGTGAGCACCTAACACAGCTTAGTAAAAGGGCTCCCTTGATCCTTCCTAAATAAGTTGTGGATGTGAAGGGGAATATATTTGTTGCTGGTTTGCATGCTCTCCCCCCCCCCCCCCCCCCGCACACACACGCACTCTGGTTAATGGAAGGAGGTGGGAGACAGAGGGTGTGATTATGGGCCTTTTACAGGTATTAGTTTAAACAAAATTTTAGTTTGTTATATTTTAATATTTTTATAAGGTTGTATACTACCTTTGGTATTTTTACAAAATTTAAATCAAGATACAGAAACAAAAGGTCACATTTTCTAATGTTTGCTAACCCCCCCCCCCCCCCCCCCCCCCTGGATTCTAATATGGCACCCAAAATTGGGAAGGTACATGTATATTTTCTGTTATAGCTGTTTAGCTTGAACTTTCCTGGCATCTTGATGTGGGCACCCTATACAGAATCCACCCCTATGTTCATATAGTGCACACTCTTTAAGACGAGGGTGTGCTATTACTGGCAGACAGCATTCATGTCAAACAGACCATCCCTAGACTAGAAATCATAAGAACATTAACAATCTGTTTAGTGGATTATTCAGTTGATTACTTAATTATTAATCAACCTTCCTTCTAGGAATACATCAAGAACATCCCGTTCATTCCTAAACCTCCATTATCCTACCTGCAAGAGCCTCAAGTATAAATCTACTTATGCTACCTCATTTTCCTTTATCAGCACCCAATTATGGAATGCTTTACCAAAAGCAGTCAAAACTACCCAAAATCATCTTAACTTTAGGAAATTACTCAAGACCAGCTTATTCAAGAAAGCCTACTCCCAGGATCCAACATAAATCCTAAAGTCCTCTAAAGCAATGCATTAATGGACTATTTTGGACTCTGTTTCCTTTCCCTTTTCCCTCCTTTCAACTTGTTTTTCTACACTCTCTCTGTCTACCGCAATATATTGTAATTGATTAATAACCGGGTTGGTGATTGTCTTCTCGGTTTAATGTGAGCCCTATTGAGCCTGCAAACGTGGGAAAATGTGGGGTATAAATGTGATAAAATAAAAAAATAAAAATTATATATATATATATATATATATATATATATATATATATATATATATATATATATATATATATATATATATCAAGTATGATGAAATAGCTCTGAGTGAAGGAGTAGCCTAATGGTTAGTGCAGTGGTATCATAACCAGAGGAATTAGGTTTGATTCCCACTTCAGCTCTTTATGATTCTGGGCAAGATACTTAACCCTCCATTGTCCCAGATACACAATGAGTACCTGCATATAGTATACTGTATAAAAACGCTACTTAGCTTGCTTGGCAATTTTAAATTGAGCATAGCATATATAAGAACTAAAAAGTATAAAAAGTTCCTAAGAATAAATTAAATTAAAAGTTGTATGACTGATGAAGATTGTAGTGAATCACTGGGCTGTGTCTCAGTGTGAGTCACTGCTGAGGTCAGTTGGATAATATCCACAATTTAGAAAGTGGTAACAGTTTGGTGCAGTGTTTTTCCTGAAGTTTGAATTTATTGCCCCACCATACAACTGTGGACTGTTTCAATTGATTTATAGTAGAGGTAGCAGCAGGTATTGAAGCATTTTCTAAAGTTCACGTCCATATATGGGAGATTCCAGGCAGTGGTCAGAATGTGTTAATGAGAAGGTTGAGGGAGTAGTCTTTTGACTGTCTGCTGGTACAGAGTTTGGGAGGCATCTGAGAATGGAAAGGGAAGCATCAGGAAATAAATCCTGTCCCTGTTCCTTGTGAGATGGGTTGGAAAAGGCTTTAGCTTGCATGCCTATTCCCATTTCTCACCAAGAGGAGGACAAGTGGGTTAGAGAAAGGGAGAGCTTGGTTCTGATGCCCATTGCAGAAGAAGCAGAAGCATTTGCAGGGTTGCTTTTGACTTCTATATTGGTCTAAAGCTATATTTTCAAACATAATGGAGACAAAGATGAAAATGATAAGCTACCTATTTGGTTCTATATCCAAGGTTCCAGTGGAGTCCAGAGTTGGAGAGGGGAGACATTTTAAAGGTAGATTCATGACTTAGTTGAGTCAGGGATCATGCAGCATCCTAGGAGTCCAGGGAGCCCAATGAGCAAACTCAATCACCCAGACAAAGGGTAGAAGGGTTATCCAAAGGAAGGTTTAAAAATGTTGCTGAACTGTATTTTAGCCTCAGTTTCAGCAAGTTTTGTAAAGCTGTTCTAAAATAACATAAGTGCCTCTGTGTGTGATAAAAATAGCCTCCCAAACTAGGCAGCCTGTTATAACATTACCCTCTTAAAGATCAAAGTTGCCTACCCCACATGCAAGTACATGAAATATACAATTTGCTCAGCATGATGTTCTGAGAGTATGTTTAATTTGCAGTTTTAGTAAAAGTTGTTCTAATTTCACATGAAATTTAATGAACTGTTCTTGTATTTGATATATGATAATATAATAACTAGCATTCAAAAATGTTTCATTTTAGTTACAAGGTAAAATAAAAGACTGTTCCGGTTTGATCTTATTTTCCTGGCATAGAAAAGTGTCTGGCCTGCTACAGAAGTGGAAGCAACTGGTCCCATAACATGCCCTATGCTAGTGAATCTGCATAAGGGACCTAGCACCAGATGAACACCCCAGTGGAATTCACTCGTTCTCTTCCAGACCCAAAATACAAGCAAATAGCCATAAAATCAAATGTAGACTTCTGACTTCTAAGGCAGGTGGATCTACAAAAGAAACTAAAAACAGACAGGGGATTAATGAAGGCATCTTCAGAAACAGTGCACACATAACCTTTCAATTTACATGATCACCAAGGCTGAATACTCTTCTGAATCTGTCTTGCCAAATGTGAAAACTTGAGAGTACATCCAATTGCTTAAAGTCAATTATGTAGTCAGTGATATTAGTACATCAACTATATTTCTGAGTTTCCATTTTTATTATTTTAAACAGCTTTATTAAATATCACCAGAATATATACAGTGGGGGAAATAAGTATTTGATCCCTTGCTGATTTTGTAAGTTTGCCCACTGACAAAGACATGAGCAGCCCATAATTGAAGGGTAGGTTATTGGTAACAGTGAGAGATAGCACATCACAAATTAAATCCGGAAAATCACATTGTGGAAAGTATATGAATTTATTTGCATTCTGCAGAGGGAAATAAGTATTTAATCCCTCTGGCAAACAAGACCTAATACTTGGTGGCAAAACCCTTGTTGGCAAGCACAGCGGTCAGACGTCTTCTGTAGTTGATGATGAGGTTTGCACACATGTCAGGAGGAATTTTGGTCCACTCCTCTTTGCAGATCATCTCTAAATCATTAAGAGTTCTGGGCTGTCGCTTGGCAACTCGCAGCTTCAGCTCCCTCCATAAGTTTTCAATGGGATTAAGGTCTGGTGACTGGCTAGGCCACTCCATGACCCTAATGTGCTTCTTCCTGAGCCACTCCTTTGTTGCCTTGGCTGTATGTTTTGGGTCATTGTCGTGCTGGAAGACCCAGCCACGACCCATTTTTAAGGCCCTGGCGGAGGGAAGGAGGTTGTCACTCAGAATTGTACGGTACATGGCCCCATCCATTCTCCCATTGATGCGGTGAAGTAGTCCTGTGCCCTTAGCAGAGAAACACCCCCAAAACATAACATTTCCACCTCCATGCTTGACAGTGGGGACGGTGTTCTTTGGGTCATAGGCAGCATTTCTCTTCCTCCAAACACGGCGAGTTGAGTTCATGCCAAAGAGCTCAATTTTTGTCTCATCTGACCACAGCACCTTCTCCCAATCACTCTCGGCATCATCCAGGTGTTCACTGGCAAACTTCAGACGGGCCGTCACATGTGCCTTCCGGAGCAGGGGGACCTTGCGGGCACTGCAGGATTGCAATCCGTTATGTCGTAATGTGTTACCAATGGTTTTCGTGGTGACAGTGGTCCCAGCTGCCTTGAGATCATTGACAAGTTCCACAATGTGATTTTCCGGATTTAATTTGTGATGTGCTATCTCTCACTGTTACCAATAACCTACCCTTCAATTATGGGCTGCTCATGTCTTTGTCAGTGGGCAAACTTACAAAATCAGCAAGGGATCAAATACTTATTTCCCCCACTGTATCTATACATATCTCTGCCCCTCTCTCTCTCTCTCTCTCTCTCTCTCTCTCTCTCTCTCTCTCTCTCTCTCTCTCTCTCTCTCTCTTTATATATATATATATATATATATATATATAGAGAGAGAGAGAGAGAGAGAGAGAGAGAGAGAGAATACATTCCTTACAATTCTATGTAGGATATTACTTTACCCTTTATGCAGGCAGTTGCCAAAATGTGGCCATGTCAGGTCACTGGTTTTGCTTTGCTTTTCATCTAATACAACTATGTCCCAGACCATACTCCCAAAACTTAAGCCCCTTTTCAAATGAGGTTCATCCCTGCACAAAATTTTCCAGGTTGAAGACACTATCTCAATAGTGAGATCTCAGGATGAACATGTCTGATGACTTGAAAGAAATTCATGTCAGGTCTTTAATCATATTCTCTTGATAGGACTATATCTTTTGAACCTCTTTTTCATATTCCTTATTTTGTTGTGCTAAAGTTTCCACTTTAAGGTCAACTTCTTTTGTTTTCTGCTCTAATATAGAGAGATCCTGGGTCAGTTTTTGTACTTGAGGACACATTGCTTTTCCTAAGTCCACAATAAGAGTCCATAAGCTATCCAGAGTAACTTCTTTAGGTTTATTAATTGTAATAGGAAATTGTGTAGATGTTACCTCAGTCTCTCTAGTAGGAATAGCCTGTTCCAAACTCCCAGTTTCATTCTCCCTCGCTACCACAGAAGTTACTAATGGCACCTCTTCCATCTGAGTTTTCAGCTTTCCAACTGCCCAAACAGCTTTGGTTGATTGTACCACCTCCCGTCTCTCTTCTCCCGTACCAAGCATGGGAAATGGGGTTGAGGACACCAACAGTGGAGTGCTGCTGCCCGAGGGTTGTGAGGGAGGAGCTCTTGCGTTGGGGCTGAGCAAAAGCTCTAGCCCTGGGAAAGCTCCAGGGTCTCCATTCACTCCGGGGCGGACCAACGGGCTTCCCACAGAAAAGGCCTTTTATGAAATTGTATTATCTGTTTGCATGCCTATATGTGTGCATGTCTAAAGGATTGCATGTAGGCATTTTCGGAGTACCATTTTTGGCAAAGTGGAGGTAGAATTGCAATGAACACACTTAGGGCTGTGTTTACTACACTGTGCTGTAGGCATGCTAGTATTTTCAGCGCACACTAAAAATTAGCGAATTTTTAGCACATGCTAAAAACGTTAGTGCACCTTAGTAAACAGGACCCATGGAGGGACATAATCGAACGTCGCTGGCCAAATAGTTCGCCGGCGATCTATTATGGCGGCAGAGCTACAGCTGGCCGGAACCGTATTATCAAAAAAGATGGCCGGCCATCTTTTTTTTCGATAATATGGTTTAGCCCGGCCAAATGCCAGAGTTCGCCAGGTTTGAGATCGCCGGTTTTGTTTTTCAGCGATAATGGGAAAAAATGCCGGTCATCTCAAACCCGATGAAATCCAAGGCATTTGGTCGTGGGAGGAGCCAGCATTTGTAGTGCACTGGTCCCCCTCACATGCCAGGACACCAACCGGGCACCCTAGGGGGTACTTCTAAAACTTTAACAAAATACAAAAAAACCTCTCAGGTGCATAGCTCCCTTCCCTTGGGTGCTGAGCCCCCCACATCCCCCCCAAATCCCCCCTAAAACCACTCCCCACAACTCTACACCATTACCATAGTCCTAAGGGGTGAAGGGGGCACCTACATGTGGGTACAGTGGGTTTTGGGGGGGGGGGTTGGAGGGCTCAACACTTAGCACCACAAGTGTAACAGGTAGGGGGGAATGGGCCTGGGTCTGCCTGCCTGAAGTGCACTGCACCCATTAAAAACTGTTCCAGGGACTTGCATAATGCTGTCAGGAAGCTGGGTATGACATTTGAGGCTGGCATACAGGCTGGCAAAAAAGGTTTTTATTTTATTTTTTTAGCATGGGAGGGGGTTGGTGACCACTGGGGGACTACGGGGAGGTCATCCCCCATTCCTTCCAGTGGTCATATGGTCAGTTGGGGCACCTTTTTGAGGCTTGGTCGTGAAAATAAAAGGACCAAGTAAACCCGGCGAAATACTGCTTAATGCCGCTTTTTTTTCCATTATCCGCGAAAGCCGGCCATCTGGTAGCCACACCCATGCCCTCCCATGTCCCGCCTTCGCTAAGCTGCCGACACGCCCCCTTGAATTTTCACCGGCGAGGCGACAGGAAAGCGGCGATGCTGTCAAAAACACTGCATTCGATTATACCAATTTCGCCGCATTTGAGACATCGACGCCCATCTACCGATTTATGTCCGGAAATGGCCGGCGATCATTTTCGAAAATAAGCCTGTTAGTGTCATATATTTTTTTAAAAACCCTGCAATCCTAAATTTAGAGTTCTCAGGTTCTAAATTTGTTCCCTATATTCAGCCAAACATATGATCCTAAGTTTTCAGCTAAGAACATCTAAATTTAGAAGTGTAAAAATTATGCTCCTATATTTAGGTCTGTCATTCATTTATCTAGATTTAGGATCATAACTTAGGCTCCTACTAGTGCTAAAAATGAGTGCCAAGTTCCTAACTTTTTACCTACTCTAAATCTATTCCTGTTGCCACTCACTTTTTAGCGGCTTAAGTTAAAGTGAAAGTGGGAGCATAAATTTAGGAAGTTTAGATACCAATATTCCTAAGTTTATGCACTTAATTGGGCATCCAAATTGGTCTCTTTAAAATACAGTACGAGTGGGCTGAAAGGGGAGGAAGACTGGTCCAAAGAGCCCAGAACATTCAAAGAGGAACAACATAGCACCAAGATCAGCTGGAAGACAGTAAAACAAAGAGGAAGGGCTGACACAGCAGCAAAACACCAGAAGAGGAACACTTCAGGGCACTGAGAGTTTCAGTCATAAAGGAAAGCCAAGTCCTTAGGCTCTTTTAAAGGACAAAGAAAATCAGTGTTCTAGAAGTGAGGCAAAACAGAATCTAGAATGCTAGGAATACAATAAGGTGTTGCTTCTCAAGCCCAGTCCTCGGGACACATCCAGCCAGTTGGGTTTCTAGGATATCCACAATGAATGTGCATGAGACAGATTTGCATACACTGCCTCCTTGGTATGCAAATCTATCTCATGTATATTCATTGTGGTTATTGTGAAAACCTGACTGGCTAGATGTGCCCTGAGGAATGGGTTGAGAAGCACTGCTCTAAGGCACTTGGAGAGGGGTAAAAGTTTACCAGCACTGGCAAGAAGAATCCAAGGAATTGAGAGGTTCTTTTACTAAGGTGTGCCAAAAAATGGCCTGCACTGGTGTAGACGTGTGTATTGAATGCACACAGGTCCATTTTTCAGTGCACCTGCAAAAAAGGCCTCTTTTTTTGGCCAAAAATGGACAAGAGTAAAAATAAAAATTGGCGCGTGACCATTTTGGGCCTGAGACTTTACCACCACTCATTGCTTTATCGGTAAGGTCTCACTCATTAACTGGGAGGTAATGGTCTACGTGCATACAATGCTGATTGCCGCCCGGTCAGCACCACATGCCGGAAAAGTTCCAGCACTCTTAGTGGACATGCATAAAAAATGAAATTACCACCCAGGCCCGCGGTAGCTGAGCAGTAGTTCAAAATTGATGCATGTAGTATGCGTGTACAAGCCTACGTGGTTTAGTAAAAGGGCCCCTGAGAGGTGAAAAGTGACAACCACACTAGCTAAATAACCCCAAAGCAGTGAACATGGGTTAAAGCAGTAGTAACATTGGCTGTAAAGACACCTGATGAGTGCCAACACAGAACTGACAGAGAATGGAAAGCCCTAAAGAAGAAGAAAAGCCAACACAGCACTAAAAGAAGTCACATGCCTGATAAATATGAATGGAGCAAATAATGGATCTGTCCAAAATCATGGGCCCATTTATTTGGTTCAGCAGTGGCAAAACTAACCACAAATGCCACAGTTTGTCACATGTTACCATTCGTATAAAAACAAATGCTTTCCCCTATTATGTGCTTTCTTTGCTGAAGGTGCGATGATTAATATCTGGGAGCAATCAATAGCCTCCAACGTAGAAAAGAAGCATGCCTGCTCATATATTTCTGTCATGGTATTATGTAGCTGCTGCTCTTGCTCAACGAAGGCAATATATTGATTAATTCTTCTGAAGAAAGCACTTAGAAGCTAAGTTAAGAATTCTGAGGTGAATGACTGGCTAATGCAGGCTGTGGACCTGAGAGATGTCTAGAAGATTTCACTGACAAAGAAAGAGAAGGCTGCTCAAAAATGAACTGACATCTGTATTTGTTAAATAAATCTTGATTATTCTCTAATTAAAACATTCAATTTATTATTTTCGTATAAGGATTTACATTAATTAACATACATTTGCTTCATTAAGGAGACAAAGTTTGCATAAAATTGCTTTAACACACATAAATCTACGAATTAACAAGTAAACAATTGATTTCTATATGTTAAAAAGCTGCAATGTGGCTTAAAACATTTTCATTAACACACATTTTGTGAAACCAACTGAAAAAAAATGAAAATCAGTTAAGAAAACGCATTTTCTGAAAATGAGCCAATTTTTTTCCTGTTCACGTTTCTATTTTCATAATTACAAGATACTGAATGAAGTGCAAAAATAATAGCCAGTCTGCAGTATATTAGGACATTAAATTTAAAAAGTAGAAGTGAATCAATTTTTTAGTCTTTCAAAAAGTGCAAAGACTAGGGGAAACTCAATTAAGTTACATGGAAATATTGTGAAAACAAATAGGAGGAAATATTTTTTCACCCAGGGGGTCTTTTACAAAGGCACGCTAGCTTTTTAGCACACACTGTATTTTAGCATATGCTAAATGCTAGAGACACCCCTATATTACTAAGGGTGTCTGAAGCATTTAGCATGCACCAAAAATGCTAACGCATCTTAGTAAAAGGACCCCTCAACAAATAGTCTCTGGAACTCGCTGCCTAGAATATAGTAACAGTAGTTAGCACATCTGGGTTTAAAAAAGGTTTGGATTAGTTCCTGGGAAAAAATCCACAGTCTACTATTGAAATAGACATGGTGTATGTTGCATTATTGGATGGTGTTTTGCAGGTGGCTTTATGGAAAATAATAAATATATGTTTAAAAAAAGAAATAGACATAGTGGAAACCATTGCTTGTCCTGGGATTCATAGCATGGAATGTTGCTGCTAATTGGGTTGCTACCAGGTACTTGTGACCTGGCTTGGCCACTGTTGGAAGCAGGATACTGGGCTAGATGGACCATTGGTCTGACCCAGTATGGCTTTTCTTATGTTCTTATTCTCTTTTACAGGCAATGAACTTTTCGGTGTTAGAACATTGTTATATATCCTGAAATGAGTTTGTGCTTCAAGCCTGTATAAGTAAATGTGTTTGAACATCAAATTGAATGCATTTCGAATTCAATTTGGGAGAAGCTAAATGGGAGCTGTGCTAAATCTTTTGCTGTGGGAAATTCATTACATAATTGCCTACAAATTGAAATTTAGTTAAGGGGTTTTAACACGATCAGGATGACACACGTAGTGACCCTTCTACTAAAGGATAGTAAGTATGTATCATACAGTTAACACATGGGCGATAAACCACACATTACTGAATTTTTCTGCCATGGAGTGTGGCATGGACGGAGAGTAGTCATGGAAACTTTCGTCAACTAGTGCATTAAACTTACTGCACGCTAAATGGCTAACATAGAGTTAACAGCAAAATTAGGGGGACCCGTCTCAAATTTATGCAAACAACAATAGTCAAAAACGGGTCTCTACACAAAATATGATCAATAGGGAAGGAAAAAGAAAAAAACGGGAAAAGACCTCAGAAAGGGTGACTCCCAGCAAAACTGCTGAAATATTCAAAAAGGGGACTTCACCATCGGTCCTTAAATCATTGGTCTGAAAACCCCCCCCCCCCCCCGATCCTTCTGGTATATAATTTATTTAATTTTTTGTTTTTATGCAATTCACTCAAATGTGCTTAAATAATGTCTTCAAGGCTCAAAAAAAAGGAAAAGAGGAAAACCACTTAGCTGGCTGCAGCGTGCAGGACAAGCATCCACGCCCGACAGACCTGTTTCACCTAAGGGCTTCTTCAGGGGTTGAGGACGCCGCTTCTAAACTGGTAATCCCTTGACTGTTGGAAAGGATAGGATAGGATAAGATAGGATAGGGAGAGGGAATACTGAGGAGGTGCTTGAGTGTTGGAGGGGTAGGAAGACCAGAGATGCTTGACTTGAAAAACATGGGGTTTGGGAGAGGAGTGTGTCATGCTGTGAGCGAGGGCTGAGGGTGGGCAGGACAAGGTAGCAAATGTGAAATGTGCTTTATTAAACTTCAGTCTGAAGCCTATTACTTTACAGGCGAAGGATCAAGGGTAAATTTGCCAGTCCCCAAACACTGTCTGTAATTTTCTGTTATAGACAGTGTTTTGGGAGTGGCAATCACAAGTAACAGACTCTGTTTTAGGCCCTGTCAGCCACAGCCTTAATTAAGATTTTGGCCTCTGAAACTTTACCTTTGATCTCTTTCTCTGGGTTTCCGGGTCTGGCCCCTGCCAGACCTCAGAATACGGCTTACAAGTCTTCAAAAGTTGGCTTACCACAGCCAGGTCACAGTAGCTAGATATCTCTATATATAAAAGGCACCACCAACGTTCTAAATGAAGCCTCCAGCCGGAAGTGTGAAGGGGGAGAGATATCCGGTGTCTGCCCCGCCCTCGCTCTCTCTGTAACACAAACAGTGAAGGAAAACACAGCAAAGCACGAAATCAAATCGCTCTCTCTCTGTAACAGTGAAGGACTCAGAGGGGGGAGGGGAGAGAGGGCAGAAGCCCTCAATATCTCTGTAACACAAACACAGCAGAGCAGGAAACACTGAAGGACTCGACTCCGAGGGGGGAGGGGACAGAGAGCAGAGGGGAAGGGAGAGAGGGCAGAGGGCAGGGACACACACACTCCCACATGCACACAGAAGAAAACCTTGCTAGCCCCCATTTCATTTGCATCAGAAACGGGGCTTTTTTACTAGTATGTTATAAAGGCATATGCTGGTGCTTCACCGCTTCATTTCCTGGGCCTTCTTAATCCCAGTCTGTTCCTGCCTTTTATACTTCCTGGCTTTTGTCCTTTCAGTTTCACCTCTCCCATCTCACTTCCTTTCTGGGTGGGACTAGTGGTTTTAAGGTGGCTCAGACTACCTGAGGGACTATTCTTGAGGGAGAGGGGTAGTTTTCTATGAACCCCCTCACAGAGTGATACTAGACTGTTGGTGGGGGGAGGAGAGATGGGAGATGTTGAACTGTTGGTAAGGCATAGGGAGAAGGGAGATTCTGTACTGTTGGAGAGGATATGTTTGATTGCACAGTAGGGGGAGGAGGAGAGAAAGAGAGGAGTGATGCTGGGCATGGTAGAAGTGTGTGTGAGAGACAATGGCGAGCATGATCATATTTTTTGGAGAAAAATAATTTGCATTGAGATTTGAAATACATTTTGGGGTCCTTTTATTAAATTGCACTAAAAAGTGGTCTGCACTATAACTAGAATGTGGTTTCCTGCATGCTGAGGCTACTTTTAGCCTGGCTGTAATATGGCTACATTTTAAATTTCCTCTATTAATGGTCAATTGCTAATTTCCCAATTAGTGTGTAGCCATTAGCACAGGAGCCATTAATGACACCTATTTTCTAGGCATTAAGGGCTCCCTTGCTAATTGGATAGCATGTGGTGATTAGCTACTCTCCACCCCAAACACAAACCCAGCACTAATAAATAATAAGTATTTTTTAATGTGTGTGGGAAGTGCATGCAGATCTGAAAACTACCTCAGGATGCTTGATCTCACCCTGCAGTAGTGGATTTTAGCCTGCGGTAAACACACATTAGCTTAGTGCTATGTATACAGTATTTTAATTACTGCAACAAAACTGTGGGGTTTAAGCCTGTAAAACTGTATTAATTATTTCTTGAAGTATACTTCTGTAGTTTGGCCATCATGTGGTGCATGTTTATATTTAAAGCTGTTACACAGAACTGACTGTTCCCTCTTTAGTTCACACAGATAAGAGGTAACCTGCAATGATGTGGCCAGCTATTTTTAAAACTTGTTGTTCTGGGCTCTGATTGGCCCAAGAGCTCAAAATTCAGCTAGGATACACTGGCTTTTCTCCAGTCTCAGCTTGGAAGTAGAGAGAGAGAGAAAGACCTCTTTACTGAGACCCTGTAAGCAGTTATATTCTGTGATCTGTGAGCAGCTACATTTTTGTATTTATTTAGATAGTAAACAGATGTTTAGATAATCTTATAATTGATCCATTTGTGCTATTTTTGTTCCATCTGTTTTTATGGCTCACTGTTCAATATTTTTCATGACAATAAGCATTTTTAGTTTATTGCCTCTGCTTGACTAGACTGACTAAGAATCTTGATGGTTTGTGTGTTGGATTTGTGAGTGCTTCCTAGGAACTGTGGGACCACTGGAAGTGTGGCCCCAGTAACCTAGAAGTCATGGGGGAACACCTTGCGAGTGGGAAACTCGCCAGACGCAATTGGGACCCAGTCAGTGGGAGGAGGGTGCTAGTGTAGAGCACAAGCGGAAAGTGCAGGCATACCTGAGCTGTGCTGAGGATAGACCATCTAAGTGACCACAGGGTAGCCCCAGGCGGGTGGCTAGGTGTTTTGTGACAATTACCCTCAATTTAGACAACCATTTTTCTGAAAAACAATTTTAAATTCTTTATCTTTATTTTGTGTTTCACTGATGTATGATTTGGGAGATCTAGGAGTAAGTAAGAATGAAAGTGTCAAATGGAAGAAGCATGTTTGTGTATCTCTCCAAAGTTTTACCAGTTAGAATCATGGGGTTTATGATTCAAAGTGATTTAAGCTGGCAGAGAGGCTCCTACCTGCTTAAATCACTCTCAGTGGGCCTGCTGCTGATATTGAGTGGCACTTAACCAGGTAGTGCTGCTGAATATCAGCCCTAACTAGCCATCCTGAAACCAGGTATGAGAGGAGCACTATGGAGGCAGAGTCAGGGAGGAGCAAGCAAATATTCAGGTGTTGGTGATATTCAGTTCCAGTGCCTTCATTGTAAACTTGACAGAATGGACTGCATAAAAAGCAATCTTACCTTTACCCAGTTATCTATCTGGGCATTGGCATTGAATATTAGCCAGTGCCCAGATAACTTCTGGGAAGCAGCCTGAGGTGCTCTGGGCTTCTCCTCCCATCAGACACCCCCCCCCCCCCCCAATCCCAATCTCCCCCAAAAACCACTTGGCCCAATCCATGCAGATTCCTCTTCCCCAAGAACATTGTTGCACAAGCTAGGACCCCACCCCACCTCTGTAGGCTCCCCCTGGGCCTATCTTTAAATCCATGATGGTCTAGGAGGTCATTGGAACAGGAACAATCCCCACTTACTCCTGTCCACTGTGGCTCCTGAATTAATGCTATGATGCTCTTGCGAGGGGGAGTAAGGGAGAGGGGATCAGCATGGGGGTCCAAGTGTTACTGGGGAGAGTCGAGAGGGAGAGAAGATCAACTTGGGATCCCAATTGTTTTCAGGGGGGTCAGAAAGGAGGGGGATTATCATGGGGGATCCCTTATGCAGGTCTTGGCTGATATTCAACTGGGAACCACATGTTTTATGCAGGTCCTCCACATAAATCATGGTGGCAAACTCTTGGCTGGTCAGATCTATAAATTCAATGCCAGCACCTGGACATGGCCTGCCATGCAGCAGTTAACATTTTAAAAATTGCTAACCATCGCTAGCTGAATATTGGCCATACATTTTTCTAGAGAAGAAAATGTGATTGTTAGCAGATTTCCTTTTAAAATTACTGTTATAAAGTACTTTTTCTTTTTTTTTTTAATCTATTGAGATGCTGTTCATACGTTTATTGCTGGATAAATATTTTCTTACTTTTTGGCTGTTTATTCAAGTAACAAATAAATGAGGTTCACTTTCCCTGTTTTTGCATATGGGCATTTTATGTAATCCTTATATGATCCCCTACGCAAATGTTCACCTCTCACGATCAATAGAATGTTATACAAGGAGCTGCTCTGTCTTTATATTGAATGGTGCTGAGTACTTTAATATTGACATTCTCTAACCTCTAATCCAGTATGTCATTGTTTTGCTGACTTTCTCACAATTTACTAAATGCCTGACTGTTGTATAATCTTTTCCTCACTTGTTCTATATTCTTTTGATAATGTTCAAGGACAATGAGGCCAGTACATTTCTTATTTTTCAATGATTTCTTTAAGTAATATGCATCCTAATATGTCTGAAATTGTTTAATGGCTATACTGTCAAATTAAATCATATACAATTTTATTCCAAATCAATATTTTATTGTTTCCATGTATAATCATACTCCAGCTTTGAAAGCAATGATCTATTTCTGCTTTGGAAAATCAGTTGCCTGTTTCATATACCTTCTGACAAGGAATACAGTTCTTTTTTTTCCTTCACTATGCACAGTTAATGAAGCTGGTCTTGTTGTACAAGGTTGATAAGCACAATTGGCAATGGTGAAAAAACTGTAAAACACATACAAGTCCTGTATTGATTGATTTAAGGAATTAGCTATTCAAGGGAAATGGGCAAGCATGTGATTAGTTTGCTTTCAGAAATGATTACAGATTAGTAACGCAATTTGGGTGAAAAATTACTTCTAAAATCCTAATCCAATGCATAGTAGTCCCTCTTGTACTAAAGTGTGAAATTACTTTGCAAAAGTGAACTTCATGTGGAAAATAGTGTAAAACAAATGCAAAAATTATACATTTCATGCATTTACACTATTTTCCACATGAAGTTCACTTCTGTGCAATCACTTTGCAAAACTACACTTTTGAAATAGCAAATGTATGTGAGGAAGTCCATTTTGCATGAAAGTTTATCTGCTGGTAGTCAAGGGACACCATTTTAAAAGCAGTAGCATTGGGGCAGAAGCAAGTGAGTATGGAAAGGGTGCAATGTTAGTGGGCAGGGGGGGTTTCTTTAGCTATTTTAGCCATGGATAATGATTCCTGTGGTACACTAGACCACCAAGGCTTTGAAAACCCTGGAGATGTTTGGGGGATTCTTTATTCATTTTTGCCCCATGAGAAGCCTGAGGAAAGGGCTAATGTGCCACTGCTCCTTTATAAATTAGAGAACCAGGGATCCAGGGGACCTCTGAGGTAGGCAATCAGTACACTTTAAATTGTACCACTGCTATGCTAAATGAAATTTTTCTTTGCAAGTGTTTTTGGGTGTTGCCAGCTGGTAATGCACAAATTTTCCCAGGTATGGCAACAAATGAAAAATTACTAGCCACATTTAGCTACGTATATAATGGTGGAACTCATTTAAATCCCATAGGTACATTTCTCCAGAATTTGTATTAAATTACAAACATTTTCATGACTTAATCCATGAGGACCACAGTTTGTGTTTCAAACAGTGAAAGTAGTGTTACAGATATACAAGGCTTAATTTGTGGGAGAACAGCATGGAACACAGTTCCCCCATTTATTTTCAGACTCCAGAGAAACAAGGGCATACTGCTCTAATCCCTTCCTTCCAAGCAGCCTGCAGGGAAGAGGAGGTTATGTCTGAGCCTGAAGCAAAGAAGAAAAGAGTTACTGTAATCCCTAATCCATCCCCTGTTTTCCTGTTGCTCCTGCTCCTGGCCCACCTGAGTCTTTCCCGACTACATGCTTCCACTTCTTTTTTAATCTGCAGATCCATATGCACTGAACAACTAATATTCATTAATACATAGAGGGGCATTTTCGATATAAAGTCTTAAATCCAACTTTGGACATTTTGCTTAAAAAAGTCCAAAATGCAAATGGGGAATATAGCTATTTTCAAAAAAGAGAAAGTTTTTTTTTTCCCCAAAATGACTATATGCTAGATGTTTTTGTAATCTCTGTATTTATCTTTTCTGTCCATTTTCGGGAAAAAAAAAAATCCAAGTGAAAAATGCACAAAATCAAGCCATTGGGATGTAGGAGGAGCCAGAATTCTTAGTAGACTGGCCACACAGGTACCCCAGGACAGCAATGGGGTTGGGGCACCCTAGGGGGCACTGTAGTGGACTTCAAATAAATGCTCCCAGCTACACATCTCACCGTTGCTCCCTTATCTTCTCTGCTGAACCCCCTCCAAACCTAATCAAAACACACTACCCCCACCTGTACACCACTATAACAGCGCTTATGGGTGAAGTGGCACCTATATATGGGTACAGTGGGTTTCTGGTGAGTTTTGGAGGGCTCACAGTTTCCACCACAAGTGTAAAAGATAGGGGGAGGTATGGGCCTTGGTCCATCTGTCTGCAGTGCACTGCACCCACCACTAGACTACTCCAGGGACCTGCACACTACTCTAATGGATTTGAGTGTAACATATGAGGCTGGCATAGAGGATGGTAAGTAATGTTTTTAATCACATTTTTTGGGGGTAGGAGGAGGTTAGTGACCACTGGGAGAGTAAGGGGAGGTCATCCCAGATTCCCTCCAGTAGTCACCTGGTCATTTAGGGCACTTTTTTGTGGCTTAATTGTTAATAAAACAGGTAGACCGAAATGTCCAACTTATATGGATGTTTTTGTTTTGTTCCATTAAGGCAGAAACATTTACAATTGTTAGGAAGGCCCAGACCCCTGACATGCCCCCCTTGTGATTTGAACGCATTTCTGTTGGACTTCATGGGAAAACCATGCAAAAATTGATTTTCAAAATACCAATTTGGACATTTTAGTAAGGAAAATATCCAAATACAAATTTATGCCACTTTTTGGATTTTTTTTCTCTTTGAAAATGAGCCCCATATTGGACTAAATTTCAGCACTCTTAAGTAGTTGTGAAATTCAACATAATATTTAAAAATTCTACAAAATTCCACATATTTCATTGCCAAACTACAATTTAATCAGAGTCTTGGAGTAATAATTAATTTAAACTGCAGCACAAAAATGGTTTTATTCATAATTGCAAATGTAAATGTTATGGTGTAGAATCCTCCTCAGGAAGCTCAATGATAGTACACCATAAATTTATATTTATATTTGGGAAGTCATGCAGCCCGGGAAGCTCTGTGAAGCAGGCAATGCTAAATTTCTTGCCAATATTTTCTATAACACAGCAGTATGTATGGTTGTTGCTAAAAATACCAGTATTTGTTAAAAAGTCAAATCTTTTTAGAATTCCTCTTGTTTTTCCTGGGTTGCCTGATTAAAATCCCTGCAAACCAGGAAGTTTAACCATAAGGAACTAGATCACGTCCCCTACCATACTTCCCCTGTATCAGCTGTGCCTTACTCTGTCCCCCTCAACTACCTCACTCTATCACTCCCCTGTCTTCCTGTATTGCCGCTATCTCAACTACCAATTCTGCTGCAGGAGTCCAGATTTTTTCATAGGTGATCCAGGACCACAGAATCCACCTGGCCAGATGCTAAATCCATTCCTGTCTTTGGTCCTTCAAATTATTTTTCATTAGCCTTATATACCTCATCAAAGATATCACCAGCGTGTGTCAGTGTCCGGACATAAAACTTGAACCTGAGGCAGGTCTGTTTAAGGGCGGGTCTCATTTAAGGAACACACCAAATAGCCTGCCTTTGCCATGCCCCTTGGATACAACTTAGACACACATAGGATTTTAGTATTACCAAGAATTTTAAGTAAATTTATTTTATTTTTCCCCCATAATATTACATTTCGAAATTATTCATTTTATTTTGGGACTATCATTGATTAAGTTTTATTACTTACCTGCTCACATCTGTCTTGAATGATTTGTTGACCTACAGTCCTGGAGAGGTGGGTTTTGTTGTTTGTTTGCCTTCTTATATAATAACTTTTTGTTGGTATTTTAGGATAGTTATGGGAAGTTTTACCTTATTGAGGGGTGGATGCTATGCATCAAAGAAAATATATTCTTTTTAGCTGGAGGATAATTTTAGCAGGTTTTGTAAAAAGGTATTATGGATTTCCCAGCTTTATTAGAAAAAAATGCCATTATTTACCTAGCAATTTACAGGGTAAATAATGATTTGTCAAGGCTGTACAATTCATCCTGGTGTGAAATTTGTGAACATGTGAAATTTGTATTTTAGTGCATGTTGAGAACATGAGAAGCCTAAAATGAGCCATACTGAGTCAGACTGAAGTCCATTAGCTTAGCATCATATCTCAGTGGCCAGTAGGGATCTACATGGGAAATATGTCCAGTCCAGTTCATCTTTGGTTCAACCACCTTTTGGTTCATCTTTGACTGTATCATTTGGGCCTTTAAAATCAATGGAACAAACGATTATATACTCTGACTGTAGGGTTTACCATCCATTTTAATCAAACTTGCTTAAAACATATTGGCAGGCATCTGCCTCAGAAGTAAAAACAAACAAACAAGGAGCCAGAAGTCGATGCCAATGGGGTGAATAGGAGGTCAGATCCTGCCATCTGAAGAGGAGAAATAAAGTATGAAAAACTGAGTTCTGTGGGGACCCCAATCTCCATAGCACAAAAAATAATAGAAAAATGAACACAACAGTGCCATTTTCCTTGTACCACCAGGGACCCAATCCCCAAGCAACTGAAGAGGAGGAATTGAAAGCCACAGCCAGAGAAAAGAAACTGAAGATGTTGGGACTGGGGACATAACCCCTAGGTAACTGAAAAAGTGGGAGGAACACTGCAGCCATGGCAAAGATTTGAAGAGGCTGCTGCCAGGGACCCAACCTCAAATGACTGAAATGGAGGGTGAGCATGCTAGAGTTTTAGCAAAGTTGTTTGTAGGCTGCCACAGGTAACTCACCTCCCAACAACAGAATAGGAGAAAGAGACTACTGGCCTACTAAGGTACTGGGATATGAGGGAAGAATGAGTATGAGGACAGAATGAAGTGGTTAAGGAAGGGAATGATGAGTGCAAAGTGAGGAGGGAGAGAGAGGAAGGAGTAAGTGAAGGTGCAAAGGAGAGGGAATAAGTACAAAGAAGGAAACAATAAAAGAATGAATGATGGGAGATGATAAAATGGAGAATGTAGCAGGATGAACAAGTGAGTAGGAGTAGCAGGGAAAGTGGATGGGGAAAAGGGGAGATAATGTCTGTAGACCTGTAGCCAGAGCCACAGTCCCTGATACACACTGCCAAAAACAGCCATATACATACTCTCAGTAATCTGGCAAACATTTATTTATTTAATTATTGATACCAGTCATCCTTGGAGATCGCTTGGACATCACAAATCCCCATCCTCAAATCTCCCAGACATTCCAGACCCATCCACATAGATGTACGCTTACATTTTTTCATAGACACAAATATACACACCATAGCATCCACCCACAGAAACACATCCATACACCATGCAATCCCTGTACATATATACCCACACAGGCCCTAACACTCTTCACACTGAGTTTCCTACACAGATATGCCTCTATTTGTGAATGGAAGAAGTAGAAATGTGTTTTGAAAAAGAGTTATTATATAACAAGTCACCTAGGTTTGGAGGATAAAATGGTATTATGCACCCTTATATCATACTATAGGGGTGAACCAGTAGAGATTATGGCTAGATTGAAGACAGGTGTATCTACACCTGCTCATGAGCAGGCATAAATATTAGCACATAAACTCTGTGCATACTTGTGCATTTTATAAAAAATGCACACATTTTCCACCAGATTCTGTATAGGTCACCCAAACTTGTAAGTGCAGGTTTGGACACAGATCGCAGATTAGCATGTAAACTAATTAGCTAATTAGACAGTGTTAACAAGCAATTAATTGACAGTAATTAGGAGTTAAGCAACGATCTGCCTTACGCTCTATTCTATAACAAGCATGCCTAAATTTGATAGGATGCAACTCCAAAGGGGGTGTGGCCATGGGAGGGACATGGGTAGGTCAGAATACTTGCATTTGCACTCCTAACTGCCATTAGTTGGGTGTGAATTGCATGCTAAGCTAGTATTCCATAAAGGTTGTTCTGCGCAGGTTGTCCATGCATGGATCATCCCAACACCTAATTGCAGGTGCCATTTATTGAATTTCCCCCTTTGTGACTCTGCCCATTCTCTACCTAATCATTTTTTAAAAACTGCCTTTACATTGGCCACCCTGCAATCTACAGGTATCATAGTCATATCCTTGATCCCATGCTTCTTGTCAATCTGTGACATGTACTGCAGTTCTACAACTCACATTGCCTAGTTGCTCTAACTCTTTGTATTAAAAAAATGCAAGGGTTAGTTTTGCACATACTAATGAACCTCATTCCTAAGCCAGGGCATGATCTCAGTTCTCTCAAATTTATTGTTAATGCTCGATGTAAACCTTGCATCTGGATCTAATAAGATGTAACACGTATAGGCTACTTATCCAATTGTGTTTGGAAATTCTTTTTGATCTAGCCTGTGGCACCCAAACAATGAGAAATATTTCAGTATCTTCCAGTGAGAGGCCTGCATCTCTCCTGCAAAACAAAAACATACTGGTGGTCCAGTAGATCCCGATCCCCCACACTCTCTCTTCCATCCCTCCCAAGCAAAAATCTACCTGGTGGTCTAGCAAGCCCACTCTCTTCCGTCCCCGGTCAACAGTTAGAGCTAAGGGAAGACAATGGATTTTGAAGTGCAACAAGAAAAGAGGGCAGCATACAAGATGGCAAAGGGCTGTGCTGACTCCTCCTTCTTCATCCTTATACTTCTGTAATCCCCTGTTAGGTTGGGATTACTAAGAGAGTAAGTCCATTTAGAGAGTCACTGGGGGGAGTGATTGGGAGGTCCCTGGGTAGGAGGAAGCCCATCCTAAAGGGAGTGGTTTGGGATTAAAATGCAGAGAGATGGTGCCCTGGGACTGAAGAGAGGAGGAGGAGATTGGAAAGAGATAAGGAGGAGTGTTTCCCTGTAGAGGGGTCTTTGGTTGTCTGCAGGTCTTTGGTAGCCTGATGGTCCCCTGCCATTGACTTGGAGTAAAAGAGGAATCCCAATAAGGAGAAGTAAAATCATTGGTTGTAAAGAGAAGTTGTGACTCAGCAAAGCGGTAACTAGTGGCGAGCTACGGGTGGACAGAGGAAAGGTCCAGCCCAGGAACGTGGGATAGGAGCCAGGGAGTGCCCATCCCAGGACCAGGGTGAGCCAATGCAAAAGTCACCTTGGAAGGAGGTCAGACCAGGAGGGTCTGGATTTGTAACAGTGAGAGGAGCACAATCATTGGGCCTATTCACTGGGATAGGCATGACCAGGAGTTGTACAAAGTGTAAACAGTCCTGCTGAAAAGACTCTATACATAAATACAAAGAAGGAGAATACATGAGTTCCATTGGGGAATACCAGAAGGATTGTGGTTAAGACCTGCCTTAAATGAGAGTTTGAGAGTTGATCCTGGTTGATGTTCCCCAAATGTTTCAAGAGTTGGAGAATAAACATGAGTTTGCATAAACTGCTGACTCCAGAGTGGTTTGTGAATTTGAGAGAATACAAAGGTTTTCCAAGCCTATTTAACCTAACAGACATCTTCATCATCCCAAAGTGTAATTTGGATTTGTTTTGGATTTTCCTGGGAGGAGAAGAGGGTGATCCTATTCGCTAAAATGTTTCTTCCCCAGGTGGAGGCACCGAGTGCCAAGCCAGCCAGGTTGGGCCCCAAATCCAGAAGCAGCCAGGTAAAGGGGCATTATACTTATTTGACTGAGCTTACCCTATTTCCCATAGAATCCCCCTCAGCCACATAAGTCACAATGATACGCTGAAACCTTCTGCTCAGTGTGCTGCTGCGGCTAGGAAAGCGAATAGAATGTTGGGTGTTATTAGGAAGGGTATGGAGTCCAGGTGTGCGGATGTTATAATGCCGTTGTATCGCTCCATGGTGCGACCGCACCTGGAGTATTGTGTTCAGTACTGGTCTCCGTATCTCAAAAAAGATATAGTAGAATTGGAAAAGGTACAGCGAAGGGCGACGAAAATGATAGTGGGGATGGGACAACTTTCCTATGAAGAGAGGCTGAGAAGGCTAGGGCTTTTCAGCTTGGAGAAGAGACGGCTGAGGGGAGATATGATAGAAGTGTATAAAATAATGAGTGGAATGGATCGGGTGGATGTGAAGCGACTGTTCACGCTATCCAAAAATACTAGGACTAGAGGGCATGAGTTGAAGCTACAGTGTGGTAAATTTAAAACGAATCGGAGAAAATTTTTCTTCACCCAACGTGTAATTAGACTCTGGAATTCATTGCCGGAGAACGTGGTACGGGCGGTTAGCTTGACGGAGTTTAAAAAGGGGTTAGATAGATTCCTAAAGGACAAGTCCATAGACCGCTATTAAATGGACTGGAAAAATTCCTCATTTTTAGGTATAACTTGTCTGGAATGTTTTTACGTTTGGGGAGCGTGCCAGGTGCCCTTGACCTGGATTGGCCACTGTCGGTGACAGGATGCTGGGCTAGATGGACCTTTGGTCTTTCCCAGTATGGCACTACTTATGTACTTATGTACTTATGTACTAATGTGGAGGATTTCTCCTGTGATTTAACTTCCAAATAAAGTCTGTGAATAGAGGAGAAAGTCTGCAGAGTGGAGAATATCCTAGGGGCTTGCTATCATATGCTAGATAGTTCTATGCTTGAAGATCCAACACTGTGATATATATTTTTTTTATTTGCTTAATAATTTAACAGGGGTATCTCATGGTGAAACTGGTCTCTAAACAAACAGCAGTTATTTAGTAATGGTGCTTTGAAACACAACATGGAATCTAATATCATACAGTTTGGTTGCTTGTATCACAATGTGGCAGAGCTACATCAAGTAAATGTTTGCTAAAAATAGTATCAGAGTACAATGTTGGTATTTTCTGTTAATGGCATTAGACTGCACAGGAGTGATTAGCTGCTAGTTCTCAGATTACATGATCTTAATCATTTGGAAGTAAGCAGTAATGTTTTATTTAATTATTGTAAGCTCGGTGTGTCACTAGCTACTTAGATATGATTGATTATTGTCACTCTTATGCTTCTGTGGAGACAAAGGAAAACATTTAAAATATTCAGTCCATTGTCAGAACAAAGTCTGGCAAAGAAAGTTTCAAACAAAAAAAAAAGTCTAAGGAGCCGATGCACAGTGGCACCCATTAAATACGGGTGTTGTGGGAAAAAATAGAGTCGCAAACAGTGACCAATGCACAAAGGGGATCACGTTCAAATGAGATGCATGGATTCCCCTTTGTGTATCGGTTGCTGTTTGCAACTCAAATCTGTCAAATGCATTTGACAGCTTGCACTAAGTCACTCCCTCCTGCCTCAGGGTCTGCCTGGAACAAAATGTCAGTACCAGCTTTACATGTACACTATTATTCATATTGATGTTATATGCATATCTCTATAGAGATACATATTTTTTATGATTCTCTATGTTTTATAATTTGACATTTTTGTTGTTTATTATAGCCCCTGACGCAGCCCTATTGTTGGGCGAAACACGGCCTGTGTCGGGCATTTGTCTTACATATGGTATCTTCAATAAAGGTGTTTGGATATTATATTGATCTGCTAGTTTGTTTTCCACGTTGGATTTTGCAGACCGGTTGCCTTGTTGTTTTAAGGGACCCTCATTGTAGAGTGCATTACAGTAATCCAGTCTTGATGATATCAATGCATGCACAACTGGGATAAGATTTTCCTTCTCGATGTAAGGAGAGAGGCAGCGTAGTCCCAAATAGTAGAAGCAGCTCTTGAAGGTTGCTTGGATTTGGGGAATCAGAGTAGGTGTTGAATCTAACTGTATTCCAAGGTTCCTCACTTGTGATTTGAGGGGGAGTTCATACTTCCTAAAAGAGATTTTGATGTCAGGTACGTGTCCAGTTCTGTTAGGGACCCAGAGAAGCTCGGTTTTACTTGGGTTCAGGCAAAGTTTGTTGTGTTTAGCGCATTCTTGAATTGATGTTAGACAGGTAATCAGTTTATTCAAGGCTTTAGGTAAGTCAGGTTCAATGGGTATGAGTAGCTGCACATCATCTGCGTAGATGTAGAACTGAGTGTCTGTTGACCGAATTAGCTCAGTTAGTGGCTTGAGGTAGATATTGAACAGAAGGGTGACAGTATCAATCAGTGGCGTAGCCAGACAACCAATTTTGGGTGGCCCTGAGCACAAAGTGGCTGGGCACAAAATTTTCTCTCCGCCCCCTCTCCCCAACTCAAAATATAAATACTTTAGCTAATGAGGATCCCCAATCTCCATCAGCTGGGGACCTCCACCAGAGATGACCAGAACTCCTCCCCGCCAAACCTAGCAGGCAGTAGCAACTCCTCAAGCCACTGATGCCAGCACCCCATACATGCTTAGTTGTCAGTGGCTCCAGGATGCTGCCCCCATCTGCCAAGCTCAGCGGAAAGCAGCCCCGGAAGAGATCCCTAGCTGGCAGGGCCACAGCAAGGGTCAGGGCTGCTGCTAACCATGCTGGTGACCAGGGCAGAAAATAAAGAAGCCCCTCCCCCAATTCCCTCTCCTCTCCAATCTCTTCATCTGTCGTTACAGTCACACTGACAGACCCTCACAAATTACAGAAGGGATCACAAATTAGAAATAAAAATATGTAGACAAAATTGAACTGGGAACCTCAGCATGCACTGCAATACTGGAGAAAAAAAAAACAAAAGTGCATTTCCTTTTCTACTTAACACAATAAAAAGACATCCACTATGCACATTTCCCAAAGCTAACATATTCCATTTAAAACGTTCAAAATAAAATGATTTTTCTACCTTTATTGTCTGGACATTTTATTTTTCCTTCACGTTGGTTCTAATTTCTTTTTCCCGCTTTCCTGTCTGTCTTCTGCTAATTCTTCAAGCGGCTGTCCATTTGTCTTTTTTCACTTGTCGTTTCATTTCCTCACTACACCTGCCTCTGAAATATTGATCTTTCCATTTTAACTCTTTTCTTTCTTGCTTTTTTCTTTTCTGCCTCTGTACACTCAGATTTCATCCTCTTTCTAAATCTTTTCCTTCTTTTTACTTTTCAGATATCTATCACATTTCCATTTCCTTTCACCCACTAGCTCTCCCATTCCCCATCTCTCTCCTTCCCAGCCTATCATTCCTTTCCATCTTCAATCTACGCCCTATTACCATATTTCTACCCCTGTAATCACTGTTCTCTCATTTATTTCTTTGCCATCTCCACTCCCTGGGACTCTCTTCCATGCTTTCCACCATTCCCAGTGTCTCCCTCCCTCCACCTTTCCAGCCCAGCATCTGTTCCCTCTTTTTCCCATCCTCACCCTCTAGCCTGATAACTCCCTATCCCTTTTACCTCCCACCAGCAGCATCTTCCTGTCCCATCTCTCTCCCCTCCCCCATTGTTCAGCATTTTTCCCTTTCTCTTCCCTACCATCCATTGTCCATCTTCTCTCCCTGGATCCATCTTCCCTCTTTCTCGCCTCCCCCGCTTGTGCATCTCTCCTTTCCTCTCCTCTCTTCCACCTTCATGTCCAACTTTTCTCCCTCTCCCTGCCTTGAGCCCCTGGTCTAACATCTCACTCTCCTCCCCCCAATGCCACACCATGCCACGCCACGCCACACAGCATCTCTTCATCCTTCCTTCTGCTCACCTCACTGCCATGTTCAACATTTCCCTTTTCATCTCTCCCTCCTTTCCTTCCACTTCCATATCCAACACTTTTTTTTTCTCTCTGGTCCTTTACCACTCCTATGCAGCCTTTCTCTCCCTCTCCGCACCCCACCCATATCCAACAATTCTCCCTCTCTTTCCCCTTGCATCATCTCTCCATCCCTCCCCCACATTGAACAATTATTCCTCCACCCCACCTAGCACTACCCTGTCTCACTCCCTCATCCCAACAGTGCCCCTGTCTCTCCCTCTCTCCCTGACCCCTCAAGCCACCTAACAACATGTTGCACCTTTTTCCCCTCTCTCCTCCTCCCTCCTCTGGCCCCGCCCCGCCATGCTGCACCTTTTTCCCTGCCCCCGCCATCCTGCATGCACCTTTTCTGAAGAGGCGGGGCCAGCGTAGAGGAAGCACTCGTAGCAGACGGCGCTGCACAGCTCGAGCTAGCTAGCACCGCTGCCGGAGTCCGGACGGGGATGACAGGGGAGGAAGGAGGGAGCAGGGAGGGAACAAAACTTGCAGTGCGCCGGCGGTTTGGGCGTCTAGGTGCACCATTGCTGGATGGGCCCGAGCCCAAAGTTGGTGGGCTCATGCCCACCCGTGGCTACACCCCTGGTATCAATCCTTGTGGTACACCACAGGTCAGTGCCCATGGTGGTGATGAGGTGCTGCCAAACATTATGGATTTTTGCCTGTCTGATAGATAGGCTCTTAACCACACAAGTACTGTTCCATTGATATCTGTTTCTGCTAGTCATGTTAGCATGATATCATGATCCACAGTGACAAAAACTGCTGAGAAATCTAACAGTATTAACACAGAGGCAAATCCCGGTTTCTGTGAAGATCATCTAGTAGGGATACGAGGACTGTTTTTGTTCCATAACTGGGCCTAAATCCAGATTGACATGAATCTAGCCAGTTTCTCTCTTCTAGCCAGTCATTGAGTTGAATATAGACTGTTTGTTTTAGAAGTTTCCCTAGAAATGGAATGTTGGATACTGGCTGGTAACTTTCAAGTTTGTCATGGTCGAGGTTGCTTTTCTTTCGCAAAGGGTGAATCACTGCTTTTATTAATGCTGTTGGTAGTTGCCCATTAGAAAGAGGGGAATTCACAATTTTAGTGGCACCTTTTATGAGGCCTCTGCTTGCCTACTGCACTATCTTTAATGGGCACGGTTTGAGGGAGCAAGTAGTTGGTTGAAGGTCTGTTAGGATTGTGTCAAGGCTCTCCTCTGTTATTGGGTTAAAAGTGTCCCATATGTCTCCATCAGGAGGGAATGAGTTTGTTCACTCCTGATTAACTGATCGGAGGCTGGGTGGGATTGCCTATAAATCCTGGCATAGACTTTTAATTTTGTTGGCAAAGTATGTAGCTAAATCATTGCAGTTCAATTTTGACTAGGCAGGCTGGTTCTGTTGTGGAGGTTGCAGTAGGCTGCTTACTATACTGAACAGCTGCTTGGTTGAATCGGCAGCCTGTTCAATGCATTGGGAGAAATATTGTTTTTTGGTTGCTGTTAAGGCTTGGTGATACTTTGTCATGTGCTTCCTACAGTTTAGTCTGTCTTCATCTAGGTGAGATTTTTGTCATCTCCTTTCCAGTTTCTGTCCTTCGCATTTAAGGATCCAAATTTCTGGAGAAAACCAAGATGAGTGTTTGTGAGTGGGGCATAAGACCTTTTTTAGTGGTACCATTTTCTCTAAAGTCTTGATTAAATGTGTATTCCAAATGTCAACCTGTTCTGACACTGTAGTTGTCTTTTCATCCACATGTGGATAGTCCAAGGCCTCTAGGAAGTTCTCAACAATTATCTTTTTTTGTGTGTGCCTCTGATCTCCTTCTAAACTCTGAGAGGTGCCATTTGTTTCAGGTGGTGTTTATTTTCTCAGAATCTGCCTTTGCTAATCAAGCAGCGGAAGCAGTGGCCCGTCTCATCTCCCTGGGCAAAGTTACATATGCCCTCCAAATATCTAGCTTTCCCAACCTTGAATCTGCTCATGGCAGTTCAGTACAGGCTCGGCCGTAGCTAAGTCTGTAATTAAAGAGGTACCCAGTTTCAATTAGTTAAAGAGATATAGTTTATTAGTATTAATTAGCATTGATACATTACCCAATAATGAGGATACCAGCAATTCAGTCAATCATACAGTGGAACAGAATCACACGACACATCAGCCCTCGGTGGTACTCTGTCTCTCCTTCTGCGCCTTACACTTCTCGGGGTGCTTCCTTTATACTGTTTCAACCCAATGGATTCCAATGGGATCCAGCTATGTCAGCAGAACTTGCTATCCCTTATCAGTTGATAAGGAACTGACAAGGGTGACTTCATTAGGTCCCAGGTTCCAACTATACACAAAAGGGGTGCAGAGCACAGGTGGCGAGATGACCTAATCAGTCATTCTGCTCTTCTCAGCTATTCTCAGCTCCCCCTCCCTCTGAGTACTCTCTAACTACGTACATCTACCCCCTTATCTACTTTCATTAGCCCAAAACATCTTTCATGACTCTTCACTGATGCCAGTCCCAGGCATGTTTATAAGAGCAAAAGACCCCCTCCCGTGCCAGCTCCCTGAGAACTCAGTTCAGCTTGTGCTGCAGAAAAATGTATTTTGTATCAGAGATGACTTTGGATTTTTAAGAGAAGCCCAGCTCTTATTATGAGCCATTTGCTTGTAGAGGCCTAGCTCTTTAGCCTGAGCCATTGACCTGTATTTTACTGAGAGCAAGGGCGGCCATATACATACATTTCCCCTCTTGCCGGACCTCTAAAAAAGGGCCGGCACACCTGACTATGGGTTTGGCCATCTTTTCCAGAGGGCTCATAGAGTCCTGTGTGGGGGGGGGGGGGGGGAAGATATATATCTAAAGTGGGAGGGACGCTCTGTCAAGACATGGGACTGAGGCCATAGTGAAAGTCAAGCTTTCAGTACATAGATATATAACTTCTATGCTTTGTCCCTCTTAAGATATAACCATTCAAAAAAACCTAACTATGTATTCAACAGCTACTCTTTTGGAACAGGTAAAACCTGGGAATATGAGAAGTCACATAAGCCTAGGTATCATACAAAGGAATCAATGAGGTTGAGTGTATGACTGCATCAAGTTAAGATTATTACTACAACAGTAATCAGTAGTCATGTTCTGAGTGTTTAAGTATTGCTCAAATTGGAAATATCAAGGCAGCTATATTTCATTTAACATTACTAGGAGTGTTAATATCTGTTATATAAAAGAAATCTATTGACATTAATGATGATTGCAAATTCATGAGTCTTATAATGATGAATATTGCAAATGACTTAACCCTAATAGGCCAAAAAATATATATATGAGGGCCATGCTAACTACTAATGGTTTGAGAAGTACATAGAAGCATATGATCCTTCTTCTGTTCCAGCAACAAGCTCAATATCAGTGGTAAAGCGTTCATACAGGACATAATGACCTGCAGGTTCTCTCTTGCTTATAGCTGCGGTAACTACACGTAGTACTAATTCTCGAAGGCATGGGATAATACAACATCCTACAACTATGAAAATAGCAATGCAAACAGCAATAGCAATTGCAGCTGAAACAAAAATAGTCTTCCATTTTCCAAACGTTTTATCCAGCCAACCTGTCCAAGAGGTGTCAATACCAGAGTTGTGAACCAATTCCTCTGAAAGTGAGGTGAGGCCTTTCAGAGCTCTGGAGATTGATCCGTCTGGAGCAGTGTTGTTGGGGATAAAAGTACAACATTGAGTACCTAGTTTAACACACACACCACCATCCGATGCTGTCATCATGTCAAGAATCATTCGGTTTTCCATTGCCATTCTACTGGTGGCATCTAATTGTGCTGCTATTCCTTGAATAGCATCCCTGGAGTAATTAACAAATCTTTGTTGATTGTAATAGATGTAATTAATCCAATCTACGTTTTTGTTAATTGTAGCCCAAGGAAAGAAAAATGACTCAAATCCTGAGGCAATTTGATTACGGGCCTTGAACTCATCAGGTACCCCTCTAGGGACTCCTATTGAATCTATATAGACATGATCATCAAATGAGCCTGGTACAGAGGCCTGTCTCTTAGATCGGTGGGAGGAAGGTGAATGGGGTGAGCCTAGGGAGGCAATCGTTAGTGGAATTACCAATTTAACAAGGGCACAAGTTCCTTTCCAACTTCTGTGTAGGGTGTGATAAAGAGCATTGGTTCCACAATACCACCATACATCAGTACGGGCTTGAGAAAAGATGGTAAAATTTATCTGTGCAATACTGTAATGAATAGATCTGCAGGAAGTCAAATTACCTACAAATCTGGAATTTTGAGTTGGGTACCTGGCCAGACAAGTCTGGAACATGGTAGTGGGATCGGGCCTTATGAATACAGGAGGAACTCTGTATCGTAGGGGCAATGCAGGATAGCTCTCTCCTAGAGCTTGACAAGACTGATTAATAGGCTCTAACACCTGGAGTAAGTGTAACATGCACAGGAAACTCTCTGGATGGTTGGAGAGGTCAAATGGGAAGGGAACTACTAAGGGATCTGCACGGGCATGGGCACAGAAGTAGCAATTGGAGACATTCAAACTGGCTGTGGTGAAGTGGGCCCATTCTAGCCAAAGGTTTTGTTCACCAAATCCAGTCTCAAGAACAACCCAATCTTTAGCAGTTTTAATTCTGCGAACCTGATATGGAATCTTTATTGCAGGGGCTAAAGTTGGTATTAATAGATTCTTCTCTACCCTGGGGGTGAGATGGACAATTTGATAGTCGGTGGTATTTGTGTCTTTATTGGGAATATCAATTCCGAATAAAGAAGTGACAGGAGGGAGAATACAGATTGTGGCAATAGGATCTCTACCAGCAGCATCTATTCCTAGGGAATAGGTATGATAGGTACTGGATGTGACACCTGTAAAGGTGATGGCAACAGGGTTACAATGGCCTATTTGGCAGTGCTGAGCATCTGCTTTTAGCTTGAGGATGGTAATACTCTTTCTTAGGGGATTGTCATTACCCTGGTATTGACCTTAGCCTGATTTCCACCATACTTTAGACCAAGTGCTACAACCAGAACCTGGACACATGTACATATCATATGCAGAGTAATATCGTTGCCAACTTAAATCTCCACAGTTAACATAGGCACAAACATCAAAAGTGACTACCAGAGTGTCATTCGTGAGGGATAAGATGATAGGATGGTCAGGTCCTGACATCACCCGAGGTATGGGAATGGCAAACAGGGAACAGATTAGGAAAAAAATAGGAGTCATGATGGATTAAGTCAATTATTAGGGTACCTGGGATAAATCCTGGTTGCCCCAAGTTGGTCTCCAAGAGGGCAAAGGGAATAGATTTCGAGATCTTGGTCCCCTTTTGTCCTAATGTAGAACCAAGGGTGCCAACCACTGCTGACAATGTTGTACGAGATAAGCCAAAAATTAAACAGTTCTCCTGTGTCAGGTATGGTTAATGGTGCTTGTGGTCGTTCAACTCTTACAACACCACATCCTTCAAATATGTCAAAAACGTATACTACTTCTCTATTAGGGCCTACAGTCCAGGTGTCAAATAATGTAGAACACAGTATCTGATACCTGGTCAAGGGATCCCAGGTAGGGTCATCTTCTGGGGCAGGATCCCAGGGAAAGGCCCAAGGGAGAGGTTGCGTAGCAGGGGCCTGGGTCATGCAGTGGGAACTACCTCCCTAAAGCAGGAGGAGAAAAGAGCCCAAAAATGAACAGTGGAAAGGAGAGGGAATTCAGTAGCAATCCCCTAGGCCTTAATTTCGGTACTGGAGGAACTTATGGAGTTTCTCAAATACATAAATTATCAGACCAAGCAGCAAAATTATAAGAACAATAAGAACAGTAATTTCGAGTGCAAGTTTAGGTGTGCAAAATTGAAAGTCCTGTGGTGTGTAGCTTGGAGGTTCAGGAAAACTGGGTGGGCTTGCGTCACACTGTTCCGGTGGGAGAATGGCAGGTGCAGACTCAGCAATGAGTTCAACAGGGGACAGATCAACAAGGGTGGAGTCCGGGGGATGGACAATATTCCATACAGGTACAGGTGGTACGTCCTGGCAGGTATTGTCTGTGAGGGTTAGAAGCTCAGTCATAGGACAGGATTTTCAGTCCAGTGGCTCTAAATGTTGGTGGCAAAGACGGTGTAACTCATGAAGTTCATGGTAAAGATGATGAAGACGGTCAAAATTAGGAGCACCAGGAAAAAGCCAATCCTCAACTAAATCAAGGATATACAAAATCCTGGCATGCAAAGGAAGAATGCGTTTTTCAGGTACAGGAACCAGATGTACCAGTAGTGGTGGAGTTGGAGGTGGTGGTTGCAGGAGTGGTAGTGGCGGAAGGTGCAAGAGTGGCACCTGTAGAAATAGTGGAGGTGGCAGGGGGACTTGCGGTGGGCGCTCTGGGATCATCAAATGGCTGCAAAAAATCGGAATCAGGAGCCTTGTAGACCCGGATATCTTGCAGGTGAACCCAGGAAGCGTGGTCTTGCAACTTGACTGCAGTGGCTGACAAAGCCTCGACTCGGAAGGGGCCTATGTAGATAGGATCCTTCCAGGACTTGTGGATGTAATACTTCCGGTGAACCCAAGCTCCGACTTTAAGAGGTGTCAGGGAACCAGGGGCAGGGTTATCATTACCCTCCCCTCTGCTGTCTGAGATTGCCTGTGGAAGCGAAGACAGAGAAGTAATGATGCCTTGCAATACATCCCAGTAAACAGAATAGGAGTCTGGTAAGGTGTGGTCAGGATTGCCTTTAAGAAGGCGCATATTGCGACCTGTGCAAAGCTGAAAAGGAGACAACTTTAAAGAGGCAGAGGGAGCGGCTCGCAGGGCTAGCAAGGCCAAAGGTAAAGCATCGAGCCATGTTTTAATTCCATTTGCCATGAGTTGTCTCAATTTCGTTTTCAAAAGGCCATTGTAGCGCTCAACCAGGCCATTGCTGGTAGGCCTGTAAACAGAAATAGTGCGGTGGGTAATACCCAAGGCAGGAAGAAAAGACTTGAGGAACTCATTAACAAAATGAGAACCATTGTCAGTAGTGATGCGACAGGGAATCCCAAATCTGGGAATTATTTCCTGACATAGAGAAAGTGCCATGATCTGTGCAGTTTCTCTGGTGCAGGGAAATGCTTCTATCCAGCGTGAGTAAGCATCCACGCAAACAAGCAGGTACCTTTTACCTCTGACAGGTGTCAGCATATCAGTAAAATCAACATACCAGTGGAGGCCTGGGCCTTGCACAACAGGCAAATGACCAGGAGGAATAGCGGGTCCCCGCTTAGGTGTATACAGAAAACATTTGTAACAATGCTGTACTACCGTCTTACACAATACTAGCAACTGTGGAGTCCATAATTTAGCAGAGAGTTGGTTAAACAGGGTAGAAGCATTCAGGTGAAGTGGGTAATGAAGTGCATGTAAGAGTAGCGAAACAACGTACTGTGATGCACAGAACAGACCATTAGGGTGTATCCATATCCCATCAGGATTAAGAGAGCAGCCTGCAAGTTTCCATTGTTTGAGTTCTGCTTGTGTAACTGAAGACTGCAAAGTATAGGGAAAATCAGAAGAAAGAGGGGGGAGTGGGCTGCCAGGGGGAGGGGGTGTGTAGAGAGGGGGCTGTATGGGAAGGTGAGAGGGAGAGTTAGGAGGTAGAGAGGAGGGAGGGGCAGGGTGGGGGGAGGAAGGAGGGGCAGTGGTGGATAGGGGAGGGGTAGAGGAGGGAGAGGAAGGGAGGGCTGCGGGGGATAGGGGAGGGGTAGAGGAGTGAGAGAAAGGGAGGGCTGTGGGGGATAGGGGAGGGGTAGGGGAGTGAGAGGAAGGGGGGGCTGTGGGGGATAGGGGAGGGGTAGAGGAGTGAGAGGAAGGGAGGGCTGCGGGGGATAGGGGAGGGGTAGAGGAGTGAGAGGAAGGGAGGGCTGCGGGGGATAGGGGAGGGGTAGAGGAGTGAGAGGAAGGGAGGGCTGCGGGGGATAGGGGAGGGGTAGAGGAGTGAGAGGAAGGGAGGGCTGTGGGGGATAGGGGAGGGTAGAGGAGGGAGAGAAAGGGAGGGCTGCGGGGTATAGGGGAGGGGTAGAGGAGTGAGAGGAAGGGAGGGCTGTGGGGGATAGGGGAGGGGCAGGAGAGGGAGAGGAAGGGAGGGGTGTGGGGGATAGGGGAGGGGTAGGGGAGTGAGAGGAAGGGAGGGCTGTGGGGGATAGGGGAGGGGTAGAGGAGTGAGAGAAAGGGAGGGCTGCGGGGGATAGGGGAGGGGTAGAGGAGGGAGAGAAAGGGAGGGCTGCGGGGGATAGGGGAGGGGTAGAGGAGTGAGAGGAAGGGAGGGGTGTGGGGGATAGGGGAGGGGTAGGGGAGTGAGAGGAAGGGAGGGCTGAGGGAGAAGAGGGGGCTGATGGGGGGATAGGAAGGAGGGGGTAGAGGTGGAGTATGGGGTGGGGTTAATGCATCCGGGGTGCGCAGTGGCAGGGTGAGATCAGGACCAAAGGACACCTGACCTGCTGTTACCTGGCGTGCCAGGTCATCAGCTAAATTGCTGTTATTAGGGTATTGGATGAGTGATCTTTATAATATAGATCAAGCATAGAAGAGTCTAGAATTTGGACATGAAAAAGTGCAGTGCATTTTTAAATATTCCTCTGTCCTGTAATTCAGCAGCTGTGAAACAGAAAATAGTTAATTTGTAGGCAGACGAATCTGCGCTTGCTAAGATTAAGACAGTTCACAAATCTTTTACACACACAGTGACGTCGGAGAGAAAATGGAAGGGAAAGAATTTCCTTTAAAGTTCTCCGGTAGCAGAAAATACAAATATAAATCAAAAGTGAGTTGAACAGAAAGCAGTAAACGGTGGGAATTTATTAAAAATCAAAAGTGAGAAATAATGAGTTTTATCTTGTCAGCGGCATTGCTTATCTTTAAAAGTTTAAAGAAAACTGTTCAGTGCTACAGACAAGTATTATAGACAAGTAGCAGAAGAAAATACAGCTGTTAATCAAAAGAAAGTTAGTCAGAAGGCAGTGAACAGTGAGACTTCATTATTCAGACGTTTGAAGTAAGGAAAAAATAGAGGATCACATTTTTTCTTTTTTTGTTTCCAGTCTGTGAATAACAAAGTAAGGAAAAAAGTAACAGAATAGATAACTCTATCTGTAAACCACTAGTTTGCGGGAGTTCATAGTGAATGTTTAAAGAACCAGGCTAGGGCTTCCGGTGGCTTTAGGGGGAAGCGCCGTAGAATTCTGTCTTAATCAGGTAATAAGGTTTTGGAAGTAGCGGCACTTCTGCTAGGGGAGGGGGAGGGGGAAGAGAACTCAGCATAACCTTGAAGTACAGAAAAATGAAACTGTCAGGCTTTCCCAGTGTGAGCGTTTACACAGAGAAAAGCAGAGATGCAGCTTTAAGCATGAAGCACAGAAGAATGCATTTGTAGGTCTGAGTAACTTGGGCTCAAACCAGATGGACACAAGACCATTCTGTTGTATTTTTTTTCCTAAGAATGAGTTGCACAATATATTTAAAAAGTTAGCTAAAAACAAATCTATTACAGGGGATTCTGGAGTTAAAAAGCCTGATGAACTGGGACCATTTAATCCTAAGTAAATATCAGATAAAGTAATGGCATTAAACCATGGCATGTTAGCACAAGGTATGGTAAAAAAACAAATATGGATAATACAGTAATTCAAGACAGTGTAGGAAGTAACCACTATTTAGAATTAAGTCAGAAGAGACAGTAGGACTACTAAAACTAGAATATTACCAAACACACTCAGGATAACTTCTAATCTTTAATCTAATAGTTTAAGCATTGTTCTTCACAATAGTACAGTTGAGCAAAGTGATTATAGGGTCCAAATAATTTGCTCAGGTACAGTCCATGCCTAGTTATTGAGAATGGCTTTGGTCCAGGTTCCACAAAGGGAATGATTGCTGGACAGGGGGATTATTACGCCGGGCATGCTTATGAAAAGACTGTCGACATATGGCAGAAAAATGGCCCAACCCATGACAGCGCCCACACCTAATATGCTTGCCACAATCTAGACTGACAACTCCTGGTTGTCGCAAGACATTGGGAGCTTTGTCTATTTTGTCAAGGGTAGACACAGAGTTAATTTGTAACTGACCTAGATTAGCTTTGCCCGAAGTGATAGGGAGTGACAAGGGGTTCACTGGTTTAGATGGCTGTTTAAATTTTACTGTTTTAGAGGGTTATTTAAAGGTGACAGATCTCGGGATTGAAGGGCGGGTCTGGAGCCGGGATTCTGGTCCAGAGCTAGAAGGGATTGCAGTAGTAGGGACACTTGGCAGGGGTACAGGTTGAGGAAGAACGGGAGGAGGAACAGGTATCCTCTGCTACCAATATGTTTATTTTCTCAGAATCTGCCTTTGCTAATCAAGCAGCGGAAGCAGTGGCCCGTCTCATCTCCCTGGGCAAAGTTACATATGCCCTCCAAATATCTAGCTTTCCCAACCTTGAATCTGCTCATGGCAGTTCAGTACAGGCTCGGCCGTAGCTAAGTCTGTAATTAAAGAGGTACCCAGTTTCAATTAGTTAAAGAGATATAGTTTATTAGTATTAATTAGCATTGATACATTACCCAATAATGAGGATACCAGCAATTCAGTCAATCATACAGTGGAACAGAATCACACGACACATCAGCCCTCGGTGGTACTCTGTCTCTCCTTCTGCACCTTACACTTCTCGGGGTGCTTCCTTTATACTGTTTCAACCCAATGGATTCCAATGGGATCCAGCTATGTCAGCAGAACTTGCTATCCCTTATCAGTTGATAAGGAACTGACAAGGGTGACTTCATTAGGTCCCAGGTTCCAACTATACACAAAAGGGGTGCAGAGCACAGGTGGCGAGATGACCTAATCAGTCATTCTGCTCTTCTCAGCTATTCTCAGCTCCCCCTCCCTCTGAGTACTCTCTAACTACGTACATCTACCCCCTTATCTACTTTCATTAGCCCAAAACATCTTTCATGACTCTTCACTGATGCCAGTCCCAGGCATGTTTATAAGAGCAAAAGACCCCCTCCCGTGCCAGCTCCCTGAGAACTCAGTTCAGCTTGTGCTGCAGAAAAATGTATTTTGTATCAGAGATGACTTTGGATTTTTAAGAGAAGCCCAGCTCTTATTATGAGCCATTTGCTTGTAGAGGCCTAGCTCTTTAGCCTGAGCCATTGACCTGTATTTTACTGAGAGCAAGGGCGGCCATATACATACAGTGGTCACTTAGAAAAAGCTTAATTAGAAAATTTCTGACTATGATAGGGGCTGTGACAGAACAGTGTTTTATAAGCCTTTACAACTGCCTTAATTAATTCTTGAAGTGTATTTCTCTAGTTTGGCCAGTAGGTTGTGCATGTTTACGTTTTGAAGCTGCTGCAGGACCAAGGATGTTTTCTTTGTTTAAGCCTTTTGGAAAGGCAGTTTGCAGTATACTTTCAAAGATTGTTTTTCTGGGCTCTGATTTGCCCAGGAGCTCATTTCATTTGGATTCTAATGTTTTTTTTCCCTAGTCTTAGCCCGGGAGAAGAGAGAGACAGATCTATTTGTGGAGGCTAGTGAACAGTTATATGTCCTGATCTTCCCAGGCACTTTTTAGAAAGTAAACAAATGTTTAGATAGTTTTATAATTGATCCATATTTTAGTTACCCTTTATTGTTTACAGATTGCACTTTTCTGTTTATTGTTCAATATGTTTAAGACAATAAACAATATTCAGTTTATTGCTGTCTAGACTCGTAAAGAATCCTTGTGGTTTGTGTGTTGGGTCTGTGAGTGCTTTCTGGGAACTGTGGGACCACTGGGAGTGTGGCCCCAGTAACCTAGAAATCACTGGGGATAATTTGAGAGTGGGAGACTTGCCCAAGGGCAGTTGGGACCCAGTCGATGGGAGGAGGGTGCTAGTGTAGAGCACAAGCGGCAGGTGCAGGTGAACCTGAGCTGTGCTGGGGATAGACCTTCTAAGTGGTCATGGGGTAACCCCAGGCAGGTGGCCAGGCATTTTGTGACAGGGGTGTTATTTCAATACTGCTATCCCAGAATTCTGTGATGTCAACCTCTTTGTAGAATACCAAATCTATGGGTATGTTTACTAAGGTGCGCTAGCATTTTTAACAAGTTAAGGCGCGTTAAATGCTACCATGCCTATATATTTCTATGGGAGCGTTAGTGTTTAACGCACATAAACCATTAACATGCATTAAAACCACTAACACGCCTATAGTGCACCTTAGTAAACATAGGCACTAGTATGTGACCCTTTTCATCGGTTGGAGAATTAATCACCTGTGTGAATCCTAGTGCTGTCATCATGTCTAGAAAGACAGCTGTGGTGATATTTAAGGATTCAATGTGTAGATTGAAATCTCCCATGATTACCATCCTAGTGTAATTCAGGGTCACTTGAGTAATCAGGTGTAGGAATTCTTGCACAGATAATGTGTTGTTACAAGGTGCTCAGTACACCATGAACAGCCAGATTGATTTCTTCTCTTCAATCTGGATTTAAAAACAAATTCTGATTCATTTAGCTGGGGGTTAGAGATTCTGCGCAGTTTGATTGTATCCCTAATCAAAACTACTACCCCTGCTAAGCCCCTCCCAGTATATCCCAGGATGCACTGGGAATGTGCTGGGCACCACTCTTTTGAGAAGGCAGGCCCAGATGCAGGAGGGAGGAGGTATTTCTCTTGCTCTACTACCTCCAACATTTTAGGTATGGGATGGAGAGGGAAGGGAGGGGGTCGCTAGACCACCAGGTAGATTTTTGCTTTGGGGGGATTGGTAGGGAGTGTGGGAGGGTCAAAATCCACTAGACCACCAGGATGTTTTTACTTGGGGGGGGTCCAGTGGGTGCGGGGTCTACTGGACCACCGGGGCTTTTATGATTAGGATGTGGGGGTGGGGCTTGGAGGGGGTGCAGGGGTTGGATTGGAGGGGTGGTTGGGTCTGGTTATGTTAGGTCAGTAGGGGGGGGTTGGGTCAGGGGATCTAACATGAGCCTACCATATTGTGCATTCTGCTTGCACAGTACAAGCAGGCTGCTCCCAATGACAACAGGTCCAGCCCTGTTGTAAATCTTTTCACACTAAAAATAGGTGTTCATGGTCTGTGCATTGCTCGGGATGCTCATTTTAATACTAATTAGCTCCTTCCAATGCATTTGCATAGGATTTTTGGTATCTACTAATGACACATGTTACAGCCATGGAAAACCCCTTTGTACATTACTTGATAAATAATGCTTGCTTTAGACTGGCTACAATCAGTTTAAAGCAAATGTTGCCAGCACAGTAAACTTTGTGCATTGGGCCCTGAGGGTTAAATGGAACAAGCAAGGATCATCACAGAGGTAGAGCAAAAGATTATACTGGTATCCATCCACCCATATAAGTGGACCACATAAATTTTAGTCCACTTGAAACAGATATCTTACCCATTTAAGTTTAGGATAACATATCAGATCAATGCCCATCATTTTTGTTAAATAACATCCCTAAGGAAATAGTACAATGAATGACCAATTTTGTGTATATACTAATTAAAGAGGGAAAGGGGCATAATCGAACGGGGCGCCCAAGTTTTCCTGGGGCCGTCCTCACAGGACGGCCCCGTGAAGGGGTTTTGAAACCCGTATTATCGAAACAAGATGGGCGTCCATCTTTCGTTTTGATAATACAGTCGGGGACATCCAAATCTCAACATTTAGGTCGACCTTAGAGATGGTAGTCCTTAGGTCATCATAGAGATGTTCGTCCATGGTTTTCGGTGATAATGGAAACCGAGGACGCCCATTTCAGAAACGACCAAATGCAAGCCCTTTGGTCGTGGGAGAAGCCAGCATTCATAGTGTACTGGTCCCCCTGAACACCAACCGGGCACCCTAGGGGGCACTGTAGTGGAGTTCAGAAATTGCTCCCAGGTGCATAGCTCCCTTACCTTGGGTGCTGAGCCCCCCAACCTCCCCAAAAACCCACTCCCCACAACTGTACACCACTACCATAGTCCTAAGGGGTAAAGGGGGCAACTACATGTGGGTACAGTGGGTTTCTGGTGGGTTTTGAAGGGCTCACATTTACCACCACAAGTGTAACAGGTCGGGGGGGGGGGGGATAGGCTTGGGTCTGCCTGCCTGAAGTGCACTGCACCTACTAAACTGCTCCAGGGACCTGCATACTGTTGTGATGAAGCTGGGTATGACATTTGAGGCTAGCATAGAGGCTGGCAAAAAAAAAATTGTAAGTTTTTTTTTTTAGGGTGGGAGGGGGTTGGTGACCACTGAGGGAGTCCGGGGAGGTCATTCCCAATTCCCTCTGGTGGTCATTTGGTCAGTTCGGGCACCTTTTGAGGCTTGGTTGCAAGAAAAAATGGACCAAGTAAAGTTGCCCAAGTGCTCGTCAGGGACGCCCTTCTTTTTTCCATTATTGGCCAAGGATGCCCATCTCTTAAGCATACCCCAGTACCGCCTTCGCTACGCTGCCAACACGCCCCCGTGAACTTTGGTCATCCCCCCGATGGAAAGCAGTTGAGGGCGCCAAAAATCGGCTTTCGATTATGCCAATTTGGGCGACTCTGTGAGAAGGACGCCCATCTCCCGATTTGTGTCAGAAGATGGGCGCCCTTCTCTTTTGAAAATAAGCCTGATAATTTTAACACCTATCCCCAAATCTGAAGGAGCTGATTTGTTAGTAGTTTCACATTTTCATCCTGTAGGCAGAATACCATGGATGACTTAACTTATTGAATCTTTGGTTGCTTCTCAAATTATGAATGTTTTAGATACTTTTCAAGGCCTGCATAGCACACAATACAGATACAGGCTTATGCATAGTACAGAATCTTTACTCTTAACTTTGGTTTTCACAATAAAATTGCTTTTGGGTCTTAAATTACCATCTGTTCTTTTACAATTTGATATATCAGGTGCCTTTGAAAGAGTAGACCATCCTTTATTGCTAGAAATTAAGTGATATTGGATTTACTGGAGCTGTTCTGAAATGGTTTAAATGATTTTTGCTAAATAGATGTGGAGGGGAATTTTCAATATTCAAAGTCTAAGTCAAACTTTGGACATTTTGCGCTAAACATCCCAAAACCGAATAGAAAACATGACCATTTTCAAAACTGCAAAAGTCAATCTTATTTTTTTTTTCAAAACATACTGTTTGTAACAAGGTTTTGTGTTCTATGCATTTATTTTTTTCAGGCCATTTTTGAGAAAAAAAACGTACAAGTAAAAAATCGTAGAAAATCAAGCCACTGAAATATAGGATGGGCTAACATTTTTAGCACATTGGTCCCCCAGACATCCCAGGAGAGCAATGGGGCACCCTAGGGGGCATTGTTGTGGACTTCATATAAATACTCCCAGGCACACATCTCAATGTTACTCCCTTGTCTTGTCTGCTGAGCCCTCCAAAACCCACCCAACCCCACTACCCCCAACTGTACACATCTACCATAGCCCTTATGGATGAAGGGGGCACCTATATGTGGGTACAGTGGGGTTTTTTTTGGGGGGGGGGGGGTTGGAGGGCTCAACACTTAGCACCACAAGTGTAACAGGTAGGGGGGGATGGACCTGGGTCTGCCTGCCTGAAGTGCACTGCACCCATTAAAAACTGCTCCAGGGACATGCATACTGCTATCAGGGAGCTGGGTATGACATTTGAGGCTGGCATAGAGGCTGACAAAAAATGTTTTTATTTTTACTTTTTTTAGTGTGGGAGGGGGTTGGTGACCACTGGGGGAGTATGGGGAGGTCATCCCCCATTCTCTCCGGTGGTCATCTGGTCAATTGGGGCACCTTTTTGAGGCTTAGTCGTGAAAATTAAAGGACCAAGTAAACCTGGTGAAATACTGATTAACGCCGCTTTTTTTTCCCCATTATCCGCAAAAGCCGGCCATCTGGTAGCCACGCCCAAGCCTGCCCATGTCCCGCCTGCGCTTCACTGCCGAAACGCCCCCTTGAACTTTCACCGGCGCGGCGACGGGAAAGCGGCGATGGTGTCAAAAAAAGCAGCTTTCGATTATACCGATTTTGCCGCTTTTGCAAGATTGCCGGCCATCTCCTGATTTATGTCGGAAGATCACCGGTGATCACTTTCGAAAATAAGCCTGCTGGTCATTTAGGACACCATTTTGTGCCTTATTCATTATAAACATTAATTGTAGTTAATCCCAAAATGTAAAGTTATATCAGATACCTAGTGAATTACACAACCCTGTATAACTTTATTTAAAAAGGGAACCATGGAGAGTTCAGTACAGGCTGTAACCACAGCCGAGCCCGATTTCAGTGAGTTTAGCCAAAATCGGCTCAACTGAAAGCTCTATACATCATTAGTACTCCCAATATTTTGTATCCCTTAATTTATTGCTTTTTTTATATCAAATGTTTATTTTATATTTTATTATATTAAACCAAGATTGTGAAAACTTAATAGGAATCCATACAAACAAAAATTCCCCATCCGTTGACTGAAAAACAAAATCAAAAATATATATAAATTGTCCTTACACTAAACAACAAAGCAGCAGAATATTCAAGAACAGAAAGGAGCGAACTTATCTTGGCTCATACTCTGTCGCTATTTCTCTAGCTGTTCCAAACGTCCCCAAATTCCTCATCAGGGATGCTAGTGTTAAAATTTCCTTATAAAAGTGTTATAAAGTATCAAAAGCACACATTTGTATTTTTGAACCATCACAGTTGGTACTGTTTCTGAGTAATACAGTTATAGCGGAGGGTAGAGCAGACTAATCTCTGGGTGGTGAGGGTTTAGCTGTCTAGTCCGTATTAGGGTTGTTTTTAACCTGAAGTATTATTAATTGTACATCATCCTTTTGGGAAATGTCTTCTATTTTCTGAAGATTTTGTTTGTCCTCTTTCTACATTGTTTGATCTCTTCGGTTCTCCTATTATTGAGGACTTGAATTAGTTGTTCAGAAGTGTTTTTTCTTGTTTTATTTTTTATGATGATATGCAATTTAATTTCTGGTTGAGAACGTAATCTTTTTTCAGGATATTCTTGATGCTTGTGTTAAAATGAAATAAAAAAAAAACTCTAAATATCTACGTATATCTATTGTGAGAAAAATGCAGGGGATTGCCTAAGAAATAGCAGAAATCTCCTGAGAGAGTAGAATTCCTCCTTTTCCAACCCTGCACTAAGAAACTCTATCATCTCAGGACCAGTTAGAGAACAGAGGCAGGGGCAGACAAAAGATCACTCAGATATTACATTCTGTAGGCAGAGGGCTACTTCCAATGACAAGGGGAAGAGGGTTGCCTAGTAACCAAGAGAGGTCCCCCCACCTCTGATAAGGATCCAAGGAATCCTTGGCTCACATGTCAGTATTTGATGGACCCTCCCTGGAAGGGGAGCCAGAAACTGAGGTGTCAGCTGAGGCAGTGCTTCATTCCTTCTTCCAATGACACAGAGGCCCTGATGCTCAAAGGCCAGAAAGCAACAAGACAGTGGGTCCACCAAATCCAATGCAGACAATAAAACAAAGAGGCAGACCTTGTAAAAAAACAATGTCTTTATCTGTAGATTAAAAGCTCCCAGGTATTCAACATAAGATGCCCGACATGGCCATGTTTCAGCAATAGAAAAATGGCTGCTTCAGGGGCAATAGGTCACCAGCTGATATCAAACTTCAAAATAAAACAGGCTGGTGTGGTTGTAAAAACATAGAAATCTAGATTCTGGGAACAGTCTCTCAAAAAAAACCGCTGTGGTTGCAGTGAAAGCTTGGTGGCAAATGCAGCTGTTGTGTGTATGCCCAGGCAAGACCAGAAGTGCAAGTACACATTGGTGCCATTCTGCATCTGTAAATATAAGCTTTTCAAAAAATTGTTTTCACTTGAAAAGCTCATTTAAGCCCAGAAAAACAGGTGCCAATGTGTGCTTGCTCCTTCTTGCTTGGACCCATACATATTTCTCACTATCAGCATATATAGGCTGCATGGGCTTCCTTATGCTTCTAAAAGAAGACAAAACCAGCAGTTTAAAGTGAGAAATTGTGAAGAAATCTTCCTTTCAAAACCTTCAATGCCATACCCCAAGCTGGTGGTAAGTTTTCAGAATTAAGGGTAGCGTTTGTTTCTGGGCATTTGGAGGTCATTAACATCTGTTTAAGTACATTTAAATACAATTTGCAGCCATATTTAGCACGCACATTGTTTCCCATTCTAGAACCCGCTGAACATTCTATGCATATTAACATACGCACTAGTCTGACACTAATTGCATCTAATGCCGGCATTAGGTTTTGAACATCAGTCCCATGGAATGGGAGGAATAGAAAGGTTGTTGGAACAGCATTTAAAGACCTGCAGGTTAGCTTATGTGATATACTTTTGAACTATTTGGAGTTTTTGAGGAACTGAACTAAAACAGCCTCTGAAAGCAGAAAGTAACTCAGGTGCTCGTAGCAGGAGGGAGGGCATGATGAAGGTGAAGTCCTGTCATGAGCAGATTGTGTGTAGGTCTGTAATCTCTCTGCTCTAATTTCCCCCTACACTCCCTCTAGGATTCTATGTTCTGCCTTAACCATTTGACTGACTGATAACCTCCTCCCCCCCCCCCCCCCCCCCCGCCATTGTTCTCGCCTTCAATCTACCTGTCATTCAGCCTTCTTTTCTGCAGCTCCTTCTCTCTGGAACACCCTCCCTGTGGAGCATCACTGCAAACAATTTTACTCACAATTCCAAGTTCTCATTAATTCCCAGGTGATTTCATTCTGTGCTATACCTGTTCTTAAAATTTTTTACAGTCCCTTTCCATTGTTATATTTTGTGGAACACCACTTTGATTTTCACTGAAGGGCCGTACATAAAGTCTCTAAAAAAAGCAATTTGAACTGACTGAATTTATTATGAGAAGGATTTTTATTTCCTTATTGTTCTAAAGAATTGACAAACTATTATACTGCATCCAAGGTTGGGGAACTCAGAACTGAACTAGGCACAAAGACATTTTTCTTTTGAAGGTGCAGAGATCTAAACCATGCAGTAAATACACTCACTATTGAGGTTTTTTTTTTTTTCTTCTATTGAGCTGAAGCTTTTCCCCAGCTGGATGACAAAGCCTTGTTTGAAGTAAGAGAGGGAGGGAGGGGGAGAGGCTCTCTCCTTCTTACCTTTTCTTAATAGCCGAGAGGAAAAGAAAATCACAGCCATAACATAAGGCTTTCAAAAGCAAGAAGTGGCACTACTAGAGCCAGCTGGAGGGATAAGAACATAATAAGAACATAAGGATTGCCATACTGGGAAAAACCAAAGGTCCATCAAACCCGGTATACTGTTTCCAACAGTGGCCAATACAGGTCACAAGTACCTAGCAAGATCCCAGAACAGTAAAACAGATTTTATGCTGCTTATCCTAGAATATACAGTGGGTTTTCCCAAGTCAATCCTAATAATGGCTTATGAACTTTTAGGAAATTATCAAAACCTTTTTTTAAACCATGCTAAGCTAACTTTTTAACACATTCTCTGGCAACGAAATCCAGAGTTTAATTACACATTGAGTGAAGAAACATTCTCTCTAATTCATTTTTTATTTACTACTTTGTAGCTTCTTTGCATGCCCCCTAGTCCTAGTATTTTTTTTTTTTTTTTTGGAAAGAGTAAACAAGTGATCCACTCCACTCAGCATTTTACATACCTCTATCATATCACCCCCCAACCCCTTCTTCTCCAAGCTGAAGAGCCCTAACTGCTTAAGCCTTTGTACTACTAATTATCATTTTTATAGTGCTACTAGTTATACACAGCGCTGTACACTGGACATGAACAGTCCTGCTTGGCAGAGCTTACAATCTAAGTAGGACAGACAAACAGGACAAATAAGGGATAAGGGAATTACTAAGGTGGTAATGATAAAACATATGGGTACTGAACAAGTAACTAAGGGTTAGGAGTTAAAAGCAGCATCAAAAAGATGGATTTTTAGCCTAGATTTTGAAGACGGCCAGAGATGGAGCTTGATGTACCGGCTCAGGAAGTCTATTCCAGCCATATGGTGCAGCAAGATAAAAGGAACAGAGTCTGGAGTTAGCAATGGAGATGAACATAGGCGGTCGGTGGCCCAACTGTTTGGGGAGGCTAAAGGGGGCGGGGTTATGGGTGGTACCAGGGGGCGGGGCTTACATCCATAATTGTCCGACAACACACAGGAAAAATAAATAAAAGTAAAATAGTCACAATTAATACCTTTAACAATTCAACATCAGATCCTCCAAAATATTATAAAACTGTCTGATGTTATGACAAACTAAAATGAATTTAAAGTGTTGATGTCACCTTAGTACGGCCAACACAATCTTTCCACTGCAAAACACTATACACAAACTTGTGCAAAAACACACTCAGAAACTTACCAAATCATAACAGCACTAATTCCAAGGACAGAACGAGCTACAATCTTATGCGTGGAAAAGCAGCACTGTAATTACACCAGGCTCTAAAACACCAATACACTACCTAGTGAAAAAACCAAAACCAAAAGGGCTGCAAATAGTACACGCTAGCAGAATACTGCACCTTGATCACACATGAAAAACACATGACAACAGATATGACAAAAGGAACTAGAAATCAAAAGATATGAAGGCAAAATTATGAATTGGAAAATTACCTCAAGAAGTCAGACTTGGCATGCAGCAATACTAGAGAAATTGAAACTTACGTGCAAAATATCACAGATGCACATTTCCAAAAGCTGACATATTCCAATTAATACATTCTGAATGAAATACTTTTTTCTACCTTTGTTTTCTGAGCATTTAGTTTTTCTATTCGCTTTGGTCCCAGTGTCGTCTGTTTTATGGTGTCTTCTTTCCATTTGATATTCTTTCACTCACCATGTCCACCATCCTCCTGTGTCCTTATGCGTTCTGTCTACCATCTGTGGCACCCTGTCCCTATCCTTCCTCCAGTTGCAGCATCTGCCCTCAAAGCATTTCAATCCAGTCCTTAAATTCAGCAGTTTCCCATCCATCCATATTCAGCATTTCTCCTCACTCCCCTCCCCTCCATTCATCCATCCATCTGTGTCCAGCAACTCTCCTCCCTCCCCTGTCCTCCATCCATATCTAGCAAATCTCCTTTCTCCCCGGTTCTTCCATCCATCCATCTAGCAAATCTCCTCTCTCCCCTGACCCCTCCATCCTTCCATATCTAGCAATTCTCCTCTCTCCCCTGCCCTCCCCTACATGTCCAGTCCAGTGATTTCTCTTCTCTCCCGTCCCGTCTATCCCCCCTCTCCTCATCCTTCCATCCGTTTTCCCTCTTTATCTCCCCATCCTTCTGTCTTCCTCTTCCCTCTTTCTCTCCTTGTCCTTCCATTCGTCTACCCCCTCTCCCGATCCTGCCATCCAACATCTACCCCCCTCTCTCCCAATCCTTCTATCCAGTGTCTCTCTCTCTATCCCCTTTTCCATCCAGTGTCTCTCTCTCTACCCTTTTCCATTCATCATGCCCCCCTCTCTCTCCCCATCCTTCAATGTTTCTCCTCCTGTTAGTTTCTCTCTCCCTTCCAGTGTCTTCCCTCTTTCACCCCCCCCCTCCCATTTTCTCCTCATTTAAAGCAGCTTCTCCCTTTCTCCAGGACTCCAGCCCTTCTCCATGTCCCCTCCTTCTCTCCCCATCTTCCCACTCTCTCCATTATACCTGCCTAGTGCCTCTCGCTCCCCCTTCCACCCGGTATTAATTTGTTGGCCACTGCTGCTGCTTCTCCTCTTCAGCAGCAGCAGCGCCCCGAGTCCAGACAAAAAAAAAAAAAAGGTAGCACGCGTTACACGAATCAGCTGGAAGGACCGACACCACACGCAGCTTCAACCGCTTTGGAGCCCCCAGGAGCAACAGTTGGCTGCTGGAACAAGCGCGGGGCTGTACCGTAGCAGCTTTCAGCATGGGCTATCGGCACTGCAGCCGCTCCTCTCTGTCCCCGGAGCAGAGCAGGAAGTCGATGTCAACTTCCTTCCTGCTCCTCCAGGGGCAGAGAGAGGAGCGGCTGCAGCGCAGACAGCCCATGCTTGAAGGCTGCCACGGCCCCGCTCTTGCTTCTTTTTTTTATTTTATCGCGCGACTCGCGCTGAAGAGGAGACTTTCTTCCACTTTGCCGGCCCAGACTCGGGAGTGCGGGAGACTCCGGACTTGGCAGGTCTGGATGAGCGGGCCTCGGGCCTGGAGGGAAAGTGGCTACGTTTGGGGGGGGAGGCAATGCAGCATGGGCGGGAAAGGTCACAGCTGGGCTGGGGAGGCTTAGCCTCCCCAAGCCTCTTATACGGGGTGCCTATGGAGATGAAGTGTGCATATAAGAGATATTTACCCAGTGAATGGAGTTCCTGGGGAGGACTGTAGGGAAAGATAAGAATGGAGAGGTACAGAGGAGCTGCAGAGTGTATACACATGTAAGTCAATAAGAGGAAATTGAACTGTATGCGGAAACAGATAGGGAGCCAATGAAGTGACTTGAGGAGAGGGCTAATATGAGCATAGTGACACTGGTGGAATTTAAGTCGTGCAGCAGAATTTTGAACAGATTGAAGGGGAAAGAGATGTCTTTGTGGGAGATCTGTGAGAAGTAAGTTGCAAAAGTCTAAGTGAGAGGTGATAAGGGTTCTGGTAGTGTGCTCAGAAAGGAAAGGACAAATTTTGGTGATAATATAGAGAAAGAAATGACAGGTTTTAGCAGTCTGTTGAATATGTGCAGAGAAGAAGAGAGAGGAGTCAAAGATGAACCCAAGGTTATGAGCTGATGAGAAAGGAGGATGAGAGTGTTATCCACAGAAATAGAGAATGGGGGAAGAGGAGAGGCTGGTTTAAGGGGAAATATAAGAAGCTCAGTCTTGATCATGTTTAGTTTCAGATGGCAGTCAGACATCCAGGCAGCGATGTCAGACAGGCAGGCTGATACTTTAGGCTGGACTCCTGCTTAAAGTTCTGGTGTGGAGAGGTAGATCTGGGAGTCATCAGCATAAAGGTGATATTAAAAATCATGGAAGGAGATCAGAGTACCAAGGGAAGAAGTATAGATGGAGAAAAGAACCAGTCCCAGGACAGATCCCTGAGGTACACCAACTGATAGTGATATAGAAGTGGAGGGGGATCCACTAGAGTATACACTAAAAGTATGATGGGAGAGATAAGAAGAAAACCAGGAAATAACAGAGCCCTGAAATCCAAGTGAGGACAGAGTATCAAGGAGTAGACTGTGATCAACAGTTTCAAAAGCAGTAGGTAGATCTAGAAGGATGAGGATAGAATAGAGACATTTGGTTATGGCCAGAAACAGGTCATTGGAGACTTTAGCAAGCGCTGTTTCAGTTGAGTGAAGAGGGTGAAAGCCAGATTGAAGTGGATCAAGAATAGCTTGAGATGAAAGAAAGTCAAAACAACGGCGGTGAAAAGCACGTACAAGTGTCTTGGATAGGAAAGAGAGGAGTATAGGGCAATAGTTGGAAGGACAGATAGGGTCCAATGAATGTTTTTTGAGGAGTGGTGTGACTACGGCATGTTTGATGGCATCAGGAACAGATGCAGTGGAAAGTGAAAGATTGAGGATATGACAGATAAAATGGGTGACTATAGGATGGGTAGGAATAAGATCAGAGGAACAGGTGGTTAGTTTTGAGGTGGAAAGTAAGTGTGCAGTATCCTCTTCAGTGATTTCAGAAAAGGAAGAAAAGGAGGCAGGAGTTGAAGGAGGGTTGAGAGAATGGACTAAGGGAAGGAGAGGTGGAGGTGACTTGGTTGAGAATTCAAGTTTAATCTTGTGAACCTTATCATGAAAGTAGTCAGCCATAGTCTGGGGAGAAAGTGAAGGGGAGTTGGAGGTGAAGGCACTTTGAGGAGAGAGTTCAGTGTGGCAAAGAGACGTTGAGAGTTTGAGTCAAGAGAATTTGTCAACTGGATATGGTTGGCAAGTGAGATTGGGAGGAGGTCAGCAAGAATTTGAAATGTATGAAATCAGCATGGGCATGGGATTTCAGCCAAAGGTGTTCGGTAGAGCGGGTACAGGAACATAGCGGATTCTAGAGGTCAGCCAAGGTTGGGGTTTGGTATGCCTTACAGAACGGGGAATGAGAGGAGCAAGAGTATCAAGAGCATAGGGGAGAGTAGTATTATAGGAAGAGATATCCTCATTGACAGACTTGTATAACATAGTGGTTGAGAAGATAGTTGAAAGTGGAGGACAGAGTAGAAGGTCAATACCCTGAAGATTCTTAAATGTATTGGTTGAAATTTGATGGGACTTGGGGGAAGGGTGTTTAAGTGTGAAGTTATCAGATGATGGTCAGAGAGGGGAAGAGCTGAGACACAGAAACTGGAGAGTGAGCAGTTGGAGAAGAAGGTAAGATCAAGACAGTGGCCATTCTGGTGAGTGGAGGTAGTGGAGCACAGTTGAAGATTGAAGCGAGAAACTGAGAAGTAAAAGAGTCCAGCGGGATCATTAGTATGAATGTTAAAATCCCCAAGAATGAGGGAAGGAGATGAAGGTTCAAGAAAGAAGGACAGCCAGGCATCAAAGTAAGTGAGAAAGGAAGAAAGGGACTTACCGGGGGGGGGGGGGGGGGGGGGGGGGGGGGTGTCGATAAATGACTGCTACTCAAAGAGGCATTGTAAAGAGTATATAGATGGAGTGGACTTTGAAGGAACAAAAGCAGTGAGACTGAGCTGGAAGAAGAGGTTAAAATCTACAGGAGGGTGAAAGTAGTAGTTTGACAACACCTCCGTGATCAACCATGCAAGGAGTATGGGAGAAAAGGTAACCTTCATGGCACAGGGCTGAGGTTCAGGCTGAGGCAGAGTCTTCAGGGCAAAGCCAAGTCTCAGTTAGGGCAAAAAGATGGAGAATACGAGAGATAAAGAGGTTGTGGTTGTAAGAAAGTTTGTTGCCGATAGAGTGACTATTACACAGAGCACATGAAAAGGCAGGGAAGAAGTGAGGAAGAGAGGAACAGAAATTAGATTGGAGACATCATGGTGTGACCTGCATGAATAGGATGAGAGCTGATGTGGAGAACCAGGACTGGGATTGATATCCCAAGTGGAAAGCAGGAGAAGGAGCAAGAGAGTATGGAGAACTTTAGAAGAGGTATGACAACAGCAACAAAGACAAGATGTACTCAGATAGAAAGGTTAGGGTTGAATGGAAGGAAGGAAATGATGAAGGTTGAGAGCTGAGAAGAAGGGAGAAGACAAAAGAGGTAGTGAGATGATGATGAAAGCAAAAGGTGGGCAATGTTTCCTGCAGTATACAGTGGTTTAAGATGGAGAATGAGATTGAGAAGGGACAGTACCAAGAAGAGAAAGTGTACAGGAGCCATAAGTAGTAACTGGGAGAAAATACAAAGTGCATATAGAAAATGCTTCGGTGCACGGCACCTGGAGTAAAGGCCCTGGGAGGACCGGGTTGGACCTGGGAGTTACCCCAGAGATGGCTCTGAGGATATACAGATGGACTGTAAGTCCTCCACAGTACCTGGAAGTCAGCTGGTGGGAGTGCTGGACACCTCCACCATGCACCTCCTAGCCAAGAAAAGGCTTACAATGGGTTAAGCCAAAGCCAGCATTCCTCCCCCTGAGTCTCACCTGATCTTAGCCAAAAGGCACCTGGAAGCCCTGGGCACCTGGAGCAAAGGCCTTGGAAGAATCAGGGTGGATCTGGGAGTCACCCTGGAGAAGGCTGTGAGAAGGCTTCCTCATAGGGAAGTCGTCCCATCTCCTTTATCATTTTCGTTGCCCTTCTCTGTACCTTTTCTAATTCCACTATATCTTTTTTTTGAGATGCAGTGACCAGAACTGCACGCAGTATTTGAAGTATGGTCGCACCATGGAGCAACACAAAGGTATTATAACATTCTCAGTTTTGTTTTCCTTTCCTTTCCTAATAATTCCTAACATACTATTTGCTTTGTTAGTTGCCATAGCACATTGACCAGAGGGTTTCAATGTATCATCAATGATGACACCTCGATCCCTTTCCTAGTCGACGACTCATAATATGGAACCTTGCATCACGTAACTATGGTTTGGGTTCCTCTTTTCCACGTGCATCATTTACAATATCAAGCGGCTCATCTTTATCCACATGCGTATTCATCTCTTCATAAGTACATGAGTACATAAGTATTGCCACACTGGGACAACCCAAAAGGTCCATCAAGACCAGCATCCTGTTTCCAACAGTGGCCAATCCAGGTCACAAATACCTGGGAAGACCCCCAAAAAAGCTCAATACATTTTATGCTGCTTATCCCAGAAATAAGCAATGGATTTTCCCCGTCAATTCAATAATAGTCTACGGACTTTTCCTTTAGGAAGCCATCCAGACCATTTACCACATTCTCTGGCAATGAATTCCAGAATTTAATTACATGTTGAGTGAAGAAATATTTCCTCCAATTCATATTAAATTTACTGCTTTGCAGCTTTATCGCATGCCCCTAGTCCTAGCATTTTTGGAAAGAGAAAGAAATGTAGTAGATTGGTGAGGCAAGATTTCCCTTGACTAAATTCATGTTGACTTTGTCTCAATAATCCATATTTATGTATATGCTAAGTAATTTTCTTCTTTTTAATAGCCTCTACCATTTTTCCCAGCACTGACGTCAGGCTCACTGGTCTATAATTTCCTGGATCTCATCTGGTACCTTTTTAAAAAATCGGTGTTACATTGGCCACCCTCCAATCTTCCAGTATCATACTTGATTTTAAAGATAAATTACATAATACTAATAATAGTTCTGCAAGTTCATTTTTCAATTCTATCAGTACTCTTGGATGAATACCATCCAGTCCAGGTGACTTGCTACTCTTCAATTTGTCAAATTACTCCATTATATCTTCCATGTTTACAGACATTTGTTTCAGTTTCTCTGACTCTTCAGTATTGAATACCATTTTTTGAACTGGTATCTCTCCCACATCTTCCTCAGTGAAGACCGAAGCAAAGAATTAATTTAATCTCTCTACTATGGCCTTGTCTTCCCTGATTGTCCCTTTTATCCCTTGGTCATCTAGTGGTCCAACTGATTCTTCTGCTAGTTTTCTTTCTTCTAATATACCTAAAAATGTTATTATTCTATGATTTTGCCTCCAACGCAATCTTCTTTTCAAAGTCTCTCTTTGCCTTCTTTATTAGCGCTTTGCATTTTACTTGCCAATCCTTATGTTGTTTCCTATTAATTTCAGTCAGATCCTTCTTCCATTTTCTGAAGGACTTTCTTTTAGCTCTAATAGCTTCCTTCACTTCACTTTTTAACCATGCCAGCTGTTGTTTGCCCTTCCTTCCTTCCTTCTTTTTTAATACATGGAATATGTCTGGCCTGGGCTTACAGGACAGTATTTTTGAACAGCATCCATGCCTGATGTAAATTTTTGACCTTTGCAGATGTTCCTCTAATTGTTTTTCTTTTTTTGACCATTCTTCTCATTTTATCATATCTTCCTTTTTGAAAGTTAAATGCTAACATATTGGATTTCCTATGTATACTTACTCCAGAGCTGATATCAAATCTGATCATATTATGTTCACTGTTATCAAGTGGCCCCAGCACCATTACCTCCTGCACCAGATCATGCGCTCCACTAAGGACTTTGTTTAGAATTCCCCCCCCCCCCTCTTGTTTGGTTCCTGAACCAGCTACTCCATAAAGCAGTCCTTGATTTCATCAAGGAATTTTACCTCCCTAGCATGCACTGATGTTATTTTTGCACAGTCAATATCAGAGTAATTGAAATCAACCATTATTATTGTGTTGCCCAGTTTATTAGCCTCCCTAATTTCTGATAACATTTCTACATCCATCTGTTCATCCTTGCCAGGTGGATGGTAGTACATACCTAGTACATACCTATCACTATCTTTTTCCTCTTTACACATGGAATTTCTATCCATAGGGATTCTAAGATGTGTTTTGTGCCCTTCAAATGTTTTAGTCCATTCGATTCAAGGCCCTCCTAAACATATAATGCTACCTCTCCATTAATTCGATCAGTCCTATCACTGTGATAGAATTTGTACCCTGATATGACATGTCTCAGAGACATAGGAGCCAACTTTTCATAATTATTGGGGGTACTAAGCCCAATGGAAATGACCCCTCCCTGGACACATACAAGGAATTTTCTCAATATTGGGGGTGCTCAAGCACCCACAGCACCCACAGAGTCAGCTCCAATGCTCAGAGATGCCTAGCATATCTATCTTTTCATTTAGTGCATATATTCTAACTCTTCCATCTTATTTCTTAGGCTTCTGGCATTTGCATATAAACATTTTGAACAATGTTTGTTGTAGCTATTCACAACTTGCTCAGAAGTTGACAGTGTCAATCTTGAAAATCTCTCTGCTCTTTATTTAATGACATCTGGTCTAATTTAATTTCAATTGCAACCTTGCTATCAGGATGCCCTACCTTTCCTGTTTTGGTTATATCTTTTAAAGATACCTTGTTCCAACCCATGCACTTTTGAGTGTCAGCCTTCCCCCAATTTCTAGTTTAAAAGATATTCAATCTCCTTTTTAATTGTTGATGCCAGCAGCCTGGTTCCATCCCGGTTAAAGTGGAGCCCATTCTTTAGGAACAGACTCCCCTACCCTAGATTGCTGCCAAGTTCCTAACACTACTCACTCTGTAGAATAATTTGCAGCAGAGGAGTAGCCTAATGGTGGAAACTAGAAAGCCTAGGTTCAGATCCCATGGCAGCTTCCTGTTATCTTGGGCAAGTCATTTTAACCTTCCAAGCCTCTGGAAAAGTCAATCGCATCCACAATGTTCAAAGCTAATGCAACACAATCAAATCAGAACATCAAAGTGAAGATACAATTAATTCCCAACATTTCATATCTCAACAATATCTCCAGACCTCAGTGGTAAATCTTTCACATAAGATGAACAAAAATTTAATAATAAAAGACCGATGACAATATTGGTAAGTCATAAGACTATGTTCTTATGTGAAAAGAGTTACCACTGAGATCTGGAGATATTGTTAAGATATGAAAATTTGGGAATTAATTGCTACCTTCACTTTGATGTTATGATTTGACTGTTGCATTAGCACTGAGCATTGTGGATGGTGAGTTTCTGAAGCTCCTGCTATTAAAGGTGTTGGAAACTTTAACGAGATTTCTGGAGAAGATACTGGCAAACCACTCCTGAATAATACTAAGAAAACCATGGGGGGAGGGGGTCCCTCATTGTTTGGTTGCCAGGAGTAAACCCTGACTCAAGGGCACATCCTGTGAGCCACTGAGTGAAAAGGTACTAAAAGTGGGGTTGGAAATAATAGAGATAAAATCTATAAACATTTAGAGGGGCAACTTTCATTTTTGAAAATTTTGTGTACTACAGGGTCAGTAGAATGGGACTATGCAATTTTTTTTTCACAGCATTGATGTTTTCCACGTTCTACAAAAAAAACAACAGATACCTAGAATGAGGATTTCTGTGGTTAATTACTTAATTGATAAAAATGTCTCATTTCTTAAAAAAGTAATTAGTCTATAACTGAGGCTGAAATTTTGCAGTAATATGTTGATCTCTCTCTCTCTCTCTCTCTCTCTCTCTCTCTCTCTCATATTTTATATATGCCACCTACTCCACTTTTAGTACCTTTTCATTCAGTGGGTCACATATATATCTGTTAAGGTCAGAGGGTATGCCTTTCCCTCTGACAGCCTGGAGCTGTTTTCTCCCAAGTCCTTATAATTACCTTCCAGCAACAGTCAACAGACAATCTAAGAGTTGTTTAGACTGAGTTCACTGAAGCAGTTTCTTTATCCAGTTAGCTGACTGTTATCTAGAGGTTTCCAAAATAAACGTCTGTTGAGGTAATCAATCTCTGTTTCTGTCTGTCTGTCTGTCTCTCAAAACAACAAAGAAAAAGAAAAAAATCCCCCCCCCCCCCCCCCCCTTGTCCCGTAGGAGTCTAGCTGTAGCCTGCAGCTCAATTGCTCCAAAGCAATGGTGGTGCATTCTGGCCAATCCCACCAGTCATATCCATATAACTTCTTTCTCTGAAGTTCCTCAGTCTTAGCTGTCTGGGGAAAAAATATTAACCTCCTGGGTCTTTCTCAAAAATAACCAAAACGAAACAAGATTCTGCATTAGGTTCTCCTTTATTAGAGTTCTTATATTGCCCATCACTAGCCTTTATCTCCTCAGGGTTAAAAAGAGGACAATAATAGCAATTTGGAATTAAAATATAAATCCAATCAAGTTCATATAAATATACCAAAAGTATGTCATAAACTTTCCAAAAACTATATAAAATAAACAGGCAATTAAAAACGCCCAAATTCTATATAAAATCACAAATTAAGGGGCCCTTCTACTAAAGCTTAGCATGTGCTAAATGCTAATAAGCCCATAGGTATAAAATTAGCTTCTTCTCACTTAGCTAATTCTGTCAGTGCACACTAAGCTTAAGCATATGGGCCCCTACTGGACATTAGTGCATGCTAAATGCTGTGCACCCTCTTTTATACCTATGGGCCATGTCACAGCATATGCTAATTTGCATTAGCATGTGCTAAGCTATAGTAAAAGAGCACCTAAATAATTTGATCGAAGATAGGCCTAAAAAAAAAAACAACGTTCCCAAAAGCAGACATAAAGCAAGCAGTTTTTTTTTTTTTTAAGGGGGGTAGCTCAAATCTCTCAAAATACTGATGCAGTGTTTCCAGTTTTTACAGAATATATGACATACTTGCATTTACTTCTTGATGGCCAAATTTAAGGGGTCATGCTACTTATATTTAGTTAACATTATTTTTTTTTTTTACTTTACACATTTTGATAAATTTGTTGTACCATACTCTGAGAAAATTGTATCAGTGTAATAGATTAATTGGTAATTAGCCTTGGGCATTTGTTTTAAGTGGTGGAATATTTAACAGCACTGCATTCAAAGGCTTCCCCTTTCATAGATTCAGCACTGACACAGTGCAGAATAAACAGAATGAAACAATGAACTGAAACTTTTCCCTTCATACTTCCAAAATCACACATTTACACATATCTCACACATACACATACAGATAAATACCTGGCAAGATCTCAAAACAGTACAATACATTTTATGCTGCTTATCCTGTACAGAAGCAGTACATTTTCCCAAGTGCATTTTAATAATGGCTTATGGACATTTCTTTTAGTAAGATATCCAAAACTTTTAAAAACCTTACTAAGCTAACTGCTTTTACTACATTCTCTGGCAAAGAATTCCTGAGTTTAATTACACATTGAGTGAAGAAATATTTTCTGCAATTTGTTTTAAATTTACTACTTTGTAGCTTCATCGTATTCCTCCCAGTCCTAGTATTTTTGGAAAGAGTAAACAAACGATTCATGTCTACCCATTCCACTCCACTCATTTTTTTATAGACCTCTATCATATCTCCCCTCAGCCATCTTTTCTCCAAGCTGAAGAGCCCTAGACACTTCAGACCTTGAAGTCGTCTCATCCCCTTTATCATTTTTGTCACCCTTCTCTGTACCTTTTCTAGTTCTACTATATCTTTTTTGAGATGTAGTGACCAGAATTGAAAACATCATGGACAGATACAAAGGCATTATAATGTCCTCATTTTTGTTTTCCATTCCTTTCCTAATAATACCTAACATTCTATTTGCTTTCTTAGCTGCCGCAGCACACTGAGCAAAGGGTTTCAACATGTCATCAACAACGACGCCGAGATCCCTTTCTTGGTCAGTGATGCCTAACGTGGAACCTTGTATTACGTAGCTATAGTTCGTAGCTATAGTTCGGGTTCCTCCTTCCCACATGCATCACTTTGCAATTGCTCACATTAAACATCATCTGCCATTTAGATGCCCAGTCTCCCAGTCTCGTACGGTCCTCTTGTAATTTTTGACAATCCTCTTCCGATTTAACAACTTTGAATAACTTTGTGTCGTCAACAAATGTAATTACCTCACTAGTTACTCCCATCTCTTTATCATTTATAAATATGTTAAGCAGTAGTCCAAGCACAGACCCCTGTGGAACCCCACTATCTACCCTTCTCCATTGAAAATACCTTTTTTTTTAAACCCCGCCAAATTAACTGCTTTTACCACATTTTCTGGTAACAAATTCCAAAATTTAAGTGAAGAAATATTTTTTCCAATTTGTTTTAAATTTACTATTTAGTAGCTTCTTTGTGTGCCTCCTAGTTCTAGTAGTTTTGGAAAAAGTAAACAATTGATTCACATCTACCTGTTCCACTCCACTTAGTATTTTATAAACCTCTATTATCTCTCCTCTCAGCTGTCTTTTCTCCAAGCTGAACAGCCGTAGCTGCTTTAGCCTTTCCTCATAGCGAAGTCATCCCATACCCTTTATCATTCTAATCACCCTTCTCAGTACCTTTTCTGATTCCAATATATCTTTTTTGAGATGTGGTGACCAGCATTGCATATAGTTTTGTGTTAACCGTAGCTTTTCAGGGTGTGCATTCCAGAGTGTGGGGGCTATTCTGGAGAAGGCTCGCTTGCGAGTATCACATTGTGTAATGTGTTTTGGAGAGGGCATGGCTAGGGAAACTCCTTTGGAGGACCTTAGTGTCCTTGAAGGTGTGTAGAGGGTGATCCTGTTCTTCAAGTACTTCTTTAAAGGCCTTCACTATCAGACATAGAGTTTTAAATTTAGCCCTGTATTGTAATGGTAGCCAGTGAAGTTTTTGCAAAAATGGTGTGATGGTGTAATGTGGTCACATCACTTGCAACCTTCTAAGAGTCTTGCTGCTGCATTCTGAATCAACTGGAACTGGTGTAGGCCCTTTGTAGTCAGACCATTGTATAGTGCATTGCAGTAATCCAGTCTTGATGTTATCATAGCATGCAAACTTGGGATATGATTTACCTTCTCAATGTAAGGAGAGAGGCTGCGTAGCTGTCGCAAATAGTAGAAGCAACTCTTGAAGGTTGCTTGATTTTGGGGAATTAGAGAAAGTGCTGAATCTAACTATATTCCAAGATTCCTGACTTGTGATTTCAGGGGGAGTTCGTACTTGTCAAAAGGGATTTTGATGTCAGGTATGTATCCACTTGTGTTAGGGACCCAGAAGAGCCCGGTTTTACTTGGGTTCAGGCAAAGTTTGTTGTCTTTAGCCCATTCTTGAATTGATGTTAGGTAATCAGTTTATTCAAGGCAGTGGGTAAGTCAGGTTCAATGGGTATGAGGTGCTGCACATCATCTGTATAGATGTAGAATTGAGTGTCCAAGTATCGATCTTATTGGTATCCCGCAGGTCAGTGTCCATGGTGGTGATGTGTTGCTGTCAAACATTTTGGATTATTGCCTGTCTGATAGGATCTGAACCAGGCAAGTTCCATCCCATTGATACCTGTTTCTGTCAGTCGTGAATTCCAGTGATGCACCTTGGCCACAAACTACTGTGGTTCAGAATAACAACATCTGTGTTCTCTGCAGGTTCTGAGATTGAATTGTGGTATAACAAAACAAAAAACAATAAATGATAAACAACAATTCCTTTTAGTTCTAACAGGATCCTAAGCAGTGGCTTAATTTCTGAGCTCAAACTCATGGGACTCATCATTGTCTACTGCCAAACTGTAAATCAATCTAATCAGAGAACTACCTGCCTGTCTGTTTTACAGCAGGGAAAAAGCAAAGGAGGACTTTCACTTTCAGTGGTAGAACTTTTAATATACAGAGAGTGACTTCTCTAGCCAACAGAAGTGAACTATTTGATAACTTTTGTACGAATATTGTTTCAAGTTACTGCTATCTTCCTCTGTCACATACATAAGTAATGCCACACTGGGAAAAGACCAATGGTCCATCAAGCCCAGCATCCTGTCCATGACAGCGGCCAATCCAGGCCAAGGGCACCTGGCGAGCTTCCCAAACATACAAACATTCTATACATGTTATTCCTGGAATTGTGGATTCCCAAGTCCATTTAGTAGTGGTTTATGGACTTGTCCTTTAAGAAACCATCTAACCCCTTTTTAAACTCTGCTAAGCTAACCGCCTTCACCACGTTCTCCGACAACGAATTCCAGAGTTTAATTACGTGTTGGGTGAAGAAAGGTTTTCTCCGATTTGTTTTAAATTTACTACACTGTAGTTTCATCGCATGCCCCCTAGTCCTAGTATTTTTGGAAAGCGTGGACAGACGCTTCACATCCACCTGTTCCACTCCACTCAATATTTTATATACCTCTATCATGTCTCCCCTCAGCTGTCTCTTCTCCAAGCTGAAAAGCCCTAGCCTCCTTAGTCTTTCTTCAAAGGGAAGTCGTCCCATCCCCGCTATCATTTTAGTCGCCCTTCGCTGCACCTTTTCCAATTCTACTATATCTTTCTTGAGATGCGGCAACCAGAATTGAACACAATACTCAAGGTGCGGTCGCACCATGGAGCGATACAACAGCATTATAACATCCTCACACCCGTTTTCCATACCTTTCCTAATAATACCCAACATTCTATTCGCTTTCCTAGCCGCAGCAGCACACTGAGCAGAAGGCTTCAGTGTATTATCAACGACACCCAGATCCCTTTCTTGGTCCGTAACTTATCTGTTTTTGATACTATTAACATGACTCCATAAGTAAAATCCATTGGTTTAATACAACACAATTGCTGTTGATGGAACTATTTGGTGGAGTTTATCAAAAGTCTGCCCTGCTTATTCAGCCTTCTGGAGTAATCAATTTCTGGCTTTGTTTCTTGTGCCTGCTTCAGAGGAAATGTACTAGGGGTGATTCAGTAAAAGGTACCCAAATTTATGTGCCAGGAAGATCAGTGCTAAGCCAGTATTCTGAAAAGGTGCTCTGTGCAGAGAACCCTTTGCAGAATACTAGCTTAGCATAGATCTCACATCGATCTTTAGATACAAGTACAGGGGTAAATGCCGGCACACAATAGTGGTTGGGCACATAAAGGGCACTATTATATACCATTTGTGCCCAAATTCTGGGAATGCCACTGACCCGTCCATGCCCCTCCCATGGCCACACACCTTTTTGAGTTGTGTGCCATAAAACGTAGGTGTGCATGTTATCAGATAGGGTGTGGGCAGCCCTGCATGAAAATCATAATGACTGCCAATTAGCACCAATTATTGATTAACAGCTCATTAACTAATTATTTTGCGCACAAATCCGGGATCCGCATACAAATTTGGGCAGCCCATGTAGAATCCAGGGATAGTTGACTACATAGAAGACTACTATAACTTGGGAGTGCCTCTCTTTTATTAATCAAATTACACTGGCTTCCCATCAAAGCGAGAATTACCTTCAAATTGTGTAGCTTTATCTTTCAAATACTAAATTGCACAGCTCCAGACTATATTGTACCATTAATAAACTTACCTCAAAGAAACACTGAATATGAGGCAAGAAATGATCTCAGACCACACCTCCCAAATTGCAAAAAAGTGATCTACAAAACTGTCCACTCTGCAGATTTCATTTACCTAGGAACCAAATGTTGGAACACCTTACCACCTAAAATAAGAAATATACAGGAATATACTAGATTCTGCAAAATCCTCAAATCATTCCTATTCAAACAAACCCTCGCAAAGAACAACCATATCTCAAACAATTAATTATTACCTGAATTGGTTATTACTCTATTTACCATTAACTTTTCTTTGCTTCATGTACAATTTCTTATTCATAATAGATGTTCTAAATGTTAAACATCCATAGCTATCCCAGTATGTTTAAAGTAGAATTGGATTCTTACAACAAATTACTTGCTTATGCATTATTCTTTGTTATGTGTCCTATACTGTTTATTGTAAACCACATTGAACTCAAACTTGTTTGGGATAATGTGAGATATAAATGTCACAAATAAATAAATAAATAAACTTTAAATGGCTAGTTAACTTAGGGCTTCTTTTACAAAGCCATGCTAGCCATTCAATTCCTATGGGCTTCCTCTCATTTGCCACACGGGACTCACTAGTGTGGCTTTGTGAAAGAAGTCCTTAGATACTTGTCATGCCACAGAGTATTAACCTCTTACCATTTCTGAACTGTTGTTTTTGTAAAATACCTTCAGTTTTAATGAGAAAAATGATTCATAAACAAAAATATAAATTAAAATAAAACATGAGAAAATCAACTAAAGTTAATTTCTTGTCAAAAAGATAAACAAAGCATCATAACTTCTGTCAGCAACTACTTTTCATACTTATGGCTTCTAGTGTTATCTTTCAGTTCAGAGACTCAAATAATCAAATTGACCTTAAAGTAAAATGACCTTTAGCTGAAAGGCACATAGAAAGAAATATATAACCTGCTATTGTTTCTTAACAAGCAATCCATCCATAAGCAGAATGGTGGTTTGTCTAAAAGTGCATCTGGAAAAATTCTGCCTTAAGTTAAGATCTTTAGATCTATCATGTTAACATGTGTCTATTTTATGTATTTGGTGAAAAAAAAATACAGGTATTTTTGTTCATTTTGACACTTTAGAATGTAATGTTGTTATAAAGCTTTCTCTCCTGGGCACACACTTATTGGTCAAATTGTTCTATTTCTATTTTTATTGCTTATTCTGCTCTGTCCTGTATAATTAACAAAACCTAGAAGAACAATTTTGGCATTTTCAATTTCTAGACTTGATTCACTTGGCTATTATTTTAATGTTCCACATGTTGATGAACAAAATGATTATACAGTATAATTTTGCTGTGAAATTGCCAGAGTCATCTAACATTCACAAGTCAGTAATTGGAGTCAGTTTCCTCTGCTGCTGTACTCTTTAAACGTATTTCTTCCTACCTCCTTCACATGGCAATAAATTTACTTGAAAATGTATTTATTAGGATTATTTATTTACCGCCTTTTTGAAGGAATTCACTCAAGGTGGTGTACAGTAAGAATACATCAAAAATGAGCAACAGACAATTACAGCAGATAAAAATATTCAAATAACAATAAAAGGTATGGCATATTAGAACATTTTAATTGACATTGAAGGGTAAAGCAAAGATGGAACATATAGATAGCTAAGAGAGTAAGAAAAGTTAGAAAGTAAGATGATTAATTTTTTTTTTTTTAATTTCTATTAGCATCAGCAACATTTCAACAAATACACACTCCAACATGAGTGAACATGAAGTTACGCATGAGGTCAGAGAGATGGTTTAATATTATCTCAAGTAGGGTAGGAGTTACTTCTTCCATTAAAGGCCTGGTTGAAACTGCTTCTTGAAGTAGAGAGAGAGTCTTGTGTTAAACGGATCCTTTCAGGCAGTGCATTCCAGAGTGTGGGGGCTACTCCGGAGAAGGCTCGCTTGAGGGTATCACATTGTGTAATGTCTTTTGGAGAGAGTATGGTTAGTGATAGTCCTTGAGAGGACCTTAGTGTCCTTGGTGGTATGTAGAGGATCATCCTATTCCTTGTCATCAAGCAGATGAATCCATTACGAATGGGTTGTGTCCATCAACCAGCAGGGGGAGATAGAGAGCACTGAAAAACCATAGTGCCTCATGGCCAGCTAGCTCCATCTGCCTCTTCAGTATTCTCTATCTCCCCAGCAGGGTGACGCAGCTTATTCAGCTCTTTCTTTTGCCTCTGGTACCAAATCTGTTGTCACAGGGACTGGTGACCATGGAGGACGCCTGCCGCTTTGGTCTTACGGCATGGCTATTGAGAGGGCGCAATTGAGAGACAAGGGTTATTCCAGTAAAGTCATTTCCACTCTCCTACAGGCCCGCAAGCATTCCACGTCCATGGCTTATGCCAGGTTTTGGCACCAATTTGAGGCTTGGTGTGCTGCTAAAGCGATTACACCTATGTGGGCTTCTGTCTCGCCGATACTTGACATTTTTGCAGGATGGTTTACAAAAAGGCCTTGCCTATAATTCCCTGCGTGTTCAAGTGGCAGCCTTAGCATGTTTTCAAAGGAAGGTTGCTGGCCTCTCCCTGGCTGCTTATCTAGATGTGGCATGGTTTCTTATAGGGGTGCTTCGGCTCCGTCCTCCCGTGCGGGCTCAATGTCCGGCCTGGAACCTGGGGTTAGTTTTAAAGGCCCTTCAGTGTTCGCCCTTCGAGCCGCTAAGGCGAGCTTCAGAGAAGGATGTGACCCTAAAGATGGTCTTTTTGGTGGCCATTACTTCGGCGAGACGGGTGTCTGAGCTCCAGGCACTGTCCTGTCGAGACCCTTTTCTGCAATTCTCAGAGTCCGGAGTTATGGTACGTACGGTGCCTTCCTTCCTGCCTAAGGTGGTTTCAGCGTTTCACCTAAACCAGTCTATTTTCCTGCCTTCCTTTTCCAGAGAGGAGTTTCCGGAAGCCTTTGGACAATTGCACCTTCTAGATGTGCGAAGGGCTCTGTTGCAGTATCTGCGCATGTCAAATGCTTTTAGGACCTCTGATCATCTTTTTGTCCTGTTCTCAGGTCCGCACAGAGGGTCTCCAGCGTCTAAAGCCACTATAGACCGTTGGCTCAAGGAAGCTATTTTTTCAGCCTATCTGCTGTCTGGCCGGCCTCCGCCTGAAGCCTTCAAGGCACATTCCACAAGAGCGATTTCCTCTTCTTGGGCTGAAACTGGAGCACTCTCTCTGCAAGAGATATGCAGTGCAGCGACATGGGCTTCTAAGCTCTCTTTTGCCCGACATTACAGGCTGGATGTGGCTGCCAGGAGAGATGCACATTTTGGAGCACAAGTGCTGGTGCGTGGTGTGGCTTGTTCCCACCCTATCTAGGGATTGCTTTGATACATCCCATTCATAATGGATTCATCTGCTTGATGACAAGGAAGGGAAAATTAGGTTCTTACCTTGGTAATTTTCTTTCCTTTAGTCATAGCAGATGAATCCATGAGCCCTCCCTCAGTGATTCATTGTGTGATTGATGCTGTTTTATGTTCATTTTTTCCTGTAGGTATGTTCCCTCATTGGGAGAAGTTGGAAAACAGTCTTCCGAATTTCTGTTCTGTTCTGTTACAGGAGGTTGAGTTCATCCCTCCTTTGTGTTATTGCTCCTGTTCTGGGGCGTTCATCCGCTGTGAGGAAAGTTCATGTTATGCTACTTTGCGGTGTAACACTGCTTTGGAAGCTTCAAATACTGAAGAGGCAGATGGAGCTAGCTGGCCATGAGGCACTATGGTTTTTCAGTGCTCTCTATCTCCCCCTGCTGGTTGATGGACACAACCCATTCATAATGGATTCATCTGCTATGACTAAAGGAAAGAAAATTACCAAGGTAAGAACCTAATTTTCCCTTCTTCAGATACTCAGGGCCATTTCTTTGAGGACCTTGAAGATCAGACATATAGTTTTAAATTTAGCCCTGTATTGTACTGGTAGCCAATGAAGATTTTGCAAAATTGCTGTGATGTGGTCACATTGCTTGCATTTCATGTGAGCAAATCCATTTCTTTCCTTGGATTTAATGGCAAAATTATGACCATGCCCCTATTGTACCCCAGGTGCTGAAGATGTTTAATCTTAACCACAAGCATGTAGATTTGGCAATGCAGAATTGTTTTTTATAGACCTTATAACTAATTGTTTAGATCTATTAGACATATTTTTGGCATTTTTTTCACTGTTGTCTATATTGGACAATAGATTGTGTGCTCATCTCATGAGGACCGTTTCATATTATATATAAAACGTTTCTCCTTCTTCTCCCATAGGAGTTGTATACTAACCTAGGAACTTGTTTTTAGCACACTCCCTACTTGTTTACTTTGATATTGAACTTGGGTTAGACAGGCTGTCTTTTTGGATTTATATTTTACTTCTCTCTTCTTTATCTAATGACATGCACTGCAGTGCTTTTCTTCATTTTTTCACAATCGTTTGGTGACTCTCATTTTATTAACATTCACATTCACAAAAGCTGTACTTTGTATCTTAACATCACTGGGACTTATGAAGCATACAGTGATAATGATGTTTTATATTTTATTATTATATTTATGTAGATGCTCATTATTTTATTATGTATGTGTTCTTCTATAAGTACATCTTATATTTCTGTACATATGCTTTTTACATTTTATGCTTGATTTTAATTTATATGTTTTATTAATAGACCCCTGAGGCAGGCGTTGCTTATGCCGAAACACGACCTTGTCAGGTCTGATCTAAATAAAGGACTCCTGTTGTCTCAGTCTTGAAGGCCCAGTTGTGCTTTCCTTTTTTGCTCAGTGATGTATGGCCATCTGTCCAGCCAGGGTACCCAGGCCTACATCTGCCAATTTGTCTCTTTTGTACTATAAGGTATTCCTCCATAGCACCCAGCCTCTATGGGTTCTTCCTGCATTTAATGTTTCACTCTTATCGCATTCCTGCCCTCACCTCTACCCTGTTCCCTCCCCCCCCCCCATTCTCTATTCATCTCCATTCCCTTCATATCCCTAACTTGTTCATCAACTCATGGGTGTCTAACACATACAGTAATTGAGGGCCCTCCAAGAACCCCACACCCCTTACTTGCTTACTCCACATGCACCCATCAATCAACTACATATGTCTTTCCTTTGGCTTTCAACATTCACACACAACTTGACAAATGTTCTATAAAAATAGCACAGAAGAAGGGCAGCATTGCACTCTTATATAACTGGAAAGTATTTTATGAGTTCCGTAAGCTGCTGCCACAGCACACGGTCTATCCTTACATTTTTCAAGCTGTCAATGCAAAAGTCACCTCACTCCAGACATAGATGATGCTTTTTTAATATTAATATATCTTTCCTGGGTATCAGCACAGATCTCCAGCCAAAACTAACAAACAAACTGCCAACTGAAACCAGCCTTGCAGCTCATTATCTACAAGGGTGCCAAATCATTCCAGAGATAAATCTGGGTGGATGTCTAGGGACTACTGTAAGAGGCTCTTGGGCCTTGAATTAATTTAATGTAGTTGTATTTTTCTGATTTTTGTAGTGTTATTTTTCAAGCCTTCCCTGAAGGTTTTAACATTTTTATTTTTATAGTCGGGTGGTCTGTAGGGTCCTTTACAATGAGCCGGGTCCTTGAAAAATTGTAATATTTATTTTTAATGGCTTTTATTGTTAATGCTGGTGCGGAGCACCTTACGTGGCTCAGATTGTGGATTTTTTAAATCTGTCAATGGCGTATGTTAGTGTATATTTTACTTAACTACCTGGAAAATTTGGTGGAGTTTCAGTGAATTTTACTGGTGATTTTAGGGCAATGTTTTGTAGAATGGCGACTGTAATCGGATTTTAAAATTTAAAACAAGGGCTGGATTCTATCTCAATACTGTGTAATTTAGACTGTATTTCATGCAAAAATCCATTTTTTCCCATTGAAACTAATGGGGAAAATGGATTTCAAAATGGAATCTGGCAGAAACTGCCAAGGGGTCTCAATTTTTGAGAGGGAGATTTTTAGTACACGCCCCTGTCCTGCCCATTCTTCCTTGGCTCTACCCACTATACCTCATGGCTCTGCCCCGGCACACCTTAGTGCCATGACCATTCCAAAAAATATTTTATTTACACTAGTGACAGCAGGGATGGGTAAGAGATAGAGTTTTAGTTCACTCTATTATACCCCCTATCCAGCATCTATTTCCCCCAGGGACATAACACGAGGGGACCTTGGCCCCCTCACTTTGAGCTTAAGCCCACTCCAAAATTGTGGCACTGGTTTATTAGCACAAGTGAACAATGGTACATACAGTATACTATAGAAGTGCAGTAACACAATAAAGTTCTTAGAATAGTCCTTCAAAAATAGAGAGGAAAAGACCTCATAATGACCTGAAGCCACAATTACTCTTGTTGCTTTGCAACCTTTTTAACATGTGGTCAGTCCATAAATAATCATAGCTCAGAAAAACCTCCCCAAATATGTCATTTAGTGGAAAAAAACTTAACAACTTTATTTTCTGAATTAACATCCACTAAACAGGCAAAAAGAGAGTACTTACTAAGCAGTGCACAGTTGCTTGACTCACCAGTTTGCTAAGTCATCTATTAGGCTGAGGTCCCAAACCACATGTTAAAATGGTTGCAACACAACAGGAGTGATTGTGGATTCAGGTCGTTATGAGGTCTTTTCCTCTCTATTTTTGAAGGACTATTCTAAGAACTTTATTGTGTTCCTGCACTTCTATAATATATTGTATATACCATTGCTCACTTGAGATAAGCTCTTTTTTATTGATGGTATATTGATCCTTGATAATTAGTTGTGAGGCTGGTTTATTATCAACTAGATACTATACAGATAAGAGTTTTCAGTTTTGGTACAGTATAAGTCATCAAAAGAGCAAACTATAAGAAAACCGATGGACTGCATTTGGGGCTTATAGCCCATTTAGTTATGTTTAACCTCTGCATGAAGCAAAATATTTATTTTTATTTGACTTATAAAACCACTTGTCCCTGAAACATGTGCAAAACGGAATAATCCATTTGTGAATCTAAAATGTAAATTTCTACAAAATAGATGCAGATATGTATCCATGTGCCCCAATAAAAGGAGAGTTTAATTTTACAACCATTTAATTTCAGTATATTCTATCTTTGTAACACCAGCCTGCTTATTTTTGAAAGAGAAAAACACCTATAGTGTGACCTAAATCGGGAGATAGACATTTATCTCGCAAAGGTGCCCAAATCGGTATAATCGAAAGCCGATTTTGGGCGTTTCCAACTGCACTCCGTCGCGGAAACGAATAAAGTTGACGGGGGCATATCGGAGGCGTGGTGGAGGCGGAACTGGGGTGTGGTTATCAGCCGAGGAGAGATGGGCGTCTTTAGCCTATAATCGAAAAAAAAGGCGTTTTACCGCGATTTTGGGTCACTTTTTTTGGACCCTTTTTTTTCACGAACAAGTCCCAAAAACGTGCCCCAACTGCCCAGATGACCACTGGAGGGAATCGGGGATGACCTCCCCGGACTCCTCCAGTGATCACTAACCCTCTCCCACCAAAAAAACCCCCACTTTAAAAACTTTTTCCCAGCCTGTATGCCAGCCTCAAATGCCGTACCCACCTCCATGACAGCAGAATGTGTTCTATCCTGTCACAGCCTTTCCCTGGGTCAGATGTGCCTCTCGGGTGCAGTACAGGGTCACATCAGCATTGCGTTGTGGTGGGTGTAGGGTATTGGGCTCCGTGATTTCATTAGCTTGTGTTACAGTCTCACGATGTTGGTAATTGGTAGGCTCTTCTCCCATGGTGCTTTTCCCCCTGCCTACTGGGTCAGAATGTGCCCTGTTGTGTTTCCTGTTGTAGTCCATGTGGTAGTGGCCATTTTTGTAAGACAGTTTTAGTTCCTTTTCCTGTGTTAGCCACGTTACAGAACTTAGTTCTTACCTTGAATGTGGCTGAAAGAGGGCATTGTACAGCATTCTGCCAGCTCTGACCTACTGCTCATTTCAGTACCAGGGAGACTCGTTGCCAGTGGGGCACAACCTCTGATCTGCAGTTAACTGTGAGTAAATGCGGTTATTCCAATAAAGGACGTTTTCGGAGAGATCAGTCTTCAGGTGTCAACTGGTGTGCCAATGTTATACAGCAGCAACAAGTCCTAGAGGCCTGCATTTATGCAGGTCCCTGGAGCACTTTTAGTGGGTACCGCAGTGCACTTTAGCCAGGTGGCCCCAGGCCCATCCAACCCCCCCCCCCCCACCTGTAACACTTGTGCTGGTAAATGGGAGGCCTCCAAAACCCATTGTACCCACATGTAGGTGCCCCCCTCACCCCTAAGAGCTATGGTAGTGTTGTACATTTGTGGGTAGTGGGTTTTGGGGGAGGGGGTTGGGAGCTCAGCACCCGTGATAAGGGAGCTATGCATGTGGGAGCTTTTTCTGAAGTCCACCGCACTGACCTAGGGTGTCCAGTTGGTGTCCTGGCATATCAGGGGGCCAGTGTACTACCAATTCTGGCCCCTCCCACGACCAAATGGCTCGGATTAGGACGTTTTTGAGCTGGGCGTTTTTAGTTTCCATTATCGCTAAAAAAAAATAAACGCCCAGCTGAAAAACGTCCATTTTTTTGAAAATAGGGTTCGCCCCACCCCTTCACGGACCCGTTCTCGGAGATAAACGCCCATGGAGATAGGCGTTTCCATTCGATTATGCCCCTCCAGGCTTCCCAAGGCAGATTACAACAACAGTTAAGATGAGCCCATCAAGAAACAGGATATCCTCACTGAAATTTGGCCATCTGTGTTGTATAGAACAGTGTAGAAAAATGAGCACAAAATATAGTTTATAACTGCTGTTTCTCTACCAGCTACAATAAATTTTTAAGCTGGTTTAGTGATATTCAATTGTTATTTCATGATATTTATATATGGAAAGCTTTCAAATAAATTAAAAAGATTAAAAAATAAGTTGTCCTCCATCTTTTAAGGCACTGCCTATCCAATTGAAACAGCTTTAGTATTTTTACAGTTGGACAATGAATAGGCAGTCCATTATTTCTAATAATCTTTTTACTATTGTCTTCAATAGTGTTTGTTATTTTTTTGTGTGAACCATTGTGGTGACAAACACTATTGAAAAACAATAGTAAAAATTATGGGCTAAATAGGCTCACCCCATCTCCTGTTTTATCTAGCCTCCTTGTCCCAAGCCCATGTTCTCTCACACTCTCTCCCCACACCCTCCCAGCAGGCCAGCATCTCTCCTCCCTCAACCCTCTTCACCCGAGCCTACCTTTAGATTTGCTTCAAAACTTGCCCGGCGGCAGAAGCAATTCATAGGCACTGACCTGCAGCCAACATAACATCTTCTCTCTGCTGCCACACAGCCCGCCCTAGCGGAAACAGGAAGTTATCTCAGAGAGGGCGGGCACTGCAGTAGAGAGAGAATGTTGGGTTGGTGGCAGGGCAGTGCCTGTGAATCGCTGACACCGCCCGGCAAGCTTTGAAACAAAGGTAGCACCCAGGGGAAGAGGGTTGATGGAGGGAAGAAGGAAAAGAGGAGATGCCGGTCCAGGATGGGGAGGGGGAGTGGTGGTGGCGGCAAAGAGAATGATGCCGGAAGAGTGCAGCAGACTCAGTTACAGTGTCTTATTCCAGGACTGCCCCTGTCAGCGGGAGACTTTCCCTCTTTGGCGGAAGATGACCTGCCAAAGCGGGAGTCTCCCGCTCATTGCAGGAGACTTGGCAGGTCTAGTCTCTTAACCTCTGGTACCACATTCCAAACTGTAAAAAGTTTTTAACATTCTGAGAAGATATGCCTGATTGGTGGTAGCAGGTCAAGTGACCAAGTCGAAGCTTCATTGCCATGGGTAACGAAGATTGTTACAGGTGGCAGAGGAGCCCTAGACAGCAGCATTGCTGGTTGTGTGCTGTGGTGTCAGAGAGGCATGAAAGGAAAAAGTGACAGATTTGTATTTTAAATCTGGAGACTACTACTACTACTACTACTATTTAGCATTTCTATAGCGCTACAAGGCGTACACAGCGCTGCACAAACATAGAAGAAAGACAGTCCCTGCTCAAAGAGCTTACAATCTAATAGACAAGAAATAAAGTAAGCAAATCAATTAATGTGTACAGGAAGGAGGAGAGGAGGGTAGGTGGAGGCGAGTGGTTACAAGTGGTTACGAGTCAAAAGCAATGTTAAAGCTAGTGCTTGAATGAAACCGAAGGTGAAAGGGAAGCAGTATTATTCATGAAAGAAAAGGTTTTGTGAGATTTTACATATTAGTGTCAGATATTTTCTGATTGGGCCCAGATGCCTATTAAAAATAGGTTGTCTAATTATTTATGGTGCCAGTTTTAAATGCCATAACATATATGGTAAAGTGTAATTTAATTCAGTTTAGAATTTATAGAGTTTGACTGGAATGAAAGCACCCTGAGAGGAAAATTGTGTGAGTCAGAGTGTAAGAAACTGTTGTAAGACAGTAAGTAAAATATTGTTCATTTACAGTAAACGTAAAGCTTGATCCCATAACTGGGATAATAATACAAGCTAGTGTTAGAACTGAGTGAGCATGAAGTGAGACTGGGCCGAGACATCATAGCAGAGCCTGGCTCCTTAAGTACAGGGCTATAGTAAAGAATAGGGAACTGCCAGAGGAATAAATAATTATTTTTTTATTTATTATTAGCTAATTGGCCACAGTAAATTCCTTGTCCCACATTAAAGAACAACTGGTGCAATAGTTGAGGAAGTTAGAGTATCTCTCCTCTTAAGTTATATTAAATACAGGTGCCAAGCGGCAAAATTGCACCCTGAAGACTCAGCCACGAGCCCCTCCGCAAACAAAGATCCTAGAGACAGCTGCAGATAAGTGAATTGCATCACCAACTGCACACTTAGGGAAAGTTGCACACCTCTAAGACTTTAATAATACTGAAAAGATTGTACACTTACCTGAAAGGGTTAAAAGTGGTCCTGGTGACAAATAACCTTGAAAAATATGTTAGACACAAAGGATCAATTCTTATGTAAAGGAAAGTGGGAAATAATTACAATTTGAAAAGTAAATTAAAGGGTTAAATATATAGACAAGTAAATTCCTATCTGACTGATTTCCTTGTTCTTGAACAAGTAGTGTTGAGAAGACAAATCCTGAGCAAAGAATTGTTTGGTTCTGTTACACGAAAAATTGTTGTGCTACTGAAAATTGAGTGAAAATTATGTTTTCTTTTAGGAAACAATACATTTTAGGTTTGTTGTGCGCTTTAACTACAGCACTTTAAACATGTTAATGTAGCTATGAGTTTTTAAATTAACATTTAAAAGTTTTTACCATATTTATATATTTTTAAATATATTTATTGAATTTACATGTCTAATAAAGTTTCTTTATTGAGACTTTGTGTACTGTATACTGATTGAAAGCTGTGAAAGGTCCAGGTAATTGTTCACCACATTAAACACTTTCTTTGTGTCACCCTTCGGTGGTTGTAGAAGGAGGAAACCAAACTGTGACTAGAAAATAATTTTAGTAGTAATTACATCCTGACACCACTGGGGGCGCTATAATAGGTACATGTTCCTATATAACAACTTCCAATATACCAACTCACAATGAAGCCAATTCATGGGAATAAGAGGACATTCATGGTGCATTTTTAATAACATCCTCCTTTTACATTTTACATGTCTGCAGCACCAATTAAAAAATTTTAAACACCCTAAAATATTTCTTCTTATGGGAATTGCTCTTTGTCAAAACTTGAATATCCTGAAATAGTGTATAATTGTATTAGTTAAGTTCTAGTTTGAATTGTTTAAAATGCGTAGGCAGATGAGTCTGATAGATGTGCTGCTCAACCGATTACTCAAGCAATTCTTTTTCCTAATTTTGAATCAGTCTTACTTACGGTTGAAATGTTTCATTTTGATTCTATTAAGTTATTGCTTATGTATTGCCTATTTTTTGCACAGCACTTTTGTTTCTTTAAATTCTGTGGTTAGTATAATATTTATTATTTGCTACGGTCTGTAATTTCTATTGCAGTATCAAATCCCAAAATATTCTATTTTAAAAATCTGAAGGCTTATATTAAACTGACAGAGTTCAACTTGATAAAACTTGACAGTCACTGACATTTCTTTGCTTTCATTGCTTTATCTCACTGAGCTACTGCCCATTGAAGCATAACTAATACTTACCAGGAAAAAATAATTAAGAGGAACTAATGTGTATTGACATATGCAATCAGCAGATTTCAAATGTCATAGCATAAAAGATGATGTGGCTGTTACTCACTGTGCAAAAATGTATTGGTTATTGTATTCTGTTGCAATAACAGAAGAAAATAAAACTAAAAATATAATTGAACACTCTTTGAAGGGTATTAGCGAAATGATTCCATTTTGTCACCTTTAACACTTTATTATTATATATGTAGCTCTAGTCACCCTTTTTTCTCTTGTGACAAATTATGCCTTGTAGGAGGTAGGTCCTAGTACACCTTCAAGTATAAGGAGTATCAAAGTATTGAAATAAGTTCTGGACCAGAATTAGTAGGGTTATAGATGGTCTTCCAACACAGGAAACAGATACAAGAAAGTTCATTGAAATGTTTATTGAAGTACCAGCTAAGACGAAAACAGCTAGGACCTGACACAAGACCATGTTTCGGCATGATCGCCTGCTTCAGGGGTCTAAAGGATAACATCATAAAATCCAAATGTTAATATTGATATAAATATAAAATTAAAAATAGATTTAAATTTAATAATAGTGAACTAAAAACATATGGATATGTATGCATTTATATACTGATAAATAATATATGAAAATAAACACAGGCATGCATGTGAAATCAGATGATAGAAACATGGAAACATGGTGGCAGATAAGGGTCAAATGGGCATTAGCACACAACAGACGCTAGCGTGGTTTAACAACAAGGGGGCATATGCTTTATCTTCCTTTTTGGTGTATATATGTACAGTGGGGGAAATAAGTATTTGATCCCTTGCTGATTTTGTAAGTTTGCCCACTGACAAAGACATGAGCAGCCCATAATTGAAGGGTAGGTTATTGGTAACAGTGAGAGATAGCACATCACAAATTAAATCCGGAAAATCACATTGTGGAAAGTATATGAATTTATTTGCATTCTGCAGAGGGAAATAAGTATTTGATCCCCCACCAACCAGTAAGAGATCTGGCCCCTACAGACCAGGTAGATGCTCCAAATCAACTCGTTACCTGCATGACAGACAGCTGTCGGCAATGGTCACCTGTATGAAAGACACCTGTCCACAGACTCAGTGAATCAGTCAGACTCTAACCTCTACAAAATGGCCAAGAGCAAGGAGCTGTCTAAGGATGTCAGGGACAAGATCATACACCTGCACAAGGCTGGAATGGGCTACAAAACCATCAGTAAGACGCTGGGCGAGAAGGAGACAACTGTTGGTGCCATAGTAAGAAAATGGAAGAAGTACAAAATGACTGTCAATCGACAAAGATCTGGGGCTCCACGCAAAATCTCACCTCGTGGGGTATCCTTGATCATGAGGAAGGTTAGAAATCAGCCTACAACTACAAGGGGGGAACTTGTCAATGATCTCAAGGCAGCTGGGACCACTGTCACCACGAAAACCATTGGTAACACATTACGACATAACGGATTGCAATCCTGCAGTGCCCGCAAGGTCCCCCTGCTCCGGAAGGCACATGTGACGGCCCGTCTGAAGTTTGCCAGTGAACACCTGGATGATGCCGAGAGTGATTGGGAGAAGGTGCTGTGGTCAGATGAGACAAAAATTGAGCTCTTTGGCATGAACTCAACTCGCCGTGTTTGGAGGAAGAGAAATGCTGCCTATGACCCAAAGAACACCGTCCCCACTGTCAAGCATGGAGGTGGAAATGTTATGTTTTGGGGGTGTTTCTCTGCTAAGGGCACAGGACTACTTCACCGCATCAATGGGAGAATGGATGGGGCCATGTACCGTACAATTCTGAGTGACAACCTCCTTCCCTCCGCCAGGGCCTTAAAAATGGGTCGTGGCTGGGTCTTCCAGCATGACAATGACCCAAAACATACAGCCAAGGCAACAAAGGAGTGGCTCAGGAAGAAGCACATTAGGGTCATGGAGTGGTCTAGCCAGTCACCAGACCTTAATCCCATTGAAAACTTATGGAGGGAGCTGAAGCTGCGAGTTGCCAAGCGACAGCCCAGAACTCTTAATGATTTAGAGATGATCTGCAAAGAGGAGTGGACCAAAATTCCTCCTGACATGTGTGCAAACCTCATCATCAACTACAGAAGACGTCTGACCGCTGTGCTTGCCAACAAGGGTTTTGCCACCAAGTATTAGGTCTTGTTTGCCAGAGGGATTAAATACTTATTTCCCTCTGCAGAATGCAAATAAATTCATATACTTTCCACAATGTGATTTTCCGGATTTAATTTGTGATGTGCTATCTCTCACTGTTACCAATAACCTACCCTTCAATTATGGGCTGCTCATGTCTTTGTCAGTGGGCAAACTTACAAAATCAGCAAGGGATCAAATACTTATTTCCCCCACTGTATATATTAACTTTTACACACACACACGTGTGTGTGTGTGTGTGTGTGTGTGTAAAAGTGACTATATACCAATATATACTAAAAAGGAAGATAAAACATATGCCCCCTTGTTTATTAAACAACGCTAGCGGCTGCCATGTGCTAATGCCAGCACAGCCCATATCATTTATAAAAGATGTACATATGTGTTGATTTCTACCAGAACATGCATGCACAAAGAGAAACCTACCTCAGAGCAAGTATAATTTTGGAAAGTTTTGGGTGGCCCTTTTATAAAGGTATATAGGCAAATATGTTATTTTTAAAAATATGTGCAACATAGGAGACTTTGATCCCTGTTTATTACTTCCTTCTATCATGAAGATCAACCAGATGATGAGGAAAATAATGTGAGGGAGAGCATGGGATCTTCATGAATAGAGAAATCTAAAGAGCTATTGATCACTTAGCTTAGCAGATAAAGATGATGAGATCAAGGATTTCAAAAAAAGAAAAGGCAATATAGAAGGGGTATTATATGTGATAAGGGAATGGTACAGTATAGGGGGTGAAGTGCTTCTGTGTATGGAAGAAGATTGTGTTTAAAGACCTTAAAGTGGCTAAACAGGTAGAAAAGGCGATGGTCAAAGCCAGAAGGATGCTTGGGTGCATAAGGAGAGGGTTGACCAGCAGGAAAAAGGAGGCGATAGTGCCCTTATATAAGTCTCTGGTGAGTCCCCAATTGGAGTACTGCGTTCAAAGGGTAGTGGACGTGTGGAATGGCCTCCCAGTGGAGGTCGTGGAGAAGAAGACTATGTCTGAATTAAAAAAAAATGTGGGACAGGCATATGGTAACCCTTAGAAAATAGGAGGATTTACTGGTTACTGAGGATGGGCAGACTTGAAGGGCCATTTGGCTCTTATCTGCCATCATGTTTCTATTATCTGATTTCACATGCATTTGGCCCATTAAAGATAGTTTCTGGCCCATGTAGATATGTATGACTGATCTAGAGAAGTGTTCCTTCTAGGATAATATGGACTTCATCTCGATTGCAATACCACATCTAAAAGAGCCCTTTATAAATAATGCATTTAAGTAGCTCCTACTGAAAGATAAACCTAAAAAAGGAAGCACACAATAACAATCAATAAATTACAAAGAAGGTAATTTTCAAGAGACTTTCTAGGAGTAAAAGACAATTCACTGTTGGTAAACCCATTTCAAAATTGGCTTCTGTCTCAGTGGGAAATGAATGCACATTGTTCACAGTATGCACAATCGTACCTGCTGGAATAAGAAATAGAGCTAGATCAGTAGAGCCAGTATAAGTTTTTCATTTTGAATGTCCTATGTGGATGCTCAACAGATACATTAGTGCCTGCATTAAAGCAGGTGAAAAATGTATATGCAGAAATATGAATCCTATTCCATGGTCAGCTGCATTTTCAAAGGGAAGCCTATATAAGGTTTGCTTTGCAAACTGGTCTGGCAAATCCTAAGAGACATTACCCCCATCAGCCTAAAGTCCTGAGTGCTATCTCAAAATTGTACCCTTAATAAGAAGAAAGCAGTTAATTAAATATTTTCTACCAATAGAGGGCTTTTACTACTACTACTATTTATCATTTCTATAGCGTACAAGGCATACTGCACCACAATTGATCACAAGAGTCACCAACCTGTGGTACCTCAGTACCAGAGGTTGCTGACTCTGAGATAAAGGACTACCACTGCTTGTAATCCACCTTGCAGCAGCATTAGTTCATTGGTCCAGGAACATCGGGCTGCCAAGGCATTTCCCAATGCTTTTGGGTCATCTCTTAAAAGGACCAGCTACATGAAAAATGGTAATGTCCCATACATGCCACTCATCCCCCCCCCCCACAAAAGTCCCTGTTTCATCCCCCTCCAATCAAGACCCTGTCCAATAATATACCTCAACCAGCCACCCCCACCCAAAGGGTCCCCCAGGTACAACCTTTCTACCCAGAATTCCTTCCCTCCAAGTCAATAATGGCCCTTCAAGGCACCCCACCCCAAAGGCTCCCTCTTCACTTATACCTTAAAATTCCCTGGTCTATTGGGTGGGCAGAAGTGATCCTCAGTTGTTCAAAATAAGTTAGAGAGAGAGAGAGAGAGAGAGAGAGAGAGAGTTGTATAAACATATCTATATCTAGATAGATAGATAGATAGATAGATAGATAGATAGATAGATAGATAGATAGATAGATAGATAGATTTCTGTCCTCTTTCTTTCTCTCTATAGCTTATCTTGAGCTTTTATTGTAAAGTGTCTTGTTGCCATTTTGGCAATTGGTGGTATATCAATTAAAGGAAATAAATAAATATGGCAACTGCTGTTACCACCTCCTGCCCTTGCCTGTTCTGAGATCCTAAATGCCACAGGTAACTCCTAGCAGTAGTCTCACATTACTACTGCTAGGGGTCATCTTTCCATGTAAAAAGGAGGTGGTTAGTGCATCTTCACTAATTGCACAAGTGACAGCACATGGATGACATGGAAGGTACTCTGCACTAACTGCAACGTGTAGTAGATGGACAATCCCTGCCCATAATCTGCCAAATTCTCATCCCCGATACAGCTTGCAGTTAATGTACAAATTAACAAGTCCCGCCATGCTACTGCAGAAACACTGTGCTTGTACAGCTCTTATCCAGCTATACTATGAGATCATGCAGCATTGGCACCAGGCACAGTTTTTCAAAGAATGTTTAGTTCCCTTTTTCAAGTAGTCTATAAACATATTTGTTACCAGCTGGTTGCTCATCTTTTTAAAATGTGCTACAGATGTCTGGTTTCCAGCATTTCATGCCCAGAATTTAGCATTTCTCTGGTTTCCTGAAAATTCAGTAGCAAAGATTTCTCTTCTCCTTTCTAAATACAGTTAGTTCTCTATTTGGCTATACCTAGATTTACTCTTTTAGACAGCTTACAGGTCATCTTTTAACACTAGAACTACCATTAATTTTACATGGAATTCTAACAATGATATCATAATCTACCTAGGGACAAAGGACCTGACCAACAGCAGCATACATGTAGCGCAGAAAGCGTTCCAGAAGTTATATAGTTTTTGGTATGGACTGCAGCATTTTCTGATGTAGTAACTTCCTACGGAACGGAAGAATGAAACCCACAATGAAGAGTTGATGCTGGATCTAGTGATAACAAATGGAGAAAGTGTGTCTAATGTACAGGAGGGTGTCCACCTGGACAATAGTGATCATCATAAGAGCTAAAATAGAGTGCAGACGCACAAAACTCAAACTTTCTGAGGTTATTTCACATTATCTACTGAGAATCAGTCAATTATTATATTAGGGGATCTGAATTTAAATCAAGAAGATCATACTGATCCAGTAGCATGTTCTTTTGTTAAGTTTTTAGTTACTGCTAATTTAGGGTTCCTTTTACTAAGGTGCACCAAAAAGTGGCTTGTGCTGGTGTATTTGACGCGCGCAGGTCCACTTTTCAGCGCACCTGCAAAAAAGGCCTTTTTTGGGCCGAAAATGGACATGTGGCAAAATAAAAATTGGCACACTTCCATTTTGGGCCTGAGACCTTACCACCACCTAGCGGTAAGGTCTCACGCATTAACCGGGTGGTAATCGTCAGCGTGCATACACTGCCAATTACTGCCCGGTTAGCGCTACGCGGTAGAAAATAAAAATATTTTCTGCTGCACGTAAAAAATGGAATTACTGCCTGGGGGCTCTCGATAGCCAGGTGGTAGTTCCAAATTGATGTGCGTTGGATGCACGTAGGCGCCTACATGCTTTAGTAAAAGGGCCCCTTAGTTTTAGGATCAATTAATTTTACCCTTGCTAAGGGCCATGCCTTAGATTTTATTGCCTTTTCATCTAGCTTTTTTAAGGAACCCTTAGTGGACCATATTGATTTGTCCCCGGTTGCTTGGTATGACTATTATGTTTTATTATTTTTTTTAACATACCTGTTTTAACACAAGTAAAGCCTGTGTTTAGTGTTAAAACCGGATGGAATTTGCCAGAAATGGATTGTATATTAGATCATCAAATTACGGATCCTATGCTAATGTTACAGAACTGGCATGAGTCATCAAAAACAATATTAGATAAAATCGCTCCTCCGAAAGAGAAGAGGATTAGAACAGTTAGCAATCCTTGGTACACTGAGAACTTGCGCCTGTTAAAAACTGCATGCAGAAAATTGGAAAGGCTATGGAGGAGAAACTTAGATCATCGGAATTTATCTAAGTTGGAGATCTAGAATTAGGGAATATAAATTAAAGATAAAACAAACAAAAAAGGCATATTATGAACTCAGTTAATCCTAAGAAAGAGATTTTTACAGAATTAACTAATAATGTTAATGTCCTCTCCATTCCAACTACAACCTGGCCCAATTTTTTTCAATTTAAGATTAGGAAAATAAGGCAATCATTTAATTTAGAAGTGGGTGATGTGGAGGGGCATTTTCGATATGACGTGTAAGTCCAACTTTGGACGTTTTGCGAAAAACGTCCAAAATCTGAATAGGAAGAAGATAATTTTCCAAAAAGATAAACGTCTATTTTTTTTTTTTCCAAAAATACTGTTTTGAAAAAGATTTGTGATTTGGACATTTTGATTTTTTGGTTCATTTAAAAAAAAAAAAAACATCCAAGTGCAAAACACACAAAATCAAGCCATTAGGATGTAGGAGAAGCCAGCATTTTTAGTAGACTGGTCCCCCAGACATACCAGGAAAGCAATAGGGAACCCTAGGGGGCATTGCAGTGGACTTCATAAAGTGCTCCCAGGTACACATCTCACCATTGCTCCCTTATCATGTCTGCTGAGCCCACCCAAAACCCACTACCCCCAATTGTACACCACTATCATAGCCCTTACGGGTGAAGGGGGCACCTATATGTCGGTACAGTGGGTTACTGGTGAGTTTTGGAGGGCTCACAGTTTCATCCACAAGTGTAACAGGCAGGGGGAGGTAAGAGCCTGGGTCCATCTGTCTGCAGTGCACTGTACCACCACTAGACTACTCCAGGGACCTGCACACTATTCTAATGGGCCTGAGTATAGCATCTGAGGCTGGCAAGTAATGTTTTAAATCACATTTTGGGGGGATGGAAGGGGCTTAGTAACCACTGGTGGAGTAAGGGGAGGTCATCCTTGATTCCCTCCAGTGGTCATCTGGTCCTTTAGGTACCGTTTTGTGCCTTATTCGTTATAAAAACAGGTCTTGCTCAAAACGTGTTAGTATTAGGCCTGGACAGTTTTGTTGTGTTCCATTATGGCTGAAAAAATGTCCAACTGTTTGGAAGGCTCAGATCCCACTCTTAACACACCCCTGACACACCCCCTCTTGATTTGAACGCACTTCTGACTGACTTCATAGAAAAATGTCTAAACATTGGTTTTGAACATATCAATCTGGACGTTTTTATGAGAAAAACATCCAAATGCAGATTTATGCCACTTTTTGGACCATTTTCTCTTTTGAAAATGAGCTCCATAATGTCAGTGGTAAAAGTGGGGCATGGACCGATTATATTAGATCAACTGGAGTGCGATGAAAATGATTTTATATTAGGTGATAATTTGTGGAATACCTTTTCTCAGATAACTCTAGAAGTGGTTTTGCAGTTATTAGCAAAATCACAAACAAAGCTTCTTTGCTTCATACAGTATCTGTCCAGCTTATTTACTGGCCGATTTCAGGTGACACATTAATCTGGCTTACAAAGTTTATTAATATACTTTCCATGAAGGATTGTATGCAGATCCATTAGCAGATCCATTAGCTGATATTATTCTCACACCCATACCTCAAGCTAAAGTGTCTCATTTAATGCAGGTGGAAAATTTCAGCCTGGTGACTGGTTTGCACGCACCAAGTGCCGATTACTGCCAGAACCAGCTTGCATAGGAGGAAATAAATCATCGAGGCACTACGGGCACACGTCAAATCTGAAATGACTGCCAGAAGGGCACGCTGGCCTGGTGGTAGTCTCATTTTGGCGAGCACTGCATGTGCTTAGAGTCTACTACAGCTTAGTAAAAGGGCACTTTAGAGAGTTTAAGGTTAATGATCAGTTGTTGAATTTTCTTTTTTCAACTAATGGCCTGAGCATGGCTTTAGGCCTATGCACAGCACACAGACATAATCACTGTCATTGACATCTAGAGTCAGAAGCTGCTTGAGTAGAGGTAAACAAATAATTCTACTCTGATTTGATATCTTGGCAGCTTTCGATGCAGTGGATCACTCAGTGCTTTTACTTAGGCTTAGTGAATTGGGGATTGCTGATACTGTACTAAAGTGGTTCAACAAATTTCTTAATAAGCATACTTATTAAGGTAAAGAAAAATGGAAAATTTCCCTACCTTAGACACCCAATTGTGGGGTTCCCCAGGGCTCTCTTTCTCCAAGCTTGTTTAATATATATTTAAACTCACTTAGGAAAGCACTGACTAA